>NC_133868.1:12382897-12449955 GCF_044706935.1 Curcuma longa
ATTAAACCGATGGATGAGATTGGTTCTCAATCGTAGGATGAGTTAGTGGATGAGATCAACTTGTATCCTTGGGATTGAGATTAAGTTGCATCCGATGGATGAGATCTCCTTGGTTTGTTTTTATTTCTCTTAAATATAAAGATGGAAACAAATCCTCCTTGATGTGGCCGGCCACCTCTCTCTCCATGGATATGGAAATGTTTTTTTAAAATAAAAAACTGAAGGGGGCCGCCAAGCAATCAAAGGAAGAAATAATCGGCGCCTATTCTTTTCTAGATTTGGAAGTTATTTATGGAAATTATCCAAATCAATCCCTTGATCAAAGGGGGCGGCAAAGGCTTGATTGGGTGCATGGGAGGCTATAAAAGAGAGGGGGAGGGGGCGGCCAAGAGACACAACAAAGAGAATAGCATACGAAATCTCTCCGATTTCGCAATTGCTCTAGTTTTTCCTCTTCTCTCTTGGCCGGCCACTACTCTCTCTTCTTCTTCTTCTTTGCTTTGTTTTCTTTCCTTGCTCTTGGTGGCCGAACCTCTCCCTTGAAGTGGTGGCCGGATCTAAGGTGAAGGCGAGGAAGAAAGAAGCTGGTTCAAGAAAGAAGCAAGGCGATCCAAGGCGTCATCCAGCAGAAGTTGCAGTTCTTGTTTCTCGGAAGATCGTTGCCCACACAACGTCCGAGAAGGAGAAAGGAATACAGCAGAAGATTCCGAGGTTCAAACCGGGTTCTGGTATAATTTATTTTCCGCAGTTTTATACTTAGAACTAAAATGTAAAACCGTAGATAAGTAATTTAGAATCGGCGATCCTGTGGATCGATCGACTTAATCTTCTTTGAAGATTATGTCGATTGATCCGGGCGGGATAAAATTTTTGTCCTATGGGGTTCTATGCTTCTCGGAGCGGATAGAATCCGGAACATGGGACGAAGATCCAGAACGCCAACAGCTCATAAAAAAGTATGTAAATATATTATGAACATTTTCAAACATGATCAATAATTTCTATAATTATCGAAGTTTCATTTATTAAAAGACATAATAAGAGAATAAAAACCCGGAGGATGTATCATAATAAGAGCATAAGAAAATCTACGGAAAGTTAGCGAAAAAAGAATAAGAAAAACTATATCCTAAACAAACATCAATCCGACATGATGTTAAACCTAGGATAGTAAGTTAATGCTCCCTACATAGCACTACTTGAATTAATAATCAAACATCAATGATAAACCTAAGATGTTAAACCTAGCAATGGTAGACATGTTCATAATTATAGAACAAAGGTCTTAAATAACATTTGCATTTGAAGCACTAGTTGAATTAATAACCAATTTCAATAAATAGAGCACACATCCTAATCAATTAGGGTTATGGTCAAATCCTAATCACGTATTTCTATTTCACTGGGATTGGACCATTGGAATTGTATTTGATGTTGTTTGCTTCAAAGAGAGAGTATAGGTCAATACCTTTGATATGGGATTGCAGTGCTTGAATTTCTTTGTGTTGTTTGCTTCAACAGGAAAGCTCGGAAACAAAGATGCTGTGGCGGCGGAGAAGCTGTGAGCTGTGGAGGAGGAGCTGTTGTGGAGGAGGAGCTGGCGGAGGAGAAGCTTGGTGGCGGAGAAGCTGTGGCGGAGGAGGAGCAGCGGAGGAGGGGCAGCGCAGCGGCGGAGGAGATGTGTCGAGGTGGACAGGCGGCGTCGAAGATCGTGGAGGCGTCGGAGAAAGGAGACGGAGGCTCGGAGAAAGGGGAGAAAGGGCGCAGAGTTAGGGCACGGCGTGGTGATCGGCGTCGGAGAAAGGAGACGGAGGCTCGGAGAAAGGGGAGAAAGCGCAGAGTTAGGGCACGGCGTGGTGATCGGGGGGTTTAGACGAAGATTAGCGACGAAACTAATTATTTTCGCCGTAAATATTTAACGTTTAAACCCCTTTCAATCTGCATTTTTAATTTCCTGTTTTCAATTTAATAAATTAATAAACTTAACTATAACATATAAAACATAATAAAACATAAACCTAACATATCATAAGACATACAAAACATTTCATAATTAACCTCTATAACAACCATAAAATATATAAAATTAAACGAAATAGTCCATAATTACTTGATCTATTTAACTATAGTGACAGGAAATTACATGACATTTTTTCCCCAATATAAATATCATGTAATTCCTGTCACTATAGTTAAATAGAAAAGCTAGTAATCATGGATATATATCAATTAATAATAAAAAATTTATACTTACAACACGTGAACGCAGGAGTATGCGTAGGACCTTCACACCTCAAAGTAGAACCTGCACAATAAAATAATAACAATGTTATATTATATAACCAAGATAATTACTTAAAAGATATTAAAAATAATTAAATTAAGATACACTAACCCTAACCCTAAACCCTAATCCTATTCAATAACCCAAACCCTAAACATCAATCACTAACCCTAACTCTAAACCCTAATGTTATTCAATAACCCTAACCCTAAACATCAATCACAAACCCTAATTAACCCAAAACCCTAATGCTATTCAATAACCCTAACCCTAAACATCAATCACTAACCCTAACCCTAACCCTAAACTTAACCACTAATCTAATTAAACCCTAAAAACATAATCTAATTACCCTAACCCTAATGTAAACCTAACCCCCCTCCCACTGTGGCCGGCCAGCACCCAACATTGGCCGGCCAGCACCCCACCAGTGGCTGGCCGCCGCCGGCCACACCAACGCCCGCCGCCGCCGGCCACACCAACGGCCGCCGCCACACCTGCGCGCCAACAGACCCTCTGCAGCCAACGGGCCGGCGCCACACCAACGCCCGCCGCCCGCCGCCGGCCAGCACCAGCAACCCTAGCGCTGCTGGCCGGCGAGCTCCAGCAACCCGGCCGACCACCCCTTTCCAGCCCCACAAGCGAAAAAGAACAGCGAAAAAGGAAAAAAAACGAGATCTTACCTTCGAGCAAGGAGTGGATTCGTCGCCGGAGGAGTTTGCCGTCGCCGGAGGAGCTGGAAGCCGAGAAATCGCCGGATTGCAGCGCTGCGCAGAAGCGAAGGAGAGAAAAATCGCGAGCGGGGGGGGGGGGGGGGGGGAGAAGGGGATCGGCCGAAAACTTTAAGTTAGGGCTTTTGCGACGAATACATATTCGTCGCACATTTCGTCGCAACATTGGCGACGAATCCGATTATTCGTCGCCAATTGGCGACGAATAAGTATATTCGTCGCCACTTTTGCGACGAATTCATGATTCGTCGCCAAATTGGCGACGAATCATGAATTCGTCGCCAAATCAAGTGGGTCCCGGCTAGGTAAGTTGTGGCGGAATCGCCAAATTTAGCGACGAATAGCCTTTAGTCGGAATTTTCGTCGCAAATGTGGCGACAAATATCCTGTTTTGTCGCCAATATTGCGACGAATTCGTGATTTGTCGCAATATCTGCGACGAACTCGTTAATTTGTCGCAAAATTTGCGACGAATCACAAATTCGTCGCCAAATCAAATGGGTCCGGGTATTTTATTTTGCCGGGATCGCCAAATTTAGCGACGAACATGTTGTTTCGTCGCAAATTTGCGACGAATAATTAAATTTGTCGCAAATTTGTGACAAATTTTGCGACAAATATAGGTCATCGCAATTATTGCAACAAAAATTTTTTTGTCGCAAATTTCGTTCCAAATTAGCAACAACTTCCCTTTTTGTCGCAAAATTTATCCCAATTTTGCGACGAATTTTGTTCGTCGCAAAAGTTTGTTGCTAAATACCCTTATTTTTGTAGTGCATAGTGTTTTATAACTATTAGCACATATCGATGAATTTTTATACAATCAATTCTTTTGGCCCCAAATTAGGTATTTATACCTTATCCAAATACTCTCACATTTATTGACTCCATGGGAAGGTTTGAGACCTTTTATGACTCGGAGAGTTTTTATCTTTATCTCATTGGGGCTTATGATTTGTTAAGAGGACAACTTCCACAATGATATTTTGAGAAAAATTCATGTTCCTTAATGTATAATTATCATGTTCCACATCATCATTGCATTGAGGTAAGTGGGATATAGTTGATTAATGAATGTCGCTCTTATTCAAGAAACATTCCTCGAACAATTAATACCCTGCATTCTCTTCCTCCATCACCATAGATGATCTTGCTTGGTTGATTTTTTTCAACCACATTTATAGTATTTTTTAAAACACTTCAAGTCCTTCAATCTCGCTTAGCAGTAACTTTCCATAAGTACTCCTTCAGTAATCAACAAAGGGACATCCTTCGCAAGGAAAGGGAAAGGTTGTAACACCTTTGGTAAAGTTCCCCTTGCGTACATACAACATAAAGTCACATTCTTGTTTAGACCATATGTTCTCGTTTGGTTGCTTTATAATCGTCTGATTAAAGTTTGACCAAGGTTGCATCCATTCTTAAGAATCACTTGCATATATCCTTTGGTCTTCTGATTTCACTGAGTCAAAACTATGATTGCCTAATGAGAGTGATGACCAAAATTGCACTTGTTTTTTTTTTAAAATATGTTCAATCTAGAAAACATACATACTTTGGTTTTCCAATTTTGTCGAGCAAAAGTTATAATTGTCTGATCAGAGTGCTAACTAGGATTGCATTTACTCTTCGAGAGATATTCAACTCAAGAAGTATACATCCCTTTGTCTTCCAATCTCGCTGAGCCAAAACTGTGACCGTTTGATCGGAGTACTAATCAGGATTGCATTTACACTTTGAGAGCCTAACTTAAGAAATAAACATTTCTTGGTCTTTCAATCTCGTCAAGCCAAAGATGTGGTCATTTGATCATAGTGCTTACCTATTGAGCACAAGAGCCAAGGTTAACGATTGCTCATTTAACTTGATGCAAAGGACATGTCCTTTGGTTACGATTGCAGGGACGCAAGTATGAAATCCTTTTGACTTTAACATAATAGGAGTTAGACTCGATCTATTGGTCAATTGCAATTATGTGTGATGCAATCCTTCTAACTCATCTATTTTGACCTCCACACATGTCTCGTTTCATCTTGAGTTAGACTCAAGTTTGGCTTTTAGCTAAGTGGGCTTGAGTTTCTATCTAAAGTTTTCCTTGGTCCCTCCTTTTGGATAGTTTAAAGTCATTATCCCTAACTTTGTGATTTTGGTCTAGTGATCCCCACAAAGCCTTAATCATTATTGTTTCTTGCACCAAAAAATTCTATTTTTTCCTTGCAACTCTCCCTTCGCTTAAGACTCATTTTAGATGCACTAGAAGCATCTTTCGATAGTAATCCTATGAGATATATTTTCTTAGGTAATACAATATCTTTTACTATCATTACTTGAAGATGATTCCGAAGAATTTCTATGTTTTTTCTTCGATAGGATTGGGACCCACCAAAATTTCAATATCATCTTAAGATTGTTGTTGGAGATCATCAGTGTTTATCGAACAGTTGGATCCAGTTAGTCAGCTCGATAATGAGTTGACAATTCAAATCAATGGAGCTTGGTATGACGATGTGGATCTTGTCTCATTTATTTTCTTGACACACCCTTTCGGTTATCGCGTCACCTTTTCAAATAATAAATGCACCCTTCGGATATCGACACACCCCCTCGGGTAATTAAACTTATCCTTATGAATAAGAGTGTTAAGGTCAAAGTGAATGTTAGACCTTCTTTTCTTAGATGATATTCTCCTACCTAGGCGCTTATAGTTTATTTGTAATCGTCTCTTAATATATAGTGACTTACTTGAAAATAGGAGCACTATAAATTTTGTCCCAATGAGCTTTCGAAATCTTAAAACTCTTAAGAGAAAAAAAAGGAGCGAGAAAAGAGCTTAAAAAGAGATTTCGTAGCTTAAAATTAAGTATTGAGTTGAATCAAAGGAGTAGGATTCCTTTTATAGGAAAGAAGGGTTTCTTTCAAAGGATGAAGGATTTATTCCGAGAGGTAAACGACATAGGACGTGTCAAATAATAAATCAAAGCTACCATATATTAATTAATTAATATTAGCTAGCCACGCATAAATTGATTAATCTTTTAATTAATCAATCAATATATCTATTAATTAATCTTAATTGATTGACTAATACTTTTGTGGTTAAATTTTAAAAATTAATTCTGATTTATTTAATCCTTAATGGTTCTACATGAATTATCATTCACGCATATTCGAATTAACATTCGCATATTTATGTGACCTATAGTTCATATGCAAGTCAATACTTTTGTTTGATCATATCGGATCAATCTTTCATTACTTGAATAATTTTATAAATTAATTTCTCATTCTTTCAAGAAATTGATTTACGACGATCTACTCACAAAATAGCCGTTCATATCCCTATTCGATCGATTTATTGGTTAAGAAAACTAATTTTCCAACATGCTAAAAATTTATTTGCCCATGTCTTGCTACTTAGGATGCTCTCCAACTGTCCATAAGTTCCAGAGCAAAACTTACATCAAACTGTCAAATTCAATAGAGACTTAAATAGCAAACTGCACTATGTTTCATGCATTAGCTGTAGCAAAACTTAGTTTGCAGTACTTGTATCATTACACTTCCTGAAAAAACAGTACAAATCCAATAAAGAATTGAAACAAAACTGGTCCCCTATAATTATGCTAGTAGGTAAGAATACTGAGATCAAGATAGACATCCACACAAGTCAAGTCATCGTCCTTATTATGATCCAGTAGTGAAATATCCGGCTTAACATGATAAAAGTTTAGTATTCACTGATTTAATTTTGATAATCCTTAGTGGAGGAGTACATACATGCTTCAAGGTTAGTAAGGATTAATTATTAGTGAGATGCATCTACTTTCAATGTTAAGCTATTCAATGAACTAAATAAATTAATTTGAGGAGAACATGGTGAAGGTTCTTCAAACACTCAACTGATGATCTAGTATCTATCTATCGAATACACTGATAATGATCCAGAAATAATCATTTTTCTGACACTAATTATTGCATTGATGGAATAGATCGCGATCAAAATCTAATTTTAATGATGGCGCTTTAATTGTAAAATGTTGACAATAAAATGACAGTAATTAATGCTTTCTTGTAGTGTTTGATCACTATAAAAATATTACTTTTTTAATTAATCATTTGTGTTGTTTCTTTTCAAGTGTTAGAGGATTTTATTCTTTGTTCCACAAAAGATGCCTAATGAATACTAACCATTTTAGTTGCACCAATGTATATATATTAATCTAAGTGTAGTCGAGATGGTGAATGAATTTGTATATTTAATTTGTCGATTAATTCTTAATGTTGTTCTAAGCTATAATAGCTTTACTATTGTTTCATGGCATCTTCTCATGTTGTGTATAATAAATTATGTTCAAAAACTAAGACCTATATCGGATTTGTACAGACATGTAGAACATAATTCAAATAGTCTCCTTTTGATATTAATAATACCATGTGGCAGACAAAACTAGTCAAGTCCTTAATTAATAACTGGAATACAATTATATATCACTGATTAATCCTCCCCAATTAAAGCCTAAAGTTGCATATAGATAAATAACACATAATCAAACATGTCTCTCAACCTTGTTTTTTTCTCAAAAAATAATCAAATAGTGACACTCTGACTTCTTCTTCTCCATTGGAGACAAAAGGCCAACATATATCTTTATTAAGAAGAGCAAACAGAAGATGGCCGGTGCTACAGATTTCAACTAAATTAAGGAGCGTGGAAAAAACTCGCATATATAAAAATTACAGTCATGGATATAATGCTAAATTAATCATGCAGACGTAAATTATATATAATAATGCAATATACAGTACTGGATGCGATAGTATTAGGTGATGATTAATCAAGAAAGAAACTAAAAATATTGCATTCCGAATTGGAGGCCAGCAAATGCCTGAAATCCTCTTCATGATGAGTGTAATCCAGTGCAGCCTCTACGTGGCCTTCTCCTCCTCCAACTAGCAAGTTGCTGTCCTCGACTCCGCCATAGAAATTGTAGCTTTCTGTGTTTGAGTCAATGTCGTCTTCTCTCCTTCAAATCCTCCTCTCATGTCGCAGTAATTATGGTCATAATCATACTCAATCTGATCAGTTCTGGAACTGATGGGGGTGCAGCTGCCACCTGACGAGCTGCAAGTGCTGGGATCGGAGTTACCAAAATTTATCATGAAATTGTTGTTCATCTCGGCATGGAGGGGAGTACTGGTGGTACAAGTCGAGGCAAAAGTTGAGGTTTTGTCGGAGATTATTCCAGGGAGTACCAGTGCTGCTCCAGGAGCTTGTGATGTCGAGGATGATGAAGAGATGGAGGAAATAAAAGCTAGGAATTTCTTCTTCAGCTTGGTGTTCCAGTAGTTTTTGATATCGTTGTCAGTTCTGCCTGGAAGATGGGAAGCTATGATCGACCATCTGCTTATTTTGTCGTGATGAATTCAGAAGATCAGGAAAACTAAAGAAATAAAAAAAACACACAGATCGATTTAGAAATTGATCATAAATATTATGTGTATACCTGCTTCCAATAGAAGAGAAGAAGGCGCAAATTATTCTATCTTCCTCATCTGAGAACTGTCCATGTTTGATGTTGGGACGCAGGTAATTGAGCCATCTCAATCTGCAACTCTTCCCACATCGATTTAATCCTGTGATACGCTTTCAAGATTGATGAATATATGTGATCGATACTACATATGTGAAAAGTAATTCCTTTTTTTTAAAAAAAAAAAGAAGAAGAAGAAGAAAAAATTGACCTGCTTTTTGAGGGAGAGCAATCCAGTTTCCACCGGTGCCATACTTGTCTATGAAGTCCTTGAGCTTAACATCTTCATCAGGCGACCAAGGGCCCTTCTTCACTCTGGCGTTGTCGCAGCATGGAGCCCTCCCCATTCCAACTTCAAGTGTCTGATCGTGCTGGAATCCGTAGTTTCCGTCCGGGAAGGAAAATAAATTAAAGGGAAGAGATGATGATGAAGATCAAGGGGGTGAGAGAGAGGGGATGGAGATTATATCATCCATGGATGGAGGCGGCTTCTTGTAGCGTTTGCGACAAGTCAAAGGATCAATGCTTGCTGTCATCTTCATCGCACCAATATTATCGTATATGGATTGATGCGTACATGTAAAAACTAAAATAAAATACTGTATGAAAGAAATTAAAACAGTGATGGCTTAAATAATTGAAGATAGAAATTGTGGCCGCGGGCCATTTTGGCTATGGCGTGACGTTGTCCCCAACAGGAAAAGTACGTAGTATTGATGGAAAGTGTTGGGGCTTACACATGTTGCAGATAATGCATGTGATTTGTGGGGAGATAATGCTTTCATCATATCTTTTGATGAACAACTAAATGTATATATAATGAATAAAGTGCCTAAAGTATTAAATTTGAATAGATATCCAAAAATTTATATATATTTATTTATATTTTTTTAAAAATCACTTTTACATCAAAACATTATACACTTTTAAATACAGATTGATTGCCATACATAGTGGATCATGGATGACATGATAAAATGTTAAGCTTTAATTAAGCTATTGGGTTCCTAATAGTGAAGTCCGAAAACCTTCAACATTCTCCGGTAGTGGACATCTTCTGTCTCATCTATAGCCAATATATGATCCTCCTCCATAGTTGAGTAATAAACACACATGTGAAGAACAAATGCTCCAATGTCTCCTCCTCTCGGCTACAAAAGGTGCATGATCTCCTATCATCGAGCTAGATGATTTAATCTATCTTAGAAAAGCAACCTCCTATGCGCCAACATCCATAAGATGAAGACATGACTCAATTGTAAATAGCTCCTCTATATATTGTCTTCGCCCATGGCTTCCTGACAGTGGTATGACACCCCTGAAGTGATCATATGCCTTCTGTACTCTTCCCTTACCCTTACTGAACTATGATACCAAGCACTAAGCTACAACGTCTAGGGTACTAGCTGTGGCAAGGATGCTATCCCTAATCTGCATTTGCAATAGCTTCTTGATAAGTGAGGAATCTGTATGCTTAGCGCTTGTCATTCTCATAAGTCAACATGCTTAAGGTAGGTATTGTGAACCCATCTGATCCATAATGTATCTTGCTTCTCTTGGGTTCTCCATAATACTTTGCTCAATAGCGTAAGATTCTAGGCCTTCAGATCTCTAAATCTCATGCGTCCTTCCTCTTTACGTTGCACATCTCAGACCATGCAATGGGCAAGCATTTAGTGGTTCACATAAATTACCTGCAGATGTTGTATATACTATCAATGAGACCACTAGGCAATAAAAAATAATCACCCAAAAGCATTCCACACCCTGTAACACAAAGATGATGAGCTAGGCCTTTTGGCATATGATAATGTATTTTTCGGCCATGGGTTGATTCTTCGAATCAATGAATCCATGAGTGGGGTGTAATTTGCAATCTTAAGCTTCGTTGGTGCTAGATCCCCAAGTATTTGAAAGACATGCTTCCCTCTTGAAACTAGTGATGGATAGAAGTCTCATTCTAATTTGTGCATTCACTCCAACTATGTATATATTTGATTTTGCAATGTTTGCTATGAGGCTAGTCATCTTCCCAAACTATGTCAAACAAGTAACAAGTATCGTGGCTGATGGGACATCTCCTCTAGCCAATCGTAAGAGATTATCTGCATATGCAATTGTGCTATTCCTAAATGCAAACACTCCAGATGGAAGTGAAAATCAGATCTTAGGACATGCTATTTGACGCCGGACATAAAAGCGATTATTCTAGAGGGATAAGATTAAAGGAGAATTGTAGAGAAAATAAGTACGAGAAGTTGAAAAAAATAAAGAGAAACTGTCACATCTTTAGGAGTTTTTATCAAAAAATTTTATTTAATAATCAAAAGTCTCCCAAAATAACTAAATAGATGTTTAAATAAATCCAAAATAAAACCCTAACTTGTAAAAGACAAAAATACCCTTAAACCCTAAAAATTGAATATTATCAAAAATAGTAAAAAAATATTCAAAGCCTTCAAAAAGACACTAAATGATGTCTTATGGATCTGAAACTGAGCTAGTACAAGTTCCATCCAGTGTTGAATAGAGGTCTCTAAAGAGCTTCTATTAGTAACCGATCACGTCTCATTTTGATACTCGAATCAAAAGTTATGATCCGTTGAAACTCGGCTCCTCTTGCATCAGTCCTACATCACTAGTGTAATAGCCTTGCCATATATTCAATACAGATGCCAAAGAGGTACATAGATAGAGGATCTCCTTGCCTAAGCCCTCTTACACTTTTGAAATTTTCATAGATTCCTCCATTTATAGTCAAGGAGAAGGAGTGGTGCTAATGCACTCCTGGATCCATGAGATAAAAAGGGCAAGGAAATCCCAATGCACTAAGTCAAATACTTTTTGTAAGTTAACGTTTATGATGCAGTGTGGAGATAATCTTTTTCTATTGCAGTTTCTCATTAATTTTTGTTGTACTTCATTCTGTCTGACTAAAGTTGTCTTTTTCTAATATATACTTATTTGATCCTGTTGGAATACAATCAAAGTTCCACATTAGAAATACATGAAAAGATCATGGATTTATAAGATGAAAGATATTTTTATTGGTATGAGGCCTTTTGGGTTGAGCCCAAAAATAAAACCATGAGGGCTTAGGTCCAAAGAGGACAATATCATACTATTGTGGAGATATTTTGATTCCATCAGTACTAACAAGTAGTATCAGAGCCATAGTCTATGTAGAGCCATGTGGGGACCCTTAGGAAAAATGAAAGTGGTAGGGGAGGTCTTACCATGAAGATAATGGTAGGGGACTCCCGGTAGGGGGAGTTCGGACCCGGACCATGAGGATAATGGTAGGGGACTCTCGGTACCCGGACCATGGGATAATGGTTCAGACCCGGACTATGAGGATAATGGTAGGGGAGCTCCCAGTAGTTCTTTGTTTGAGGGGAGGATTGTTGAGATACAATCAAAGTACCACATTGGAAATACATAGAAAAGATCATTGATTTTTAAGATGGAAGATATTTCCATTCATATAAGACATTTTGGGTTGAACTCAAAAATAAAACCATGAGGGCTTAGGCCTAAAGTGGACAATATCATACCATTATAAAGATATTTTAATTTCATCGATACTAACAGATCCTTCTCGATCTCACTACTCATTTATACTACTCTATCAATGGTAAGGTGGATAATAATTTTTTTCCTTTTTAGTAAAAACAGATTTATTATATATTTGTGATATGTTTAAGATTTTCATACACTGAATCATATATGCATACTGCAAGTTGAACTTTTGCTTTTAGGTGGTTGGAAGCTATCGATGTGTCTTCTCAACTTTTTATTAATTAAACACTGATCATTTGAGTCATTTGACTCTTCAATCCATTCGATCATAGAGTTCAATATGACAAATGAACTACTTTGAAAGCATATCCAAACTGTTAATCCCCGTATGTATGTATTTGTTAGAAGAGGAGGGGTGAATATAGTGCGTCCTTGTGAATTAAAATTACATTTTCTCGTATTGCGGTTTGAGCAACGACATAAAAATATATTACTAGTGGAAATACTAAAACATAAAACAAATAACATATTACATGACACATTATTTAACATGATTTATGATTTTCTAGGATCATTATATTTACACCTTATGATTCTTTAGGCGAGTTACTCTTAGAATTCACTACTTTTCTTCTCCTTAGTAGAAGGCTTTGGAGAAACCTCTTTAATTTGGTAATTCTCAATAATTCTTAATCCAAGTTTCACTTCAAGTTGGCTTCAAGAGTCATTTCTTTGGTATTTGTAATTGTTCAGTGTATCATTTTATTATAAAGAAACATACAAAGTGGATTTTTCGAAAATTTTAGTAAGATAAAAGTTTGATATTACTGTAAGAATATTTCTATTAGCTAGACTTTTAGAAGAAGATAGAAAAAAAAAAGAGGGGGCTTTCTTTTCAATCAATAGAGGGAGCTAACCATCTAGCACGCTAAATCCTTAATTATATGTTGACTACTTTTCTTATGATCCATGTTTTTTCCCTCCTCTACCAGATGCCATTGTTTGTGAGCAAATTGGCATTCATCTTCCAAGTTAGAGAGAACTCATTGTTTGTAAGCGAATTAAGAAAACATCATTTACCTTCAAAATTAATCGGATGATATCTGAACATCTAAATTATCAAAAAAACAAGCTAGCAAACTTACTTTACAACTATCATCCGCACGACCAAAATCAATCATTTGCAACAAGCCACCAACTTTCCTTATCTTTTTTGTTGATCAATAACAATAATGCTGTTGACTTGTGTTCTGCATGCTTTGAGAAAATGGTCAATCATGTGATTGGTGGTGCCATAAGTTGTGGCTTGACAAATGCCAGGGAGTACTTTGTAGCAACCATTCAGAGACAAATACTTATTCTTGGTCAAATATTTTGATTCCCAAAACCATGTGCCTATAATAATACATCTAGCTTCCATGTGTTTGACTGTTTCATAGTTGCCTAAAAGTTATACATCAAGTTTAGTTTCTGAAAAGGAGGACCAGTATTAAACTTACAACTGTTTGAGTGTGGAGTTTTTTGTATGTTGGCACTAGTTGTTATTTGTCAGTATTTGTAGGACTATTAAGTTTCTAAATCCATAAAAGTAATCATGTCCTAAGGTCTTTCTTTAATTCAATCTGGCTATTTCCTTCCAACAACAATCCATATATACATTTTTGCTCGATAATATTCCAAAGGTGTCGAGTATTTATTGTACAACTCATCTACAGATTGGAGTTAAAGATGTGTGAACTTGAAGATATGCTTCTAGTTTAGTTGAAACTAACACAATTTAATGATGAGAACAACAACTTTTCTGCAAATTGTCCTGGTCATAGTTAGAAAAGTTGGAGGCTTTAGGCCTCTAAATTGCTGGACTAGGCAAGCACAAAGTTTCTTCATCAGTGTTTAACTAAATGAACTAGGATTTAAAATTCCCACTGAAGTAAAATAATTTGGCCTGTTGAATTCACCATTCCATCCAATCCCAAACATCTCATTCTTTTTTCTTTTCCACTTCAGCAAGCAAACGGCTGTATTTATTTTGCGTCTTATCATCTTTGTAGGAATGATATCACCAGCTGCACACAATTTTCTACCGTGGAGAAGAAGTTAACTTGACATGAGAGAAAGAGACGTGTGAGAACTACAGTTATTGTCTGAGAAAGATGAACAGCAAGAAAAAAATGGAAATAATTCTAAAACAATGACTGGAAAGTAGACTTGTGTATGGTTCAGAGGATCCATTACAGAAAAGGACAGTTTCTTGATATATATGAACAGAATCGTTGTTCAGAAGTCTTTTATGGGTGCCTAACATACTTGTATCCTCACCAAACACAGTCACCATTTCAAACTTCAATAAATAGATAGTTGAATCCGTTTCTGAAGGTTGAACTACCCTTAAATGAAAACGTTTCCCTGTCTGAAATGACATGTTCAGAACAGTCAAAATCAGCAAGGTAACAAAATGTGTCCTGGTTGTTGTTGGCCACAATTTCTCTATTCACCGCACACAATAGTGAGAGAGACTCATAGTACATTTGAATTACCATTTTCATGCTACCAAACTCTAACCTCTTATGTTAGGTTGGTCAACTGTCATTGTTGAGTGTCAAGACTGCTCACTGGATGCCATAATAAAAAACTACAACTGCTTTTGGATTAAATTCTAGAGTCTCATCCATTTTGTTAAAAAAAAAATGGATTCTGCAGCAAACTAACTTTGTAGGTCTGCTTCTGCCCCGTGACATATATATCTTCACTGTATAAATGAAACAGGAGACTTATACTCTGATACTTGGTGATGTACAAGATATACTGTGAGGTGGACTGACGACCTTCCTGTTAGCATGCTGCTAACCTTATCATGGAATCTTCCATAAACTAATCAAGCATGAGCATGATGTGGATCTGCATCCCTCTATTATGAGGATGATATTCATATGCAGCCAAAGCTCATAATGGCATCACTTGCGTTGACTCCAGATGAAAGAAATTAAAGCCCAGTTGTGTTCCTCATGAAATAAAAATATAAGGTTTAGTATAGAATAGTAAAGAAATAAACAATGGTTGGTGCAGATGCTGTCAGTATAGTTTCACTACGCGAAAGAGATCTAGTAGATCAGGAGAAAACAAATAAGACTGAATCTATATAAGCCATTGTCCAAGATTAATTTGAGCTATGAAATTTTTCTAGCTGGAGGTGATCTATACACATTAAACGAGAGGATGACTAACATGCTCACCGTTTACCACTATCTCAAATCTTCAAAAGACAATGTTTTTGATGTTGGTGATAAAATGTCTAAAATGATACCGGAAGTTTTAGAATTAGTGGCCCGTCTTTGTATAGTTGTGTTTATGGGATTGTTCTTGTAGAGATAATGTGTTTTTGATTTTGCAGTAACTCCAAGCTCAAGCTCAACTAAAACATCTCACCACCTGAGCTATTGAGAAATCCTGGGTTCATCAGAGCTTTGTGCGAGCATATTGCCTATTCAGTTGCTGGTTCGTCTTTGGCATTTGATCGATCCCAACCTCATAAGCATCTTTCGTTGCTTGGAAGCCATCAAAGAGGATAAGGAGGACATCTTAGTGGCAGAGTAGGCTGAAGTGCATCCACTGAGAAATTTGGGCATGTCTAGAATATTTGCTACTCTCTCCATGGTTCATATGGCCTGATCAAATGCTACTCTTTAGGAGAGTACATCAATTCACACCCACTTTAGATTTTATTCTAATGTTGCATTTGATAATGAAGAGTATTTATGTTTCCTTCAATTCTAAGTTGAAACCATTGCCTTATCTCATCCAGTTAGCCTTCTAATCCATATCGTACATCTAATGTCCATTTATTCCACACATATGGATCATCCTCTTGGATTATAAATTCAAAGGCCTTTGAGCACATTTTGAGTAACATATCTTTCTTTGTTCTTACACACACAACTAGCATGTCTTTCCAATATTAGAATAGTCAACGGATCATGCAAGTTAAGAGCATTAGGAATATTTCTCATTAATTTTTATTTCCTCTATCCACTGTCTTTAAAATGCTAAAATTTCTATGTTGCTTATTATCCATCTAGTAAACTTGCTACATCCTTGCATCATTTCATAACATCCAATATCACTTCTACTTTTAGTTAGGATTCGAGGATGGGCAATGTGATTGGCATGGGGTATAATTTTGGTTGTCTTTAAAGTTAAAAGAAATGATTTCTAGTCGTATCAACAAGAGGAATATAGTTGTTGGATTGTAAAGAGAGGCTATTGGGGATTGAATAGACTCTTTCACCTGTGTTGCTTGTGTTTGTTTTCTATAATGTTAGTACGTGCAGCGGAAATATGCAAAAACAATAATGAAACAAAAACACAAAATAAAATAAAATGCATACAAAAGACAACGATGTAACATGGTTCAACAGCCCTAGACTTTTACTCCGCGGACTATGATCCTTTAGGAGGATTACTCCTCAAAGATTCCTATATTTTTTCTCATTAGTATTGAAGACTGAGAAACCTCTTATAATTCTTGTTCTTACAATGGATGGAAAGTTTTATAAAGAAGAGAAGAATACAAAAAGAAGAAGAAAAGGAACTTGAGTGAGATTCCTGAAGGCTTTAGAGCATTGTTATTCATGGTTGTTAACCTTGGCCTAACATCCAATGTTATGTATTTATAGCTTCATTAGATTTAAGTGCATGTGTTCTTTTTTTCGCATAACCATCATTCAACTGCTTTTGTGTATCAGTCGATTGATGCACAAAATTTATTGCAAACCTGATCGTACACCTCAAACTTATCCTCTCAAGGACTCCTATTTTTTATTTCCTATTATACCATTAATCCATTAGTTTATACTCTAGTCAATTGCTTTCCAAAGATGTAATTAGATTCAAGTGCATGTGTTCTTTTTTTCGCATAACCATCATTCAACTGCTTTTGTGTATCAGTCGATTGATGCACAAAATTTATTGCAAACCTGATCGTACACCTCAAACTTATCCTCTCAATGACTCCTTTTTTTATTTCCTATTATACCATTAATCCATTAGTTTATACTCTAGTCAATTGCTTTCCAAAGATGTAATTAGATTCAAGTGCATGTGTTCTTTTTTTCACATAACCATCATTCAACTGCTTTTGTGCATCAATCGACTGATGCACAAAATTTGTTGCAAATCTGATCATACACCTCAAACTTATCTGCTCAACGACTCCTTTTTTATTTCCTATTATAACATTAATCCACTAGTTTATCACTCTAGTCAATTGCATTCCAAAGATGTATCATATTGTTTAGTTTATTTGATCCGAGTTGAAGGATCAAAGTACTAGCAACTGCTCTCCATAATCATGTCGTATTATTCGGTTCCATTTGATCCTCAATCGACTAATTATAGCATTAGCCGATTGATCTATCAATCGACTTAACTGCTCTCCAAACCATAATATGTCATTTAGTTTTATTGATCCTCAATCGACTGACCAACTAACTAATCATAACATTAGTCACCTATCACTCAAACACTAGCAACATCTTGTTTTGATTTGATGTCAAGTCGACTTTGAGTCAACTCCATCAACACTCGACTGTATTAGTTGTCTATGTCAAATCATAAACTTAGAAGGAAATTTTATAAAATTACAGTTAGATCGCTATGAAGTGAACACACGAGCAGAAGATGAGAGTCGCATAGATAAGCATGTTAAAGTGGATATACGAATATACAAAGATAAATAGAATAAGGAATGAGAATATTAGAAAGAAAGTCACGCTTACACCTATTGAGAAAAAATTCCACGACACACATTTATAAGATGATATGAAAATGATCTTAGGCGACTAATAAATGTCTTAATTAGGTGATGTGAGACCATAATAAATATGTACATTAATCGAGGAAGAGAGACCAAAGAAGACTTGTTTAGAAATAATAAATAAAATAAAATCTATTTAAATATAGATGAGGACATAGTAGGTGTCATGCTCCGAACGATCAAACTAGGCTTGCCGTGAAGTTAGCTTCACTTACCACTGTGAAATGCAATAGTGTCAAAGTAAAATATATATAAAAGCTAAGTAAACTAGCTAAATGCATACCATATGAAGAAATTCCGCTAGTATTATGAATATATCTCAACAAATAATCTAGAGGTCAAAAAAACTCCAAAATTTAGCATAAAAATGCAAAGTGGATATAAGAAAGAAGGGCATGATGTAAAATGATATATCTCATAAGAGTCCAAAGAATAGTAGATAGTAAAAGTCATAATTTTCTACACTTAATATCATTAATCTCTTATCACAAATTTCTCTTAAACTTCTATTATACGACATCTTTCTCTATTATTCTCTTACCAATATTTTTAATTTAATTTATCAATTAATCCATAAATATATACTATATAAGGAAGATGACCTGCAATTTGCTTAGTGAAGGATGCATAGTGTGTGTGTGTGTGTGATTTGTAATCCATTCAAAACGAAGTGATTTGTAGGAATCTCCACATGATCAAGTTGAGGGGCAAATCCCCTATGATTGTTACGTTGGGATCGGCCCAGTTGGGATCGGCCCAATGCGTTGCATGTATTTACACGTTTCACAAACATATGCAATGAAAATAAAATAATAATTAAAGCTAATTATTATCACACTCGAACACACGCATGCAGGATACAGTAGATACATAGCATAATTGAAAATTTTTATTTTTAAATAATGATTTATTCTACGTGTACGTGACGTATAACGCTCAACGGGAATGACAGCAATCAAGCGGCTCTGTCAAAGTTTTGCCTCTACCGATGATCCATACCAAGTACTCTTCTGGACGACTTCGAGAAAAAACTCTAATATCAAAAATATGCAACAACACATGTCACATTCGTTTTCAGAGTTTTCTAACTATCACCGGCAATCTAATTCCCAGGGTAGTTACAGCGTAGGGAAAACAACAGGAACACTTTCCAGTAAAGATGGAAATTATCCAGAACCACACGATCTTCCAACAACGAAACCCCTATGACAATCCGAGGTCCTGGTAGTGACTCCGACAGCCTAGCGTCCCGACAGCAACTCCGGCAGCCTGACATCCCAGCGGTAACTCTGGCAGTGGCAGCACCTCTGGCCATGGCAGCGCAGTACGCGCGTGCATAGGAGAAGCGACCAGAGGAGATCTCTTTCGGCGGTTAGCTGCAGGCGGAAGAGGATCAATCGGCGAATCAGGCAGCAACTCTGGCGTTCGGCGACGAAGCTAAGCTATTACTTCAGCGATGAAGAAGAAAGGAGTGGCGGCGCTAGGGTTTTTCCTCCTTCCTCCTACGCGGCCCGGGGTAGCTTTATATCGCGTTCCTCACAATATTTTCGCTGGTGGACACGGGATTGCGAGGAGATTTGAGACGGCGTCGCCGGCAGAAACGGGATCATGGAGAAATCGCAATCCCGTGTGTGCGCGCGGCGGTCGAGCGGAGAAAATCGAAAGCAGGGGTTGAATCGGGTTTAATCCTGTAGCGAATGGGTCCATTTTAGTAAATCGGACTGGGCAGTGTAATAAATCGAGTTTAAATAAGATTTAAATGATTGTAATCGACCTTAATTATTAAGATTTAATGTCAATCATTTATTTTTTTTTAATATTATATCTTATACAATATCTTGTTGGATTTGGATCCAATCCAAAAATCCTATTCTTAGCTTGATAACAAAAACTCATATGGCGATTAACTTGAATTCGATTTAAATCAAACGAGATTGATTTAATTTGACTCAAAACTAAATTGTTTGGTTCAATAACCAAAACACTCAATTTGAACCAAATTAATTTTGTTCAATTAGTTTTTATAAGAAAAAGCTCATTATTGTTTTCGATCTACTAAAATATCTTTCATCAAGAATAAACTAATTTGGTTCATTTCGTCTTCCTAGGACAAAATCCACTATTTTGTCCTTTGTCTTGTCCAACCAAACTGCTGTAGAGCATAAAAAATGGCGTTGGTATTAGGGTTTACCACATTGTTCTCACACTAAAATATCATGTACAAAAAATATAAATTCAAGTTATGTGAGCGGTAGTCGACTGCTATAGAGTACCAATTAATTAGGAAGAGCAAATTTGGATACAGAATCATTTCAAGTCAATTAGAGCATTCAACTGATGCATATCAGTCGATTATTATAAAGCACCAATCAACTGTTAAGCCTAAAGTTACATACATAATGATTCCAAATTGATTAGAGCATTCGACTGATATATATCAAACGATTACTAAAGGTGAATTTTGTTCACAACGTTGTGTACAAAAGGTCTTTAAGTCAATTGGAGCATTCGACTGAAGAATATCAATCGATTTCTATAAGGCACCAATCGATTGATGTTCATGAGATTGTCCACAAAAGGTTTTCAAGAAACAGTTGACTGGTGAGGATGAACTTGTGCACAGAAGTCTTCTAACTCAATTAACAAACTCGATTGTTGTGAAGCAATTAACTGTCGATAACTAAAAATCAATTGTTGTCCGAGAAATTGGCACATAAGGAGTATCATTCGATTAATCTTTAAGGGCAGTCGATTGATAACTGATAACAATCAACTATTATCTAATTGGCTAAGTTTTCTTAAGATTTTTTTATATCTATCTTCGCACTTGTTGCTTATTGAACCAATATTTTTGCCAAAGTTATAACTATTGGGTAGGCTTGGGTATTTGCATAGATGGATGTATATTTATTCTAAAGATGATTATCCGAAAGGAAAATCATTCTTTATGTTAGATATATGTTTAAACAAGCTTACAAATCAAGTCCAACTTATTAATGATGCTTGTAGTGTGTCAGCCCAAAGGAATCCACATTGTGTGGTTGCTTAGAAGTGTTGTGAGTGATGCTTGAAAATATAAACTAACTAAGGAGGCTCATATATAAGGTTAATCTGCACATAATGTGTTGGCCCAAGGAAATATGTGTTATGCGACAGATGAAAGTAATTATGAACAATTTGAAGTACTATTAGCAAATTGTATTTTACTCTAAAGACTTAATGTAATGTTGCACTTGGTATCTTAATAAATGCTCATACAGTTGTATATTTTGAATGTTGCACTTATTTTTACTGCACATCTATAAATATGCATGCTTTGATTGTAAATTGAGTTATGTTCTTTATTTTTATTTGTGTAACACTCTCAATATTTGTAAATTTAAATAACATACCTGTGCTTACTGATATAAACTTTGGACAATGAACATAACATATTATGGTACTTTTAGATTGTATGAATCTAGACTTTGCATTAGGCATGATTGTCCTGCACTTTTATCTACCAAAAGCACCGTGGATCAAAAGATGATATTTAAAAAGTAGGAGCAACCAAATCACATGAGTCTCAAAATCATAAAAATGTCTATTACAGAATTCATTAGAGGCTCGATTACTAATAATGAGGATGCTAAGACTTTTCTTAAGGAATTAATAGGTTGATTTGCCTAGAACGAAAAGGTTGAAATTACTACACTTCTCACAAAGTTAATGTTCATGCAGTATAATAGGAAGGGTAGCATTAAAGAGTATATTATGGAGATGTCAAATTTGATTATAAGACTTAGGACTCTAAAGCTAAAAATGTCCAAAAGTGTTCTTGTGAACCTAGTCCTAATCTCTGTCTACACAATTCACTCCCGTTAAAATTAGCTACAATATTCAAAAGAAGAAGTGGACACTAAATAAACTTATAGCTCAGTGTGTACATGAAAAAGATAGATCAAGGCATGATACATCTCATAACATTTTGCATCTTCAAGCACTCAAGCAAGAAAAGGCAAAAGGATAATGCTAAGAGTAAGGAAAAATAACCTACAATTGGGGCTTCAAGGCACCAATGTGACCCAATTTGTTACTTTTGTAAAAAGAAATGTTTACAATCTAACATGTCAATTCATCCATAATCATTAGCATAAAATTTGCAACAAAATAAAACTAAACATGCAAGACTCACCCTGCGTGAAGGAAAACAACCACCAAGTGGTGTTTACAATCTAACATGTCAATTATCTAACAGCATGATTTACTAATCTAAGCATGGCATGATCAGGGACATAACATACTGCAAGTACTCTAATTTAATAGTTTAGACATAGCATTGAAGGAGTATTCATAAGCAATTGAAATAGGAAGTCTAAAGCATTATAACTAGCATGTGTACGACAGGAGTTAGATGATAGTATCTTTCTATATGTATTCACATGTATCAGTTCAATTCTAAACATCCTCAAGTATAGAGTTAATTCCATCAAAACATCTAACATGACAGTAGTAGCGTATTCATAGTCAAAAACATGCCATCAGAGTACATTAAAAACTTGTGAAGCGGAAGCAACGAAGATTCTAAACAAAATAAGTAGATATGAGAATCTTTTCTCTTTCCCGAGCCACCATCCCCACACATCAGCCCTTCTGCCTCTTCCTTCAGTTTATATGTTTCTTACCGCTATCTGCAGCATAAGATACAATAAAACTAATAAGCAAACGCTTAGTAAGGATCCTGTCCTACTCGCAAAATCCATCAAAGTAATATACATCATGTACACAATAACCAAGATCAGCAACATAAACATCGTAGCATCATAAGCATCAAGCATCACTAACATCAAGTATTTCTAAGTATCATTATAGAACAACTCATGCATAATCATCACATAAGTAAGGATGCTTTTCAAAATGAGTTCCATAACGGATAATACTTAAAATACATCCATCTCATTGGGCCCAGTTGTTGTACCTCATATAGCGCGTTCCCTAATGAGTTGGGGTAGCGAGCCACCAACTCATTAGAGCAGGACTCTTCCGTCCTACCTCGTGCCATGTCCTTAGTTACCATATACACAGGATTTATTTAACGACCCCCTTCCGAGTCGGGTACACAACTTTCAAAGTAAAGTACTTAACATGCTTGTATATATATATATCAATGCTAAGGAGTGCTCCTATTCCACTCTCAAGGGACACACCACTCTTCAAGGGTGCTCATGATCCCCTAGGGACACACCACACAAGGGGTGCTCTTGATCCCATTCATAATGGAGCATCCTTTCAAACATGTTATCATACACATCACATTCAGCCACATAACATAGTCATATCGTGTAAGTGGTAGCATGCTCCCTAGGTTAATATCATTCTTACAAATCCTAAGTCTAGGGTTGGCCGAAAATGGTAAGCAGGGGATTTAAGGTTTTGTAGTCAAGCATTCACACAAACACCTTGCATGCATACCATACCACATGTTAATCAACATATTAAACATAGATTACATAACGGGATAGTCATGAAACCTAAACCTTAATCTTCCATGCTTTGGTTGAAAATCAAGGGTGGAGAAATTAGAGTTTTGGGTTCTCCCAAGCATTCATACAAACACCTCTCGTACATAGCATGCAACACCTCAAGTCATAGCCTGGGGGCCGAAATCTATAGGGTGCCCTAATCATGTTTTTCATCATCACAAAATTAGGGAAAACAACACATGTATTCATATAACCCCTAAGGGTACTAGCTTGCATCAAGGTTTGGTCAAAATCCTTCTCTTGGACCCTAAACCTCTCTTGGCCGAAACTTCCAAGGGAAGTTCTTGTGATTTTTCCAAAATAATCATTCAAGAAGCCATACGATAGCGATTATACTGCAGGCGAGAGGATACTTACATCCTTCCGCTGGAATCCGCCTTCTCTAATCGTAGGGTGCCCTTAATCCGAAGAGTAAGCGTAGATTCCTTCGCTTGGATTTCTCCCGAACTCTTGGTCCCAGTAGAGGGTGGTATCCTTGGGAGAGCCTTCTAGGGTTTCAGTGGAAGGGAAAAGAGGAAGAGAGAATGAAAGTCTTTTCCCCTCTCTCCTTCCTTCCACTCCTATTTATACCAGGGCTTGGAGAGACATGTCTCTTCGCTGCTTGACACGCCCTGGCCGTGCCGAATGACACGTCCGTGCCAATCAGCCCGCACGCCTCGTCAACGCCCTTCCAGAGTCTGACACACCCGGGCCGTGCCAATTGGCACGCCCGTGTCGTTCCCAGCCGCAACGCAGGACTCCGCCAGTGCTTGGCACGCCCTGCCCGTGCCAATTGGCACGGGCGTGCCCAACACCAGCACGCCTAGTCCATTGCCTTTCCAGAGCCGGACACGCCCGGGCCGTGCCAATTGGCACGCCCGTGCCGTTCCCAGCCTCACGCAAGTTTCGCCTACAACAACAACAACAACCAAGCCTTATCCCACTAAGTGGGGTCGGCTATATGGATCCTTTTACGCCATTGAGCTCTATCTCCTATTATATCATCATTTATATTTAAATAAATTTTATCTTGTTTTATTGTTGCTAACCAAGTCTTTTTTGGTCTACCTCGCCCTCGTTTGATATGCGTATTTGTCATAGTTTCACACCGCCTAACTGGAGCATTTATCGGTCGTCTAAGTACATGTCCGTACCACCTTAAACGTGTCTCACGGAGTTTTTCCTCAATAGATGCAACTCCAACTTTCTCTCTAATGCTCTCATTTCTTATTCTGTCCATCTTCGTATGTCCACACATCCATCTTAACATCCTCATCTCCGCAACTCTCATCTTTTGCTCATGTGCTCGAGTCATAGCCCAACATTCAGCGCCATATAACATGGCAGGTCTAACTGCCGTTTTATAGAACTTTCCTTTAAGTTTTAGAGGCACTTTACGATCACATAAAACACCTGATGCTCTCCTCCACTTCAACCATCCTGTTTGTATTCTATGTAAGACATCTCTCTCAATCCCTCCATCGGCTTGCAAAAATGATCCTAAATATTTAAAACTCTCAGTTCCAGACAACTCATCATCTCCTATTTTAATACTTGTCTCATTACGTTCAATATTGCTAAACTTAAATTCCATATATTCTGTCTTTACTCTACTAAGCCTAAAACCTTTCTCTTCTAGTGTTTCTCGCCAAGATTCTAATTTAGCATTTACTCCCTCACGTGTCTCATCTACCAATACAATATCATCTGCAAACAACATGCACCATGGTACGGTATCTTGAATGTGTCCAGTAAGTTCATCCATGATTAGTGTAAAAAGATAAGGACTTAGAGCTGACCCTTGATGTAACCCTATCTTTATTGGAAATGCTTCAGTTAATCCGCCTGAAGTCTTCACTCTAGTCGTTACTTCCTCATACATATCCTTAATTAGGTCAATATATACTACGCTAACACCCCTCTTTTCTAGAATTCTCCATATAATTTCCCTTGGGACTCTATCATAAGCTTTTTCTAAATCAACAAATATCATATGTAGATCTTGCTTTTGCCCCCGATACTTTTCAATTAGTTGCCTGAGAAGATGTATAGCTTCTATTGTCGACCTACCAGGCATAAACCCAAATTGATTTTCGGTGACCATAGTCTCTTTCCTTAATCGTTTTTCTATTACTCTTTCCCAAAGTTTCATGGTATGACTCATTAATTTAATGCCCCTATAATTTGCACAATTTTGTACGTCCCCCTTATTCTTATATAAGGGAATTAGAGTACTTACTCTCCATTGATCTGACATTTTCTTTGTTTTCAATATCATGTTAAATAATTTTGTAAGCCATTCAATACCTTGTTTCCCTAGGCACTTCCATACCTCTATCGGGATATCATCTGGTCCAACGGCTTTTCCATTTTTCATTCCGTTTAAAGCTTGTTCTACTTCTGAAATTTGAATTCTACGGTAAAAATTTAAATTTCTATACTCATTTGACCTGCTTAAATTACCTAAGTTAAGTTGATCACCTACACCTTCATTAAAAAGTTGATGAAAATACCTCTTCCACCGCTCTTTTATTTCTCCATCATTTACTAATACCCTATTGCATTCATCTTTAATACATCTTATTTGGCTAATATCTTTTGTCTTCCTCTCTCTCACTTTAGCTATTTTATAAATGTCTTTTTCTCCTTCTTTTGTATCCAATTTTCGATATAACTGCTCAAAAGTTGTATTTTTAGCTTCATTCACTGCTTTTTTAGCCTCTTTCTTAGCTAATGTATATTTTTTTAAATTTTCTTCATTCTTGCAAATATATAATTTCTTATAGGCTATTCGTTTTTCCTTCACTTTTTCCTGTACTTTCTCATTCCACCACCAAGATTCTTTACTTGGTGGTACATGCCCCTTTGACTCGCCGAGTATACTCTTGGCTATTATTTTCAACTTTGATACCATTTTATCCCATGTCGTAGTAGGGTCACCGTATACTTCACCTAATACTTGTCCTTCTACCTTCTCCTTAAATATGTTTTGTTTCTCATCCTTCAACTTCCACCACTTAATTCTAGGAGTAGTGGATATTTTCTTTTTATGGATATTATGCTTAAGACGTATATCCAATACTACTAACCTATGTTGGGTAGTTAAACTTTCTCCAGGAATGACCTTACAATCTTTACAAATCTTTCTATCCCTCTTCCTAACCATAAGAAAGTCAATTTGCGATTTATTATTCCCGCTTTTAAATGTGATCAAGTGTTCTTCTCTTTTCTTAAAAAACGTATTAGCTAGTATAAGATCATATGCTATCGCAAAATCCAGTATAGTTTTACCTTCCTCATTTCTTGTTCCAAACCCATAATCCCCATGCACCCTCTCATATTCCTCATTTTTCACTCCAACATGTCCATTTAGATCACCTCCTATTAAAATCATTTCATTTGATGGAATATTTTGTAATACTTCATCTAGGTCATCCCAAAACCTTGATTTGGTATTTTCATCTAATCCTGCTTGAGGTGCATATACACTAATTACATTTATAGTGTCTTTCTCCACTACTATTTTGAGAGCTATAATTCTATCCCCCTTTCTATTTACTCCTACAACTTCATCCTTTAACGAACTATCTACAATAACACCAACTCCATTTCTTGTTTTACTCTTCCCTGTGTACCATAACTTATAACCCGAGTTCTCTATCAACTTTGCCTTTTCGCCTACCCATTTTGTCTCTTGTACACACAAAATACTAATTCTTCTCCTAATCATCGTATCTACTACCTCCATTGTTTTACCAGTAAGGGTTCCTATATTCCATGTTCCAAATCTTAGACTATTAATTTTCCTATAATTTTTATTCTTACCCAACCTATGGTGTGAGAACTTTTGCTCATTTAACACTACACCCAAGTTCTCATGGAGATGTAGCGGTCCTTGCCGAGACGTTACAGTCGGACCCTGCAACGCGTTCCTTCCGGGGAACATCCTAGCATTAACACAATAGTTTAATGGATCCATTCATGAGTGTTTGCCTTAGTTTAACGCTGGCTGGCAACCTAACGCAACCCTCCTCCTTTATCCGGGCTTGGGACCGGCAATGATAAGGTAAACTTATCACAGGCGGAGTTTTGTACCTAATTCAAGAGAAGCCTCAATCCGTAAACATGTTCAAACTCTTCAAACCTGAAGTTAAAAATCAATTAGGTAAGAAGATTAAAATCGTAAGATCTGACCATGGTGATAAATACAATGGTAGATCTGACAAATTAGATGAATAATATCTCGGGTCATTTGCAGAATATATTACTAAGTGTGGGATCATGGCTCAATATACTATACTGGTACTCCTCACCAAAATACAGTAATTGAGCGATGAAATCAAACCCTGTAAAATATAGTAAGAAGTATAATGATATTTTCTTTTCTACCGGAGTTTTTATGTGGTGAGACACTCAAGACTACAGTGTACTTACTCAATAGAATATCTAGTATGGCGGTAGCGAAAACTCCATACGAGTTGTGGATAGGTAAAATGCATAGTATTAGGCATTTATATATCTGAGATTGTCAAACTGATGCTAGACCCTATAGGCCTAACAAAAGAAAACTAGACTAAAGAATTGTTAATTATCATTTTGTGAGATACTCTGAAAAGTCAAGGAGCTTGAAGTTTTTAAAACCCCTTGAATAAATCTTTTTTTGAGACGGGTAATGTCAAATTCATTGAAGATGATGAGAGCACTAAAGTTAAGGAACTATCATTTGAGGAAAGCATTGACAATCCTAATATGGTAACTACTGATACAGTTGATAATGAAATGGTAACCATTACACATACAGTGGAGGCTACACAATTGATAGGGATAGTAGGCAATGATATTTCCATGTCACCTGCAATACAAATGGAGGGTACATTAGCTCAAATAGAGGTATTCCTTCCTACAGTTGAGCATGCCTCTCAACCACCTCAAGTACAAGTGTTACTAAGGAGATCCATTAGAGAAAAAAAACTATAATGTCTCATGATTATGTATATCTTCGGGAACATGAGTTTGGCATAGAATTGGAAGATGATTTCATATCTTTCCATGAACTCAAACAATGTCTTCATCCGAAAAAGTGGATTGGAGTCATAAGGGAAGAGATGAAGTCCATGGTAGACCAACATTTGGGAATTTATCGAATGCCTAAAGAGGTGAAATCTATTGGTTGTACATGGATATTTAAAATCAAATGGGATTCATAAGACAATATCGAAAAGTATAAGACTCACCTTGTTGCCAAGAGATTCACTCAAAAGTAGGAGATTGATTACAAGGAAACTTTTTTAATATTGATTTCGACGAAAGATTCTCTTGAGTAATCATGACACTTATAGCTCATTATAACTTAGAGCTATACCAAATGGATGTTAAGAATACATTTTTCAATGAAAATATTGAAGAAACTATATAAATGATGCAGTCGAAGAACTTTAAATTTGGAGATTCAAAGTACCTAGTATGTACATTAAAGAAGTCCATTTATGGTCTAAAGTAGGCATCTCATCAATGGTTTTGAACATTTGATCAAGTAGTTTCTTTATACGATTTTAAAGAGAATCTCGTTGATCAATGCTTATATATCAAGTTCAGTGGGAGCAAGTTTATTATACTTGTTATGTATGTGGATGATATTTTACTGGCAAATAGTAATAAAATTCTATTATAAAAAATCAAATCATTTCTATCATGTGAATTTGAAATGAAAGATCTTGGTCAAGCATCCTTTGTCTTATGCTTACAGATTTGTCATGATCGTTCAAGGAGCACGCTTAGACTTTTACAAAATACCTATATTAAAAAAGTGATCATTTAGTATGACATGCAAAATTATATTCTTGGTGATACACCTATGTCAAAGGGTGATAGATTTAACTTATAACAATGTCCATACAATGAACATGAAATAAAAAAATACAACAATTCCCTTATACATCGGTAGTAGAGCCAGAGTTTAATGTATGTTCAAGTATGTATGCTGGATTTTACATACATAGTGGAAATGTTAGGTAGATATTTAAGTAACTTTGGACTAGATCATTGAAAAGTTGTAAAATAGGTTATACGGTATTTTTAAAGAACAAAGAAAAAATAGATCATCTGAAAAACATTGGATATTTAGACTTCAAATTTACTATATGCTTAAATAGCAAGAGGTCCACCTTAAGTTATTATTTCATACTGGCAAAAGAGGTTATATCATGGAAAAATATCAAACGGACGCTAATAGTCACTTTCACAATAGAGATAAATTTATAATTTGTTATAAAGCATCCAACCATGGGATATGGATGGGGAACCTTATCACAGAATTATAAATCATTAGAGGCATTGACAAGCTATTAAGATCAACCGTTATAATAAAGCTATAGAATTATATTCCAAGAATAATTACAATTCGTTGAAGTTTGAACACATCCACATAAAATTTTTAACCGTTAAAGAAAGAGTTAAGAATGGTCAAGTGATGATAGATCATATAAGAATAGATTCCATGTTATCATATCCATTCACTAAGGGCTTGCCTTCCAAGTGTTTCATCAAAATATATTGGTTCTTTCTTTTGATAAAATTCTTATTTATTGGGAATATGTATATGGTGTAATACTGTATATATTATTTTTTTGCTTATGATGCTTATGATACATAAAATGCTTATGTATGTGTATAAAATTTTGACTCTCTGACATAAAGATATTATGATTATTATTGTAGTTTTGCATATGATGTTTGAAAATATGATGTAGGACTCGATTTTTGAGTCATAAGATTCAATAATGATTTACTACTATAATTTAACATAAAATATTAGTAAATATGATTTGGACAATATTTTGGATCATAAAGAGGACTTGTTGAGAATGGACATGTACAAATCATATTTCGTGTCATTCTCATATTATACATCTACATTGAATCTATATCATTAATGAAGTTAGTACTATTATTACTATTGGATCTTATTACAATTTAGGTGACTCTGACCTCTTTAGTCTTGTATTGATGGAATTAATGAACTAGATTATTTAAGAGATATTTAATTTATAAAATTTTGACATTGTTGAGCTCAACTAAGGTATTGTGTAATATATAAGGTATCACATATAGTACAAATGGAAGATTATTGATTTAAATCTTCATTAGGTGAGCTAACATGAGAATTAATATCACACATCATTGCCATTAAGATTAAACTCCATAAAAGTGATCTAATACATTGTATATTAAAGGGGATTTAAGTTATCAACGTATAGACTACATGTGTAGATCCAATAATCTAGTTCATTAAAATTAATGAGTTGTTAACGGATTATAAGCTTTATGATGGATGATCCCTACAGGATGGATTGGTATAAGAGGAGGAAGTCAAAATTCATTTGGTCATATTGTTGGATTATTGACTCTTCTTCTTCCTTCTTCTAATCCTCATTGAGACGAGGACTTCGATGGTCGCCTAGCTCTTGTCCATTTGTAAGAACTTTATCGAGTGACTACTAAGACACAATGACATTGACTTTGGACTCAAGTTAACCCTTTGATTAGTCGTATTGATAGATGATAACTAGATTTTATAGATGCATCATTTGGTTTTGTTGCAATGTATCGTATTACTTTTAGATGAAGGTTGCATATGCAGGCTAGGTCCTAAACGTATGGGTAGAGACAACTAAATATGTTGGCTACAATTAAGGGTGATGACTAGCAGAGGCAATAATCTATGATGGTCGGTAAGCAATAGGAGAAGATTGACATCAAAGCAGTAGAAGCCAACTTAATTAGAGGAGAGGAGATCTAGTGTTGATGTTTTGATAAAGGAAACACAATGAAACACCTTTTTCATAATTAGAAAATGATAATGTGCCTTTTTATATATCTTTTGCCAAATTATATCCCATCATTGCATATTGCATTACAATGTACATCGATAATATCACAAAACCAAAATTACTTCACATAAATTACTTGCAACCCAAAATGACATCCCAAAACGTATGATGTTGCATAATTAGCGATCAATTAATCGTCGTCGCCGTCGCCAAGAGGATTGGAGGCGTCAGGGTAATCGCAGTCCGGAGTGGTGAAGTAAAATGGCCCAACACTGTACTTGACGAGGTCGCTCCGGAAGGCGGAGGGGTCGTGCGGGCGCACGCCGGAACGGCCGCCGCCGAAGTCCGTCATGACGTTGCAAGTGGAGTCCGGCGAGGAGTACTCCAGTCGCACCGTGCAGTCCTCCACCTCGATTGCCTTCCCGTACGCCCGCTGCCGGACCACCTTCAGCTCGAACTCTCCCTTCTCGTCGGTGAAGTCGCTGTCGTGGTAAACCGCCCGTCCGCGGCAATCCATGCAAGTCACCGCCACCTTCGCGCCTGGTGGTGTGTGTGTGTATATATAAATTACGTATCGAATTGATTGTGCCTTATTTTGGAAGCAAAGAATCGTAATGTGTACGTACCTTTGATGGGTTTGCCGTCGATCCACTCCGCCCATCCTTGGTGGCAGTCCTGGCACAATACCTTGCCGGCGATGTGCACCGCCTTCACCTCCTCCCCGTAGCCACGCCGACCTTCCACCCTCCCTGCCACCGCCAAGATGACTACTGCAGCTGCCGCCGCCATCGCCACCCAATTGCCTAATTTCCCCATCGTTAGTGCTCTCAGCATATAGAACTTTGCATATGTTTTCAACTCTAATCAATTTGCCATTTTATAGGGAGCGAGGGGAAGAAGTGAACGTGATGGCGACTAATCAAAATATGTGGAGACGTGGATGTCATTTAATCTGAAGATCTTTAATTTAATTTAGTCTACCCAACTCTTCAAAGATTAATTGGTCCCGTACTCTCTTTTTTATTATTTCATCTTTTTAGAGTTATAAAAATATAATGTGAATAAATGAACATGATCGAGTTGAAAATGAAAAAAAATAAACCAATGAAAATAAGAGAGACCGGCAGGCAGTCGTAAAATTACTTCACTAGCTAGATAAGTACTTATTGTACTCTGCCTTTAATTTGATCATACAGCTAGATGAATCTAATTGAACTTTCTTTTTCTCATCCTAATTAGATGTTGATTCTCCCAACGTAACTTGTTGATTTTTGTATGATCTTGTCTAATCCTATATATCTTGGATTTTGATGAGTTTGCCATGTAGAACTTTCATACTGGTGTAGTAAGAGAACACATCTCCTTATTAATTAGCATATATATATTTGCCATGTCACTCTTATGTTAATTAATCTCTGATCGTTAAACATTTGGTACGAGTAGCATGATTTGCCACTTTAGTTGTAAATCTGTCTCAATGAGGTGCACTAGCTACTTGACCTTGTGGTTTCTGTTTGTTTACAAAAACTAAATTTCTATTTCCTTAAGAAGCTTTCCTTAGTTTTGTTTCATAATAGCAATTTTCTGGTCTTGGCCATTGTTAGGGTGCTTTTTCTTCTTAGTAGTTTTTGGTTCAGTTAGGTGCATGGGGTTGTGCTTTCGTTGGAAGCCTTCAATTATATTGACCAACCTCTTTTCAAAATATCCTGTTGTTAGTTTCTCTCCAAAACTTGGAGTACGTCAGACAATTAGATTTTATTGTTTTATCTCTTTGCTTTTGTGCTTGAAATTGTTGCGACTTAAAGTTACCATCTTTCACGTTGTGTTTTTTTGTCTAACAACTCTCATAGAGCCTTGACTATCATCATTGCGTACATACATACATTATGTAGTCTATCTTCTAGCTCTTTGAAAATGTAGCAGTTCTTGCATAGAAAATTTTTCTTTTTCATGCAAGTAACATTTTAGTCACTTGAAAGTCATCTTTGGATTTGGATATGATCGGACATTTTCCAACATGAACCCTTGCAAGGTACAATACTTTTAAATAAATAGTATTTTTGCTACACTGCTTAAAAATCAATTCTAAAGAATTTATATGATTTGTAGGACATGCATATAGTCACCATAATTGTGATATATGATCTTAAATTTATTATTGAAAATTTCTCTTAATAAGATTGATCCAGTAAGGTGACGTCTAATCAACTAGCTAGCTCCTTAGTAAGTTGATAGCTCACTTATGATCAACTAATTAACTTGTCAATAAGATAAAACTCAAAATGATGGGCTATGATATGGCAATGTCAATCATGCCCCTTTAAATTCTAACAAACCCCTTTAGATATCAAGACACTCCATGTGATATATCCTTTTAGTATCTCCTCATTGACTTAATATTGTTAGTAACTAACTTAATATCATTGGTTGTTGAATTAATTGTATAAATGTTGTACATTCTTTTGAGTCAATTTATTCCTTAGGATAAGAGATTTTAAGGTTAAGGCATACTATCTCTCTTTAATACAATATTGTAATAAGAGAGGTGAATCTTCATGTTTAATGCACATAGTAGTTAGTGTAAGTAGATAATCTCCCTCGCCAAGCAGAGCAGAGTTTCCTCCATTCATCCATCTTGGAGATCATGTTTATGTTTGATCCCCCTTCCCACAATGCCTTCCACTCCAATCCTCTGTTTGACCACCGATCATCCTCTTGGAATTCTAGCTACTTAGCTCGAGAACTCCAGTTCCACACCAGATTCTGCACCTCTCCATGACATTAGGTTGTTGTACTTCCACATTTGTATGTTTTGTTTGTTTTTGTTTAACATTTGTGTTTGCTTCAACAATGCATTAGGATCACTTTAGTTTGAATAACATTTTTAGAACGTGATGTTTAAATCTGAATGCTTTGCACGAGGTTTGTTTTGTCACTCAATACATTTTCACATCAATTAGGCGAATGCCAATGGAAGAATTTATTGTGCTAACATCGAGCAAAGAAAAGAATTCATTAGCAATGGAGATAAATGCCAATGAAGAAAGCAAATAGACGATTGGAATTAACGGACCAGCAAACCAGAGCAAGTGAAACAATTTATTGTGCTTGTATTGAGCAAAAGTCTGCAAAATTGATGCGTCTTCAAACCTATACAACTTGTTTGTCTATTTATATTGGTGCCACTGATCCTCAAATGCACAGTAGTTAATCTGTGCCTGGTAGTATATTTGCAAATTTGCATTGGTGACACCTGAACGGAAAGTAAAATTCTTATTCCAGAAAAATAAGACTGTGAATTGGTGGCTAGTCATTAAAGGATTCAAATAAGTCCTTGATCATCTGTCTTTCCTCCTTTGTAAGGTCGACATCTTTGTTTTCTAAACGGTTGCCTAGATCCATTGCCTCAGTAATCATGCCACTTTTGACAATCTGCAGTCCAAAGAGAAAACACCATCCAATCAATTAATTTCTGAACACAGAGACCATGTAAGAATTCAGAATGGAATATCTTACTTCAACGTAGTTGTTTACATGACCATCACTATTTGGAAAAGTCATCAACTCATTTTCATTGCACCTCCATTGACCATCAATTATATACTTGTACTCGTAGTGTCCCTCCTATCACAAATTCAAATCAACATATGCTGTTCAGAAGATGGTTCTAATTATATACCTACAACACATTCTAGTCAGTTTGGCTCAACCAAGAAACCAATTCAATATATCAAAATAAACTTTTTACAAGTTCAACTAGATAACAATCAAGAAACCCAACATGAAGGCATAACTGAGGAAAAAACATACTATTACAAAAGGTTCGTAATAAGGAAATTTTAATAAGTTCAACTAGAGAAACTAATGATACTCACATTTAATTCCTTCTCAAGAATCCACACCCCTTGTTCCTCATTGAACCTCAGAGGAATTCTCTGAAAAAAAGTAAGAATACATGATTCATTCATCAAAGAAATCTTTTCATGATACATAACTTTATATATATATATATACTTTTGAATTTAAAAGGAATTCCATCACTAGTAATTATGTTAAACTATAGTTTCCTCAGTCACTTGCACATTCAGACCTACTCAATAACAATTTTTAAACAGTGCAGCATGGAAATTATCATTCTTAGTTTGAAGCATGGAAATCATCATATCCAATTTGTTCAAATAGTGCAGCATCGAGAGCTAGGGTCAGCATGTATAGGGAGAAAAGTTTTAATTGATTGAAAACCTAGAGGAAATGTTGGAAAAGAAAAATGGTAAAGAAAATCAGTAAGCTTTATGTATTGCTATTCAAAGATACTTGAGAATAAGTTCTACAAAAAGATTATTTTATATAAGAAAGAACAGAAGCAAACAAAATTGTTAATATCTATTGACTGTTACATTACTCTGAAAGTAAGTACAAATATGCTGCAAATTTTAATTAAGTGGTGACTATATATCATTTATTAATTCAAATACAAATCAACAGAACTCAGGATTATAATTGCAAATTATTTTATTAAAATCATAGTAAATAACACACCTGCCCCCATCCAACGTCAAGCCCAGAAATCTCTACTGAGGAGCATCCACCACCTTTCCACATAAGAGTGACAGGGCTCTTAGATATTCCTGTAAGCTACAAACATAATGCATGTTTGTTAAAATAACAACTATAAGAATAAGAGAGTTAAAGCACAATCTATGGTCTAATTTAATTTACTGAGTATTAACTAGTGGTAAATCTTCATGTTTAAGAAAAGGGATTTGTTAATATGAAACAAAAATAATCAATTACGACAACATATGCATCTGATGATTAAACACCTGAGCACTCAATTTATATAGGAAACAAAACTCATTAAGCCGACAATTTCCTGAATGAAGGTTACCATTCTTCACAGAATAGATAAAATGAATTATGCTAACTGATTTTACAAAGAGATTCCACTGACCATATCAATTGTTGCACTTTTTATTGCATCCAACTTTGGGAAGCATGCTCGTCGACTCTGAGAAAAAAAATTAATGAAAAAGAAGACAAAGTGAAACAATGCTGCAGTCTTGTTTAGCAAGAGTCAAATATTTTCATAAATGTTCCCAAAATTGCAACAGAGTACCTAAGCTTTGTTATGTTTAATTGATGTGCAGCTGGGTTCTTGTCAAGGTTTCATCACTTTTGTTTACATTCATATTTAAGCACCAAATGATCTTATTTTTAAGTTTTAAGCATAACAGAAAGATTATTACATTACATCAAGGCACCAGCTCAAGCTTGACAAAGTAACATGCTGAATATTATTATAGTACCTGCAGTAGTTGGTGACCTTCATTTAGCTTATAGCCTTCAATCCAAAACATATATGCCAACTACAGATTAATAAACATAAAGAAAAATTACAATAATTTACACATGACATAAATCTATTTTAATAACAACAGCTGCAATTAAAGGTTAGCTTTTAAGAGTTAAGTTTTCAATTATTAATAAAAAGAATGTTGTATAGCTACACACTTCCTAAAGGGAAAAATTCTCACACATACAATAGAGTACCATTCATATGTAAAGACTAATAGTAGCTCAGAAGTTCCTTCTTTGGTAATCATAACAAACTCACATACCTACCAAGGTACAAACAATAAAATTTCTTAATCCAGCTTCTCCAATCTCCAATAACAAATTTATGAGAAAATGTACACAGAATATTATCATATTGTTTAATATAAAGATGTATTGTAAGTTAGGCAAAATGTTAGACCCTTCAAGTAGGTATGGCAGTGTGAATGCTTCAATGACAGAAAGCACAACTGAGATCCAGTAGTGTTGCTTACAATATTCTCGTCATCATCTTCATTATGATCAAGCCACATTTGTCACAATATATTAGACTGAGATGGTATTGACATGCTGTGAGAATACTAATCAATTTTATAGCTAGAAGAGTTTAATATATTAGATCGGAGGAATAGAGGTAGAACAAAGAAAAACAAGGTCAATAGCATAAAAAAACAATGGTGTAAGGGATACTGGTATAGTTTTATTGTAGAGCTCACTAGTATTTGCGCTAACTTATGCTTATGAAAAACAAAGTATGAATGATATAAGATGAGATGTGCACAGATTAGTCTCCTACCATGACAGAAGGTGCTCTTCCAAGACCAGCTGTACAATGAACATAAGTTACTCCATGGTTGCGCTTAATAGCCTTGTATAATTTGCTAACAACTTCAGGAAGTCTGATCCTCAGGTCAAATGCATCAAAATCCCTACAACATCACCAATAATAGAATAATATAAGGGAATAATTTATACCAATGAATACTATTTGGTTTTACTTATTTTTAGTACTAATCAAAATCCAGGAATGAAAAGTAGGAACCTGTTGTGCAAAAACAATAGTCCTTATGAATCTGAATCATTGTGATGATAATGCAGGTGATAAACAACAGATTTAAAATATGGTTGTTAATTTAAGCAATCTATTGTTGATGATATACATCATATAAGTTTGATCTATGAATTCATCAATAACAATTTCCTAACTCACCTAATTTCAGCCCGAATATGCTCAATGTCACCACACTTGAAGGCATATTCACGAATTGCACCAATATCCACCCCAAAATATCTGCATATATGAATGAAAGAAACAAGCCATATAGGCAAATCTTTCTGACTGCATTAAAGGAAAGTATATGAATGGCATTAATAAAATGTTCTCAATCACTATTACTGAATCCAAGAAATGAAACTGTAATAATAAATCAGGTCTTCACCATAGGATGTATATTCAGTTTTACCTTCTCACTGTGACAGGAAGATTATTAAGGGATTCATAACACTAGATGTTTCCTTATTGAATTCAAATTGCCTTGTTCAGCAATTACAAGTAAACTCCACTTTATAGAACATGCAAGATGGAAGCATACTTCAATTATTCTTCTATCAAAGATTTTAAGATGCATATGAGGAGTTGCAATCGCTCATTGTAATTTCAGGAAACACCAATTTTTCAAAAATTTCCTAATTACACTCCCTCAAGTAAAACTAGTCCATTAAAATCATGTATAGGCTAATTTTGAAAAAAAAAAAAAAGACTGTCACCACTAATAAAGAACAATCAGGATACTCAAGATCTGGGTTTTGCTGCAAGCAGAAGATAGTCCTCACTCCAATTTTGCGAAGTTTATCGACGTCTAGTGGAGTCTGAATTGAAACAAACTTCGATCAAAGATAAAATAAATAATATTATTTATTCAAGATACAAACCAGAAGAGAACCTGTAGACATGAACCAACTATCATGTTAGGGTATATGAAATTATAGTTCATTCCAAGCTCATGCCTATAGGTCATCGCTGAACACATTTGCACAAGAGAAACCCTTTAAATGGTAAACTAGAACAAATATCCACCTAAAATAAATTGAAATAGATCATTATCCAACATAACAAAGTTGAAAAGATTACCAGCACCCATTGCTTTTGACATGTCATTGCTATATATGTCAGATTTTTCAGCATCAGCATTTTCCATTTTCGAACCGGAGTTATGAGAGAACTGGAAAATGATGGAATTAAGGAGCACAATCATCACCATTCTAAAACAAGACTACCATGAAGACTGAGAGGAACTGGTTGAACAAAGTTGCATCAATCGGACTATTAATGCCAAATGATTCAAAATTTGATTCAGTTCAGCCTTAGGAAATGACTTCCTCATTTTAAAGAGTAAGTTGATTTTACATACAAATTAAATCTATCCTTCCGAAATGTTTTTCATTAACCAAAGATTTCAGAATCCTTGCGCTAAAGAACACATCGAAGGTTTCCTTACCGATTGTAATAAAGGGAAAGCAAATGATATAGGATAATAACACGTAATTAGAGAACAATTTATGAAAGAAAAGAAAAAACCCCGACAAAAAAAAACTTAGCATTGTTTATTCCCTCATCCATACCCATCAGCAAATTAACCAACATTAAATTTGTCAGAAATCGATCCGAGAATTCTATCAATAGTACCCTCAATACCAACTCACACTCCGAAATCAAATCCCGACAACTCAATCCCTCGATCACCAACCAAAACACAAATAAGCGAAAAGTCTCAGACAGATGAAACATACTCAAACTCAACAACTAGTCGCAGAAACAAAGTAGGACAAAATTGACAGAAGAACAGAAGGGTTCCACTCACATTCATGGTGATGTTTCTTCGACGATGATGACTTCGCATCACTCCCTAAACAAAGAAATGGAGGGCGAGAAAACTAAATCCGGAGAACTTCGTGCCAAAAAAAGACCAACAAAGAAAATAAAATCCACAGCAGAAGTCACCAGATTTGAGATCCGAGGTGTTCTTGAACGGCTTCCCAAGGCGGGCAAAGGCGGAGTTGAGTAGCGGAGAGTGTTCATGACTGGGGGCGGTGCGACAGGCGACAAAAAGTGTAGGAAAAGGAAGAAGCGAAGAAAGGGAGATACTTCGTAAGCGCATTATTTGATCCCTATAAATAGGGCAGAGAGAGGAGGATGTCTTGGTTTCTTGGAGCTTTACCATAAAGAACCAATTAATTAACTCCACGTTGGACTGAGGGCTCAAGAATGCGGTTGAGTGAACGCATCTCTCTCATTCCCAAACTGTTACAGAGCGTTGAATTCAAAAGCAGAGAACTGATCGTTGAGTGTAATGTAATCGATTTTAACGTGAGACAAACAAAAGTTAGGTTAAACAATAATTTGATATGCTTTGTGATACGTGTACGCAGGCCAAGACACATTACACATATAATAAGAGGAAGCCTAACATTATGATGATCAAATGCCTAACAAAAGGAAATTTTGAAAGATCAAGGAGTGAATAAATTCTTAGCAAGAAAAAGCTTTTAGAAATCAAGAATGATCAAATAGCAAAGTGAAAAAGACTACATATAAGATTCTAAAGATAAGGATTTTCTTTCGTGACTTAGTGAATTTCATTTGTGCAATGATAAATGCAGTAAATATGTAATCATAGGACATCGAGGGTTAAATTAGATACAAATAAAAGTTTTAAAGTTGAATTAGTCATTGTTCTAATTGTCTAAATTTAAATTACTAATTTATTGATTGCTAAGTCAATAGACAACCTAAAGCTTTTGAAAACTAAATGTGTGTCAATCGACTTAGCAGTCGATCAATACTGAAATAATAGCAAATCTATTGTAATAAAATGTTAATTTATTATAATAGTATCTTTTTAGAAACTACAATTGAAGGTAGTCACCATTGACGGTTGACAATAAGAGCAACCGACTAATAGTAGGAACAATCGACTAATGGACATTAAATGATTATAATGAAATTGTCAATTCATTATAATGACTATTTCAAGAAGAAAGTAGTCAATTGATGGGAGAAATAGTCGACTAAAATAATGACTAACATGGTTACTCGACGCAACCAATAATAAACATTCGATTGATGCTCAAGAATCAATCAACTAATGTAAAGTAGATTCAATGCTTCTAGAGACTTCTTAAGAGCTATCTTAAATTAAATTTCTTAAAGGTTTTAGATGGAGGAATAAGTTGAATCAAACTAAAATATTAGAGTTTGAGAACAATAGAGATCAAATTGAATTTAGAAAGAATCTATCTAATAAACAATTATAATTATGAATATGAGTTTAAATCAGGATTGATTTAGATTTGTTTTAGTTTGTACAAATAAATTTACACATAGGGATAGTCTGGTTTAATCATCTTAGAAAAAAATTAATAGAATTTTTTGAGAATTTAGAATTTATAATCTCTCTCCTCTCTCTCCCCATAAATCTCTCATTCTCAATTGACACCTATCATTAGCATTGTTGTTGGTGCACCACCTATGTGCATGTTATGTCACCTTAGTTGTCCTCCCTAGCCACTAGCCTCTCCTATCAATTGATCTCCCCTTATCTCCCCCTCTTTCTCTCTCTTTCTTATGTGCGATGTCACAACCAATTAATAGTCAGATAACCATTGATATGCTTTCCTTAAGCCAATTGTGTGGAATTGAGAGAAAGTATTAGGGATCAATAACAATAATTGTAGGTGCAAGTTAAGTTGGATTGATTTTGATGTGGTTGGCAAAACATTGGCATAATGTTTAAGTTGGACAAAATTAATATGTCAGATAAATTGATATGCTATTCTTTCTTAAGCCAAAATGTAGGATCATAACAATAAGATAGGTGCAATATGGTGAGTTTGGAAAAATGAAGAAGTGAGCTTGAGCTTTTGATAGGTGGAAGTGAGCCAAATAGATCAAGGATCAAATACTTAATGGTTTATAATCATAGCAAGTCAAGGAGAATTAGATGGTTGACATAAAGTTTTAGATAAGTGAGCTCTTGGTACGTGGGCGTCCAAATAGGTCGAAGATCAAATCTCAAATATTTAAAGTGTTGGTGTTGAGAGCATCACATCAAACTCAATTTTGATGTATAACTAAAGTTAAAGTTAGTCTTGCGGTGATCTAACTATGTTGTGTCAAGTATGCAGGTGTAGGTTACTTGACAAATGATAAAGTCCTAGTTGGGAACTAGACATTAGCTAAGTCCTAATGAGACTAGGCAATTGAAGTACTAGTTGGGAACTAGATAGTAAAAATCCTAGCGGAGCTAGACAGTGCAAGTCTTGATTGGGAACTAAGCAAATAAATCCTAATTGGGAAGTAGGTGGATCAAGTCCAAGAAGAGTTAGCTAAGAGCTGAAGTATGAGCAAACAAGTCCAAGTAAGTCAACTAAGAGTTGAGTCTTAACAACTCAGACTAGATAAGTTAGTTGGGAGCTGAACATTTAACTAATGTACGTGCGAGTAACGTCAAGATATATATCATACTCATTACGTATAACCAATGTAGGAAAACTAGTTTCGAAGGTTCTAGGCAATCGAAAGAGAATTCAGGTGACTAGTTGGATATACACCTAGACTGACGGAGTTGAGAGATTCTGACGCTGGACGATACATAGTATCAAAATAATATTTTAATAAGGAAAACTTTTTAAAATTATTTTTCCTTGGTCATATATGATGTAAATAATTACAGTATGAAATTTTATAATTTTTGGATGAAAATTGAATTACTTATGCATTTTCAAAGTTGGGTCTAAAAAATAAGTTTTCAAACATCAGTCGACTGCTTCAGATAACAAAAAACTGATGTGTCTGAATTTCACTATTTGGACTCGTTTCTTGATAGTTGGACATCCTTTGACCTCTATTAATTGATGCATACTCTAGGAGCATATTTATGGTCTATAGGAATGTTCAAAACCTATAACTTAGGTGTAACAAACCGATTGTTGGTGCTCGGGGGAGTAGAGTTTTAGGGGGAGCTCGTGCCAAGAATAGTCACATTTGACATATTAGGCTCCTTATTGAGATCTTGCCCTACCTCTTATCTATGTCTAATTTTCTTTTAATTCATATTTATTTGATAATTTTCAAAAAAGGGAGAGAATGAGTTGTTTAAAGTTAGACTTTAATGCTTTTCATGCTTAGTCAGACTTTAATGCTTTTATAATGATGATCATGCTTATTGATTCAATTATTATCACTGTGATTATTTATTTTTATTTTATAATGTTGTATTAAAGACCTAACTTAAATGAATTTTTGTCAAACATCAAAAAGGGCAAGATTGTTAGTGCAATCCTACCCCAAGTGATTTGGATTTTAATATTTGGCTAAAATGAGTTTAAATTAGGCAATGTTAGTGATCTAACTTGTGTGGTTTGAGCCCACAGGAAAGTCCAGGAATGAAGTCTTGGCAATTGGTAAAGTCCCGGAGGCGCGGCCTCTTGGCAAAAGATGAAGTCCCGGAGGCGAGGTCTCTTGGTAAAGGATGAAGTTCCGGAGGCGCGGTCTCTTGGTAAAGGGAGACTTAGCAAGACGAAGCTGAGAAAAACGTCTCAAGCTAGTGCAAGGAAGGGCACGAGGCTTGTGAAAGACGTTTGAAGGTTTGCGTCAAGGCTAAGAGCTGAAGAAGGAGCTGAAAGGGGAGTTTCAGCTTGATCAGTAGACTGACACTGTTCATTCAGTCGACTGGTGGTTGATTAGAAGCACACACAGGAGTTTCAGCTTGATCAGTCGACTGACACTGTTCATCTAGTCAACTGAAGCTCAAACAGAAAGTTTGGTCGACTTGACCAGTCGACTGGTGATGGTGCAGTCGACTGATGGATGACCGTTGGACTGACAGCTGGAGAATTAAACGTAAATTAAAGAGCGGTTGAAGCCCATCAGTTAACTGGCCTTTGGAGCAGTCGACTGATGTACGAAATTACATAAAAATAGAGTTCGACGCCGAAGAAAAACAACAGTTCATTATTCGATATTCCGGCACAACTCTCAATCACTGTAATCTCTTTCCTCCTTCCTTAAACTTCACTCTATATTCTGTGAAAGGAAGAGGCTGATTCTGTAAGAGTTTCTCTGCCTTCAAAGTATTCCTTGAAAAGGAGGGTTTTTCATAGTGGATAAGGTCGTCTGTGTGTGTGAATCCTTGGATTAGTCACCTCGTAGAGGTGGATACCAAATAAATCAATTGGTTAGCGGTTGCGATCTTTTCTTTGCTTTTATTTTCGCTTTCGCTAACGATTTCGCAGGAAAATTTGAAGAATTGCTATTCACCTGCCCTCTAGCAAACGCATTGATCCCAACATTCACAAGATGAAGCTTCTCATCGCATCCATTTTGCTAAAATCTCTTCCATCATGAACCAAACCAAGGTGGTTCAATTTTGATTCAAAACTGAATCATTTAGTTCATTAACCAAACGACCTTTGATTTGAACGAAATCAATTTCGTTCATTTCATCTTCATAAGATGAATTTCATCATTTTGTCTGTTGTCTGGTCTAACTAAATTTTATTTCTCTCATTCTGAGAATATAATTCTCAAACTCGTCATGATCTCCAATTGACCGAAAGATCAACGATTGATTCCAGAACATCTTCTAAACCTTTCAACAGCTACATTGAATCGTGCCTCGTTCCTTTTACTGTCTTATACCTGCTTGGTTCAGGATATGGTCTATGTGTCAGCCCCACTAGACTGACTACATCATACCTAGCCCAAGCTACTTTCTTGTCCTGTTGATTCAAGTTATTTATGTAGGGATCGTCCCGGTACAATGCGCATGTTTACACATTTTGTAAACATGCGCAGCGAAAATAAAATAAATAATTAAGACTAATTGTCATCAACACACGCATGCATATAGATAAATAACAAGTGTACAAGGCATGGTAGGAATTTAAAATTTTTTGAATAATAAATTATTCTAAACGTGTACCTCGCGGATGACGTTTGAACGATGTTGAATCAATCAAGCGGTCTTCGTCGAAGTCCTACCTCTACTGGTAATCCACACCAAGCTCCCGTCTGGACGGCTTCGGAAGCCACGAGTCGCGTCATCGTCTTCAGTACTAGACGATGATCGATGACGATCGAATCGAGAGCAGCCTTATTCCAGAAACCATGCAACAACGTTTGTTGCAATTATTCCGGAGCTTTCTGACTATCACCGAGAATCATATTTTTGATGTAGTTTCGATGGTCAATCATTGACCACCGATAACAGACAAATAATTGGAACATTTCCGATAAAGATGGAATAATCTCTGAAATCTTCGCAAGCTCTCACGAAGATGTCAGATGGTCATCGAACGACCGAAGTTAATCGATAGCGACAGGACAACTCTTCACAAGAGCTATCATCTGCGTTTCCTTTCCGGCAACATTTCTCCTCGATGAACAATTCATCGAAGGCCAGCAACAGCCCTACACTAATGCTCCAATCAATAGAACAGTAAGGTCCGATCGGTAGCTACAGTAGCTCCGATAATGAAGGCAAACTTGAAAAGAAAACACAGAAGGGAACTATCCTTTTCTTTCTTACAATTGCTGTTTACAAAACAAACAATTTGTTTTCTGTTGTCCACAATCCACAAGCGAGATCCAACGCAAGGGGTGCCATTTCTTCTTCAGCTTGTCTGGCAAAAAGAAACAACACGTCGTGCTGATTGCTTTGATCACCCACGCACACAAAGAAGGCGGCGGCGGCGGCATCCAACAACGCCTCTTCTTCACACCATGGCAAAGAACTCCGACAGCGCACTCTGGAAAATAGAGGCAATGTTGCTGAACAGCCAGGGAGAGAGGCGCTCTGCGAGGAAGAAGAAGGGAGAGGCTTCTAGGGTTTCCATCGCGATGCACCCAGAATCAGTGTCGGCGATCGCGCGGAGAAGAGCTCGCCTGATTGGTCGCAATGGCTAGCAGAGAGGAGAAGAAGAAAGGGAAACACAGCTCACAAGCTAGGGTTCCACGCTTGGGGAGAAGGAGAGCCCGTGGTGGCACTGTGCACCATAGAAGCCGCCGCAAACTACCTCCCCTAAATCGTGATTCAGGGGTTTCTTTTCCTCCTCTGCTTCGATCGACCGCCGACCCTAAATCACGCCTTGCGTGGTTTTAGGGATTCCTATGAAGCGGGCAACGAAGAAGAGAACCCGAAAACCCAATAAACCCAAGTTGTTTGAGCCGGTTTGAACAGATTTAGGGTTTGACTTAATTCAAGTTTGGTTCAAACAGATTACTGTAGCGAACCAATTTATTTTTAGTTTGCTTGGTTCAAAAACCAAACGACCTCCAATTTAACCCAAACCACTTTTGTTCAATTCATCTTCAAAAGACGAAGCTCCTCATCCTTTCAGTTTTACCAAAATCTCTTCCATTGCAAACCAAACCAAGTTGGTTCAATTTAATTCAAAACCGAATCATTTGATTCACTAACCAAATAACCTCTGATTTGAATGAAATCAATTTCGTTGATTTCGTCTTCATAAGATGAGTTCCATCATTTTGTCCATTGTCTGGTCCAACCAGATTTTATTTCTCTCGTTCTGAGAAACCAATTCTTAAACTCGTTTTAAGCTCTTCGAAGTACTTGTAGTGCGTGTGACCTAATAGGTTTTCAGCTATGTTGGTCGTCCATAATTAACCATTAATTATGGAACGATCATGAGTGACACCTAGTAGTACATCATGATCCCCAATTGATCGAAAAAACAATTATTGATTCCAGAATATTTTTAAAATATTTTAGCAGCTAAACTGAATGATGCCTCGCTCCTTTCACCGTCTTATACCCGCTTAGTTTAGGACATGGTCTATGTGTCGGTCCCCACTAGGCTAACTATGTCACACCTAGCCCAAGCTGCTTTCTTATCCTGTGGATTCAAGTTACTCGTACACGTATCCAAGAGTATCATACTCTTAATATGTAATACTTTGGCCAAAGACTTTTAGTAACAATCCTGACAAGCGGCCGCAAGGTATACGTCTCCTTTTCTAAGGAGCGATGAATCCTCTGTGGGCTATTCAAATAGCTTCGGACACTTCGACTTATACCCAATCATCTCGGGTCCACACCTTCTCGGAGATGCTTGCTTAAGATGTCAAAGTATAAGTCTTCATGACTAAGATGACTTGAATACCGCAAGTCAAAAGAAACTCGCACTTAAGCTGGACTGAGATCTTCATTGACATATGATATCGAACCATATGAAGTCTCAAAGCAGGTCACTCCAATGAACTGATTACCTTTAACCAGCATCCATGTTTAACTCTCAACATCTAATGTCGACAACAGTGAGATCAACTGCTTGGCTAACCAAGAAGTTCAAAATATACTAGTCTCGACAGAATCGATGACATCCATACTCATCAATTCCTCGACTAGGGATAATTCTAATACATTCATAATTACACGTGTAGAGATGCTCACTGGTTGTGATCCAATCACAAATTCTCTCACGCTATGAATCATATTGCGGGCATTTAGTATTTGAGTTTAAGATCCAATTTAACACATATGAAATGTGTACTCAAACAGTGAATTGCTATTTATCCAATAAATAGTATAACCGTAAGGCGATTGCCTTAGGACACCTCTCAAATCTAACAGACTCCCACTTGGCCTAAGGCTATTCACTCAGGTATCCAATACCAAGCGCCTCTATTTGTTCCTCAAAATTATTTTGAGGTAGAGGTTAAAGGATTCGCAAGGTTCCTTTCGGTGGGATTCTTCTCGTATTATATTTCTCTTCTACTAATGATCTTTTGATCAATTGATTTCGCCGAAGCACGTGTTTGGATTGACGGTGAGACCTAGGTTCCATCGCTTGCGCGATTGCTCCATTATTGTTGTAGTAAGCAAGTAATGCATCGACAATGGTTGGAATCATTCCAAGTTCAGAAATGAACTTCCTGATCCAAACCGCTTCGTTTGCTGCTTCACAAGTAGCAATTGTGTCTTATTTTGAAACACTTTCAACTGATTGCGCCATAATTTAAAGTGAATTCGTGCCCTGACCAGGACTTGAAATCATTCTTGTCTGTCTGATTGCTGGTATCCGTATACCCGCGTATAACCATATCATCTTCTCCATGTACCAAAATAAATCATTATTTCCTTACAAGTACTTTAATAATTGTTTTGACATCCGCCCTATAATCCATTCCAAGATCTGATCGGTATCCGCTCATAACATTTAGAGCATTTGATACGTCAGGCCTCGTACATATCATAATATACATGATTGATCCTATTGCCGAAGCATAAGAAATCGTACTCATATAAATCTTCTCGTCTTTTGTCCGTGGACATGTAGACTTCGAACGGTGATTCTTTCTCGGATTCAAGCATGCTAAAGCCCTTTTAGCATCTTGTCTATTTATGTAGACTACGAAAGACCAAACAACCTTTCGATCTATCTCTATAGATCCTAATCCCGGGGATTTAGTGTTGGTGCAAGAAGCACTAGATCTTTCCTAGGGTTTCGATGTTTGATAATATACCTAAGTTTGGTCAGTTTGACCAAGGGTTGACCCAAACAGGATCTAATGTTTGGATGTGTGGAAGTGAGTGAAGTCTAGTCAGATGACAAGCAAGAAATCCTAGTCGATTAGACTAGGCAGTGGAAGTCCTGATCTGGATGATCGGGCAAGGAAAGTTCTGATGAGTGAAGCTAGGCAAGGGAAAGTCATAGTTGTAGGCTAGGCAAAGGGAAAGTCCTGATTTGGAGGATCAGGCGGAAGTCTTGGTAGAGTCAAAGCACCAGGTGAAGTCTGGGCTGGTCTGGAGGACCAAGCTGCAGCAAAAAGTCTGGGCTAGTTAGGAGGACTGAGTCGCAGTAGAAGTTTGGGCTGATCTGGAGGATCGAGTCGCAACAGAAGTCTAGGTTGGTCAGGAGAACAAAACCGCAGCACAAATCCTGGGAGCTAAGGACAGAGCCGAGCAAAAGTCCAGCAAGTCAGGAGGACTTGGTTGGCAAAAGTAAATTCTCCAGAGTGGAGTGGGTAAGGACGCGTTCCCGGAGTGGAACAGTAGGCGTCAGACTAATCTAGGATTTCGGTAGAAATATGAAGTTAGACCCACAAAATAAGGGTAGGATGTGTTGCTTTGTTTGCATGCTTATATTGCAGGAATCTTGATGTAGGGCAACACATGAGGAGTTCGACTTCAACGGGTCATAACTTTTGACTCGGGACTCAGAACGAGGCACGGTCGAATGCATTTCGAAGCCCTTTCAGAGCAAAAAGTGTCTCTGGAGTCGACTCAAATGTAGTTGAGTCGACTCGAGTGAGCCTGGAGTCGACTCAGACAATGGATAACGAGCAGAATGAAGAGTTATCTGCCACATCGACTGGAGTCGACTCAGATAAGCCTGGAGTCGACTCAGGTGCAGTATAAAAGGAGGTGAACGTACACAAACAAGTATATTCAAGCCATAAACTTCCTTGCTCAACTAGTGGCGCTTCTAAACGCGAACGGGGCCAAACGCTTGCAACCGGAGAAGATCTAGGAGGAGTGCGCGACGCTCAGGACTTCCGGAACGACGAGTTTAGTTTAATTTATTATTTTGTCTTACTTTAAAGTTTCTGTTTTTGTTATTATTTATTTTGGACTGTAAGACAGATTTCTCCGCCTCCGAACAACGTTCGGAAAGGAGACCATTAGTGGACGGGCGCCTTTCGTACATAGGCCTTGGATATACTAACCCTGGGGGGTTAGGAACCAAGTAAATCCGCGTGTCCCTGTGTTTTATTTTCTAATATTTTTCTGCAAGTTTTTGTTGGATAGAACGAATGATTTTGAAAAGCGATGACATGCTATTCACCCCCTGACAACCCTAGATTTGATATGTCACGAGTAGAGTTGCAAATTAGAATTTATAAATTTATCGAAAACCCACGATAAACACAAGCAAGCAAGTATAGGGGCCTCGAGTCGTGTTTTTTCAAGGTTAGTAGAAAAGTTGTTCAATTTGAGCTTATCATGTCGTATTTTTGGGGTTTTCTATGAAAATGGGGTTTTTGGAGTTTTCAAATGAAATAAAAATTTAAATTCAGAAAATAGATGAAAATGCAATTTGCTAACCTAATGATGATGAGTTGAAACCAAAGTGTCAAATAAACCTAAGTTGCAATTCAAACTTCTATCCAAAACCCTAAACCTTAACTGTTTAGATTAAAACTTAAAACTAAGTGCAATCTAAATTCACCATCAATGGAAACAAGAAACCAAACAACTAGAATTGATTGAAACTAGTTAACTAATTCTAGAATGCAATCAAGTGTTTAACTTAACCTAAGCTAGCTATTTCCTAATATCAGCTGGCACGGAACAGTACCGCTGATACAAACTGAAATCAGACAGTGGCAGGCTTACCCAAGGCGAATTTAAAAACAAGAACACTTTCCAGCCAGATTAGCTACAAATTCAAACGACATAAACAACTAATTTGAATTCACCATGACAAGGGCTGATTAACTAAACTATTAAACAAGATTCAGGAATTCAAATTTCAGAAACACTAAAACTGAAAGTTCAAAAATGGAAACAAAACATCCCTCAAATCTTCTTCCGTTGCTTCGTTGATTTGGTGTCAATCAAACCTCTGAATCCAGCAATGTTGGCTTCAACAATCCCTTTGGAACCTTCAAGATGGTCCTTGGTCTATTGCTCGCAGCCGAATCCCGAACAACGCAGCAGAAACCCTTTGCGCACGAACAGAAAACTGCTCGAGCCAATTAAAGTTGCAAAACCGGACTTCCTCGCTTCCTCCTTGCTCCGATTGCTCAGATAATGATTTAGGAGTGTTGCACGACCCTCAGAGAACCCCTCCAAGAACCGTGGTGTTGGATGGAGCTGTAGCACGCCGGAACAGGCTGAAACAGAGGTGGCGACGCCGAAGAAACCCTCGCCGGCGTTCGTCGTCCAGCTGCCGAATTTCGCCCAATGAACCAGCTTCGGACTCTTCAGGAACTGACGAAGGCGACGGAATTGGAATTTCGGGAGTTGGCTGGCTGTGGAGCTATGCTCCTCAACAGGGGAATACGCGCGGGGCGGAGACGATGAACAGTGCGCAGCCAGCACTGTTCATCCCCTAAGTTTTCGGCTTTAATACCCTGATTAATCAACAGATCTGGGCCCTTGATTTCTGATCCAACGGTGCAGGCTTGATTTGGGATTTAGGGCAGCTTAGGGTTTCTAAAAATTTGAGAGATTTTAATCAGGCTCGATCTAGATCATGTCCTCCATGTTGGCTTGATCAATTTGGCAAATTTGACTCGATTTGACCACGGTTGAGCTTGAGTTGGGTCCGGTTCGAGCCCTAAAATCAATTTAAAGCCAAATTAATGCAAAAATTGCCATTAAATCGTAAAAATCATAATCAAGCCTCAATTTATATAATATAGCACAAACATGATCAAATTGATTCAATAAATAATTATTTTCGTGCAAAACCCAAAGATTGAATCGATTAAAAAATAAGAAACCCTAACTCATCAAATTCCCCCACACTTAGCCTTGAGCGTCCCGCTCAAGTCAACAAAACAAAACTAGGATTGTACCCCCTAGATCATTCTCAATCATGATTAGAAACAATTAAAAGAAAATTACCTAAGCTTGTAAAGTCTCAAAAACTTAAGCCATGGACTAACCCTTGTATTTGGTTAACCGCATAGTAAGTTTCACCCTTCATGACTAATTGAGAAAAGTGCATCACACTAAATCTCACGAGGTTGTTTTCAATAGATAAATCAGTGGCTCTCACCCTAATTCTAATTCATGATCAAAAAGGAAATAGAGCTCACTCAAACAACTTAAGTTCATGCATTATCATAGGCTTGTTTGTTTTCTACTCTCCACTACCATTCATGATTTGGAATCCACATATACTAGGCTTATTGAAGACATAGAAAAGTTCATGAACTGAGGCAAATGAAATAGGAATTTAGAAGTGAAATTTTTAAGAGAAAAGAATTCAAGAAAAGAGAGTAAATGAAGTAAGAAACATGGGTATAGTAAAATGCCATCAATGGACCCTTGCCCTTTTTCTGAAGGCTTTCTCTTGTATTCCATTTCTTTAAGTGTGTTTTTCAGATTCATGAAGCACTTCTGGTCTAAACTCATAAGGTTCCATTCCTTGATACATTCTTTCCCTTCACTTTTTCTCTTTTCTTCAACATATCTCCACAATTGTGCCATTTTGCATTTTCCTTTTGAATCAAGCCCCATTCTTTCACATTTAGGTTTCAAAAGAGATAAGAAATAGCATCTAATCCTCAGAAGTCAAAATTCACTTCACATGAAACCGCAATTTCAATGTATCAATGACACGCCTAATTCTGAAAATTATTGAAATTGAGTTTGAAACTTTGCTTGTTCTCTCTTGTTTCTTACTGTTTTGCCTCCATTCTTTTTGCATCATAAAGCTTGATTGATAATGCTAATATCCATGCAAAGTTCTGTGAAATTTGAGCTCGGATCAGTCCCATAAAAATTGTCAAAGTGGGCTGAAAAACAAAGCTGAAATTCTGGTTTCCTGAATTTCTTCTTCTCTGTTTTTGTTTTTTTTCTGATTTTTTTTTCTTGCTGTTTTACCTCCATTCTTTCTCCATAATGAAGCTTGATTACTCATGCAATTAACCATGTGATTTTCTCCGCAATTTGAGTTTGGATCAGTCCCTCAAAAATTCAAAACCTTGGCTGGAAAACAATGCAGAATTCTGGTTTTTCTGAAATTTTTTTTTCTGTTTTATTCTTGATGCTGCCATCAACAATTTGAAAATCTCAACATCTAAATTCATTGTTTAGAAAGCAATTGAAATGAAGTAGGTTTCCATGGATTCATCAGCTGATCAGATTTTTGGCACCATCTTGAACAACTTGGCACAAACTTCTTTTTTTTTCTTTCTTCTGATTTTTTTCTGGTTTTTTTTTTCTGACTTCTCTGACTTCCAGCCAAAATTCTATTGCTTTCATTTATGAAATAAAGTATCATGTATTGGTCAAATGATTGCAATAGTATATTTTGCAATAAAGTCCTCTTAATTCACATTGTAGATAACTTGGTGTCTGTGAGACACAGAAGACCATGATTATCAGTCCCTTGTGAATTATAAACTAAGGCTCACAACCAAGATGGCGTTGGACAACCCATCGGGAACGGTTGTAGTGTAATTCGGTGACTGTCTGTCTTGACTGTAGAATTACACTAGTGCACTTTGTGTGTATTGAGTAGGACCATTGAGGTTGTTCGATTTACTCTGACTCACAAATTGAACAAGACCTCTGTTATTATAATTATGCACTCTTAATCCCGATGTAATAAATGGGCACCTATAGTTAGTAGTCATTGCTTTGATTTACCAAAGGGTGAGATCTTTCCGTCAGATCAAATATTCTCGGTAAGTTGGGTGATGTTACTATCTATACGGTGTGCCATTAATTATAGAAGGAATCCGTGTCCCAGTAGGGCTGATGATGTCCCCTTGGAGAGCTCATAAGGATTGTCAAGTCAAATCTTGCAAGTGGACTTGGTCCGACTGACAATAAGGTTGAGTGGTACTATTCAAGGTCTTAGATGTCGATTATTGAGTTGTCAGTGAACTCAGATAATTGACGGACATACGATATCTTAAACACGGGGAGCAATACATAAAATAATAAGAAGGGTTTATGAATCCTAGTACCAAGTGTTCTCAACACTTGGTACCAGGATTCATAAACTTTAGTACTTAGCCTGGAGGTCTAGAGTTCGAATCCTGGGGAAGGCAAAAACCCACTTCCAGGGGTGGATAGTCCAGATGAGTAACGGCACGGTCGACGGGCCGACGGTCGACGGTCGACGACCACCAGGGTCGCCAAATGGGCCGCCGAATGGACCGCCAAATGGGCTGGGCCGGGTCGTTACAATAAAAAGGCGCCTTTTTATTGTAACGACCCGGCCCAGCCCATTTGACGGTCCATTCGGCGGCCCATTTGGCGACCCTGGTGGTCGTCGACCGTCGGCCCGTCGACGTGTCGTTACTTATCTGGACTTCCCACCCCTGGAAGTGAGTTTTTGCCTTCCCCAGGATTCGAACTCTAGACCTCCAGGCTAAGTACTAAAGTTTATGAATCCTGGTACCAAGTGTTCTTGAGAACACTTGGTACCAGGATTCATAAACTTTAGTACTTAGCCTGGAGGTCTAGAGTTCGAATCCTGGGGAAGGCAAAAACCCACTTCCAGTGGTGGGAAGTCCAGATGAGTAACGGCACGGTCGAAGGGCCGACGATCGACGGTCGACGGTCGATGACCACCAGGGTCGCCAAATGGGCCGTCGAATGGACCGCCAAATGGGCTGGGCCGGGTCGTTACAATCTCCTTCCCTTCTCGCCCAACCCCTGCTGCCACAAACCGCCGCCACCTCCTACCTCGCCTTCTCCTCATCTTCTTTCTCCGTCGCCGCCCCTGTAAACTCACCGCTGTCGCCTGCCGCGACCGCCCGCCGCCAACTCTGCTGCCCGAAGACGCTGTCGCGTCTCTTCACCGTGATCCCCTGCTCTGTCGCGTCGCAACCGCCATCTGACGCCACCGCCCTGTTGCCGTCAAGCCACGAAGCTGCCTCGACCAGCGACGCCTGCTCGTGTGAAGATCAACGCCGTTGTCACCAAGAACCCTAGCTAAGCTTCCCTTTCCTTCCCGAGCGCGGTTCTTCTTCCTGTTCTTCTTCCTCGCAGATTGTTACCTCTCCATTGAAGTTGCGACAAAGGTCTCCTATGCTCGTCGGAGAAACGAGGGCGCCCGCCTCTGTTCTGCCGGCGTAATCCGTCGTGTTGCCGACCGGAAGAAACCAGGGCACGCTGGTGCTCTGCTTGGTGCTGCCTGATGCCGCCCCTGCCGCCGGCCGCCAACAAAGCTCTCGGTTAACAGTTTAATTGGGTAATTAGATTAAGGTCAGCTAATGGCCTAAGGTTTGGTTAATTTAACAAATGGCAATTGATTAATTTAGATAATTAATCTTGTTAATTAGTTTAGCAATTGATTTCTTTAATTTGATAACATGATTAAAAGTGATTATTGATTAGGGTTAGGAAATTAATATGGTGATAAGCTAAGTATATATTTTATTGTTTAATTTTAGGCTATTCCTTGATTTAAGTAATGTAGCTATAAATAGGTTTAATGGTTGGTTAATTAGTAAACAAGTAGTTGATTAATTAGTTTAGGGTAGTTGATTAAACTAAGGTATTGAGTTAGATGATTAATGAGTAGGTAACTAATTTGATGGTTAATTATTTTGATTGGCAAATCTAGTAATTTGTTAACGTATTAATCTATTTAGGACTCAATGAGCTACTTAATAATAGATTAACGGTTTAACTGTAAACGGTAAAGGAATTTGAGAATTGATTAAGTTACTCAAGTTTAAGTAAAGTAATGTTTAGTTATTAATTAGGTTATTCTTTACTAGTTAGGTTAACCTGGGGGTTCGGCTAGGGTTTGATCTATCGTAGAATTTAATATAATATTATACTTAGTAGTGTTGTATTTGTACATTTCAGGACCGTGATTGGTGTAGAGATATTTTATTACGATGATTCGTCAATCAGGTGGGTACTCCTGTGCTTGGTCAACACAGGTCCTCTTTTTGTAGTGCATAATTTAATTGTTTATCTTGTGGCTATCCCTATTGCATTGTTGCCTGATTCGTTGCTTGATTCATGCTTGACACTTACCATTGAACTTGATATAATCTGTTTATTTTCAATACAATATTATTAATTGTTGTTTATCTGTATTAACTTATCATGATTGATATTGCACATACCTTGATGTTGTAGTAGTAACCATTGAACTATGCATCGTAGCATGTTATTGTTGTTAACTCTCACTGCACAGTGTGAGTGAGAGCATTATAGCACTGCACAGTGTGGGTGCTACCAGGACTAGCTATATAGCTCTCCTAAAGACTGCCCCTCCCCCTCGTGCGTAGTGGTTTGTTGTTGGAGCGGGTAATGCCGGCCGTGCATCCCAGTTCACTGCACAGTGTGGGTGTCTGGAGATGTTGAGGTCAGACAGTGATATTTTCCCCGTTCTCCACTCACGTGTAGCGGTCTGTTGTTGGAGGTTGTGCAATTGTCCTATTTTGCGCCCCAGATCATTGTGTGGGGGTTTGGGGGTGGCGAGTGCAGACAGTGACCATGCATGCATATGTTGTTGTTTACTGCATTTATAGTTGATGCGCTTGTTGTTATATGATTATGTATTTGTTGTTATATGATTGCTGCATTTGTATGACATGACATACATGATTATCATATTATATATTGATCTTGCTTCTGTAGTATCATATTGAACTGTATATCTGTTGATATCCATGTTTATACTCTTTGATATATTGCTATATTATGCACTTTAATTCTAGTACCCACTGAGTATTTTTATACTCACCACCCAGACCCTGAGGATTTTCTGTCTCCTCAGGTAGTAGATAAGGATAACGAAGCTTGGAGTTCTGTCGGACTACCCCATCTCACAGCAACAGGAGTTGTTGGTTTCTTGTATGGTTCTGTTCGGTTGATATTTGGTTATATCATTCGGATTGTATCGATGTGTGGTTTATGGAGTTTTTGTGTATCTGTGGTTTGAACTTGTGTTCGTATTTGCGTGAATAATTCCGTTGTGACATTTCTGTATCATAGACTTGTAAAAGTTATCATTGAGTTTGTTGTAAGTACAGTTGATGCATGTGTGTATACGTGGTTTTGTGGCCATGAGGGCCTTTGTCTTACTATGTATTCAGGAAGAGTTGAATTGTTACAAGGGAGATACTGTCAAAATTTTTCAGACAGCCTCCCGGGTCGTGACAATTTAGTGGTATCAGAGCAAGTTCGGTCCTTTCGGGATTCGTTATTGGATTTTTCATTGCATTTGTAGCCTATCTGATACCAATTTAATGGTATCAGAGTGGCGCAGCAGGATTGTGGTGGACCCATAACCCATGGTTCCGAGCCTAGGTTCAATTCTTGTGGTTTTTCGTTGCATTCGTGACTTTAGGTTAGATTTATTGCATATTTGTAGTCTTCGAGTTTTATCATTTCATCTGTAGATTTATCTGATACCAATTGTTTGATATCAGAGCACATTAGGTAAGCATTTGTGTTTAGAACTTTTCCATCATATTAGTTTTAGGATTTAGATTTATTTATTTTTGAATTTGTCGTGGTTTATTTTGAATTTGTTGTCGTATCGATTTTATCGCGTTTTGGTACTCGATCCGAGTTGTGAGATGGACAGACAACGGCAAGAATTCTTCAAGCATCGTAAGTAAGACTCACTTGTATACTTTAATCAGTTCCTATAAATTTAGAGTAGTGGGGGTGTTATTAGATGATTTTATTATAATCCCAGTACATCAGTAGGTTCATTCGTTGACGACAGTACTTCAAAGCCAACTTCAGCTAGAGTGGACGTAGATCGTATTCCTGCAGCTACCCAGTCAGTTCAGCACGGACTTCGGACATGTTGATGCCACCGCCAGAGCAGAGACAGACTGTATGCCCTTAAGATACTCAACCGACCAATACAGAGTTGGACACGGGATGATACGACCAGAGCGGAGACACAACAGAATGAGAGATCGATCGTTGAAAGCATAGTATTTTGGCACTATAGTAGATAAATAGGAAATTTGGGGACCAAATTTTTATTAGTGGGGGAGAATGTAATATCTTAGAAATTGTAGGGTTTAAACTAACCAATTAAAGACCAAGTCCTAATTAGTTCGAATCAGGTGGGTTGAAACATATATTAGCCAAGCCCATTTAGGTTAACTAAGTCGGATCTAATATTAGGTTAAGATTAGGATAAAATAAAGGGGATGAGAAGATTCGTCTCGCAAAGATGAATCAAATAAACCTAGTTTAGGTTAAATCGAAGATCGTTTGGTTAGAGAATCAAGCGAACCAAGATTGAACCAAACTGAACCAAGTTGGTTTGGTTCGTACTGGAAGAGGTTTTGATAAAATAAAATAGATGAAAAGATTCGTCTTGCGAGGGCGAATCCAACAAAATTGGTTTTAGTTAAATCGGAGATCGTTTGATTAGTAAACCAAGTGATCCAAGTTTGAATCCGGCTCTCTACAATAATTGGTTCAATCGTTATAATAAATCTTAGGTTTTAAGTTGGTTTAGTACAGTAAACCCTAAGTTAAGCCGGTTCAACCCAACCCTAACCGCGCCGCGTGACCCGTTCAACCAAACCCCGAAATTTACTCTTACTCCTCAATAAAACAGGGGAGCGCCCGACTCTTCTCCCCCGTCACCATGGCCGACACTGCCGCCCGCCGCTTCTCCTCTTCCTCTGCCCGACCGCCGCCATCTCCTTCCCTTCTCGCCCAACCCCTGCTGCCACAAACCGCCGCCGCCTCCTACCTCGCCTTCTCCTCATCTTCTTCCTCCGTCGCCGCCCCTGTAAACTCGCCGTTGTCGCCTGCCACGACCGCCCTCCGCCAATTCTGCTGCCCGAAGACGCCGTCGCGTCTCTTCACCGTGATCCCCTGCTCCGTCGCACCGCGGCCACCATCTGATACCACCGCCCTGCTGCCGTCAAGCCACGAAGCTGCCCCGACCAGCAACGCCTGCTCGTGTGAAGATCAACGCCGTCATCACCAAGAACCCTAGCTAAGCTTCCCTTTCCTTCCCGAGCGCGGTTCTTCTTCCTGTTCTTCTTCCTCGCGGATTGTTACCTCTCCATTGAAGTTGCGACGAAGGTCTCCTATGCTCGTCGGAGAAACGAGGGCGCCTGCCTCTGTTCTGCCGGCGTAATCCGCCGTGTTGTCAACCGGAAGAAACCAGGGCACGCTAGTGCTCTGCTTGGTGCTGCCTGATGCCGCCCCTGCTGCCGGCCGCCAACAAAGCTCTCGGTAAACAGTTTAATTGGGTAATTAGATTAAGGTCAGCTAATGGCCTAAGGTTTGGTTAATTTAACAAATGGCAATTGATTAATTTAGATAATTAATCTTGTTAATTAGTTTAGCAATTGATTTCTTTAATTTGATAACATGATTAAAAGTGATTATTGATTAGGGTTAGGAAATTAATATGGTGATAAGCTAAGTATATATTTTATTGTTTAATTTTTGGCTATTACTTGATTTAAGTAATGTAGCTATAAATAGGTTTAATGGTTGGTTAATTAGTAAACAAGTAGTTGATTAATTAGTTTAGGGTAGTTGATTAAACTAAGGTATTGAGTTAGATGATTAATGAGTAGGTAACTAATTTGATGGTTAATTATTTTGATTGGCAAATCTAGTAATTTGTTAACGTATTAATCTATTTAGGACTCAATGAGCTACTTAATAATAGATTAACGGTTTAACTGTAAACGGTAAAGGAATTTGAGAATTGATTAAGTTACTCAAGTTTAAGTAAAGTAATGTTTAGTTATTAATTAGGTTATTCTTTGCTGGTTAGGTTAACCTGGGGGTTCGACTAGGGTTTGATCTATCGTAGAATTTAATATAATATTATACTTAGTAGTGTTGTATTTGTACATTTCAGGACCGTGATTGGTATAGAGATATTTTATTACGATGATTCGTCAATCAGGTGGGTACTCCTGTGCTTGGTCAACACAGGTCCTCTTTTTGTAGTGCATAATTTAATTGTTTATCTTGTGGCTATCCCTATTGCATTGTTGCCTGATTCGTTGTTTGATTCATGCTTGACACTTACCGTTGAACCTGATATGATCTGTTTATCTTCAATACAATATTATTAATTGTTGTTTATCTGTATTAACTTATCATGATTGATATTGCACATACCTTGATGTTGTAGTAGTAACCGTTGAACTATGCATCGTAGCATGTTATTGTTGTTAACTCTCACTGCACAGTGGGAGTGAGAGCATTATAGCACTGCACAGTGTGGGTGCTACCAGGACTAGCTATATAGCTCTCCTAAAGACTGCCCCTCCCCCTCGTGTGTAGTGGTTTGTTGTTGGAGCGGGTAATGCCAGTCGTGCATCCCAGTTCACTGCACAGTGTGGGTGTCTGGAGATGTTGAGGTCAGACAGTGATATTTTCCCCGCTCCCCACTCACGTGTAGCGGTCTGTTGTTGGAGGTTGTGCAGTTGTCCTATTTTGCGCCCCAGATCATTGTGTGGGGGTCTGGGGGTGGCGAGTGCAGATAGTGACCATGCATGCATATGTTGTTGTTTACTGCATTTATAGTTGATGCACTTGTTGTTATATGATTATGTATTTGTTGTTATATGATTGCTGCATTTGTATGACATGACATACATGATTATCATATTATATATTGATCTTGCTCCTGTAGTATCATATTGAACTGTATATCTGTTGATATCCATGTTTATACTCTTTGATACATTGCTATATTATGCACTTTAATTCTAGTACTCACTGAGTATTTTTATACTCACCACCCAGACCCTGGGGTTTTTCTGTCTCCTCATGTAGTAGATAAGGATAACGAAGCTTGGAGTTCTGCCGGACTGCCACATCTCACAGCAACAGGAGTCATTGGTTTCTTGTATGGTTCTGTTCGGTTGATATTTGGTTATATCGTTCGGATTGTATCGATGTGTAGTTTATGGAGTTTTTGTGTATCTGTGGTTTGAACTTGTGTTCGTATTTGCGTGAATAATTCCGTTGTGACATTTCTGTATCATAGACTTGTAAAAGTTGTCATTGAGTTTGTTGTAAGTACAGTTGATGCATGTGTGTATATGTGGCTTTGTGGCCGTGAGGGCCTTTGTCTTACTATGTATTCAGGAAGAGTTGAATTGTTACAAGGGAGATGCTGCCAAAATTTTTCGGGCAGCCTCCCGGATCGTGATAATGATGACTTGACTTGAAGTAAGGATTTTGATACCAATTAGACTAAGGTCACTTTTGCACTAAGCACGGAGAACTTTTTCTAGACCATGTTTTAATGATTTTGAGTATCATGCTTGCCATTGCTTCTGTTTGATAAGATTAGACCGATGTTCTTAGGATACCTATGCTACTTTATGTTTTTATCCGAATCTAGATGCGAGTTTTTACTTGAGGACAAGCAAAGGTTTAGGTCTGGGGGTGTTATATGCGTAGGGTATACATATGTTTCTTATGCTTTAATCGCACATCTTTCTGTATTTCACGATATTTTCTACATTCATGGCATCCTTTATCTGTGCATTAGGCATGAATTTCTCCTTTTCCTAGTTCGGAGATCTGCTCGTATTTTTATGTATTTGCAGGACGGTAGTGGAGCGAAAAGGCTAAACGGAGAAGCAATTGAAGACAAGGTTAGACAGGGTCGTGCTTCCTAGGCACGGCCATGTCTCACTCCTACAAGAATCGTGCCCCAAAGGGCACGATCGTGTTTCACCAAAGGCAGAATCAGCCCTTGGCCGTGCCCACCAGGCACGGTCATGTCTTCAGAACAGAGGAGCAACCAGCATGAGCCGTGCCTCACAGGCACGACCGTGCCTCACAAGCACGACCGTGCCTCACAGGCACAGCTGTGCCTCATTTCCAGAACGCCGGTTTCCTGAGGCTGCGCCCCACAGGCACAGCCGTGCCAAATCTCCAAGTCTCGTCTACCCCTCGTCGTGCCCACCAGGCACGGCCATGCCACCTTCACAGAGTATCACCATTCTATGGTCGTGCCCCCTAGGCACGGCCGTGCCAACTCCACAGAAAAACGGCAGCACACGGCCGTGCCTCCCAGACACGGTCGTGTGACAGGGGCGTGCCTGTCCATATAAATAGTGCTCTTAAGAGCCCTAAGAGAGGGGGGAGACCTTGGGAGAGTTCCAAGGAGTGTTTTGAGCCACCGAAGCCACATTCTGGAGCAGGAGTCGACGATCCATCCATCCGACCGAGATTACTCCATCACTTCCGTCCTACGTCAACGAGGAGAAAGCAACGCGGAGAAGAAGACCTTCATCGATAAGTTTTATTTCCTTTCTAGGATTTAGAATGTATTATTTCAAACCTTCTTCGAGTTGTATTCTCTCCGTTATGGAGTAGTTCTTTAGATTTTAGGATTAGGAGGAATCGAGATATATAGATGATTGATTTTATGGATTTGTTATTACCATATTCAGTGATATATATATACATGTTGTTTCATGGATTTGTGCCTTGTAATTGATTGATAATATGTCTATGAATGGTATTGAATCTATGAAGGTAAGGATTTATTGTGGTTTTGAGGATTCTTAGGATCGTATACCGAGGTGCCTTGTGACAGAAAGTTAACCTTTAACCGGACATTCCGAGGAAGTCTTTAGGCTATAATGAATCTTTATGAGGGATATCTAATGGTTATCAATTGTTAGGGAGAGGTCCTTAAATGGATATCCTATGACAGAGGGTAGGACATTGGTAGTATGCTAGGGCGATCGAGTGACAGCGGGAGAGCCATAACCAGGCTAACTGGTGTCATCTCAAACTGACAATCATAACATTAGAACACCATTGATTTTATTCCGAGGAAGCCTGACGAGGTTTAATTGGATACATTGGTTAGAATCCCTGCAAATGTGCATGTATTGAGGAATTGTAAAGGATCCATAGTCAATCAAACATAATCTCGAGGAATCCGAAGTCCTAGAGTCACTTCCACACATCTGTCACACTCGATTTCTCTCTATTTGAGATTTTAGGAGCTTGAGCACTCTCTCTCTTCCCCACACAAATTCAACTTAAGTGATCTCTCCACTCTTATTGTACTAGTTTAGTGATCAATTCCACGGTCCCTGTGGATTCGATATCTTTATTACTTGACGACATTCCGTATACTTGCGGAAAGCCTATCAACATGTTACATATTAAGAATGGTAAGGACGTAACTTGAATTCACAGGACAAGAAAGCAGCTTGGGCTAGGTGTGACGTAGTCAGCCTAGTGGGTGTTAGGATCGGTTGGTTCGCTAGAGGGGGGGTGAATAGCGTTTCTCGACTTTTCTTGTTCTTTCTCTGCACACAGATTAGCGGAAGCAAAAATATAAAAGAGAAAGAAAGAGATCAATGCTAACCCGGTTTGTTTACTTGGTCTCCACCTCCGCAGAGGTGACTAATCCAAGGATCCACACGCACGCACACACCCGATGCACTATGAATCTTCTCCTTCTCGAAAACCTCGAAGGCGGAGAAACCTTTACAACGCTTTAGATCTCCTCAAATATGATATGAAATACTGTTTAGGAGGAGAGGAAGAAAGCAGAGAATGGAGAACAAACACGTTCTCAGAAGAAGCACAAAAGAATGAAAGAATGACGAAATTCTTGCAAAATCTTGAATCATTCTCGCGCAGGCTTCTTTTATAATTTCTGCAACATCAGTCGACTGCTGGCAGGGCCAGTCGACTGATGCCTTCAATCGGCAACAAAATCTCGCATTAAAGCGCATTAAATGCTTGCCAATTTTCTGCAACGTTCAAATAGCAGTCGACTGTCCAAGACCAGTCGACTGGCAACAGTCGACTCACCATAACACCAGTCGACTCCTGTCTTCCTCTGGCTCGACTGATCTTTCTGTGTGCGTCTGATTTATGAGCAGTCGACTGCTAGCAGGGCCAGTCGACTGGTGAAGCTGAAAAATCCCATTTCAGCTTCTCTTGACCTAGACCTCGGCCTTCAAACACCTCCCACAGCCTCATGCCTCCCTGCACTAGCCTGAGATGCTTCCATCAGCTTTGTCATGTCAAGTTTTTGCCAAGACCACCCTTGGACTTTTCCTTGCCAAGACCACCCTTGGACTTCTCCTTGCCAAGACCACCCTTGGACTTCTCCTTGCCAAGACCACCCTTGGATTTTTCCTTTGCCAAGACTACGCTTGGACTTTCCTGCAAACTTGCATCACACATGTTAGATCATAAGTATTGCCTAACTTCAAACATAGTTTAGCCAAACATTGAAACTCAATGCACTTGGGGCAACTATTGCACCAACAGTGGGAACCGACACATAGATCATGTCCTGAACCAAGCGGGTATAAGATGGTGAAAGGAACGAGGCACAATTAATTGGAGCTGTTGAAGGGTTTAGAAGATGTTCTGGAATCAATCGTTGTTTTTTCAGTTAATTGAAGATCATAATATACTACTAGGTGTCACTCATGATCATTCTGTAATTAATGATTAATTACGGGCGACCAACATAACCGGGAACCTATTGGGTCACACGCACAACAAGTTCTCTGAAGGACTTAAAACGAGTTTGAGAATTAGGTTCACAAAATGAGAGAAATAAAGTTTGGTTGGATCAGACAAAGGACAATGTGATGAAATTCGTCTTACAAAGACGAAACGAATGAAACTAATTTCATTCAAATCAGAGATTATTTGGTTAGTGAACCAAATGATTTAGTTTTAAACCGAATTGAACCAACTTGGTTTGGTTCGTGATGGAAGAGATTTTGGCAGAACGGATGTGATGAGGAGATTCATCTTGCAAAGATGAATTGAACAAAACTAATTTGGGTTAAATCAGAGGTCATTTGATTAGTAAACCAAGCTAACCAAAAATGAACCCGCTTAGCTACAATGTGGATCTGAACCGGTTCAGCCAGGTTTCCATTTTAGGGTTTTGGTTTTCTTGATTTTTGACTGTGAGAAATCGAAGAGAATAAAAACCTAGGTTTTAATTAAAACCCTAAGGTTTTAATTACAAACACTGCTACTCCTCATTATAACTACAATCGCGCGCATACCCCTCCGTTCCTCTCCCTCTCGTGACGTGCGCCGACCTCGCTGGCCATTCGCGCATGCAAGGGAGCTGGTGGAGCAGCCGGAGATGCTAGCTTCATCGTTGGCCGATGGAGGAGGCTCTGTTCATCTTCTTCCCAGAATCGTGGTGCCGCCAGCCGCTTCTCGTCTACCCGAGTGTCACCAGTTGCGGGAAGATCGGAGAGCGTCGTTTCCGATGAGGAGCAAGCAGCAAACCCGAGCGTCGTCTTCTTCCTTACCGCCTAGCCGACCTCGCGCTCATAAGCTCAGCCCGACTTCCTCAATTGTTGTGCGCCTAAGCTCCGCACAGCCTAGCCGCCTGTCACGTCTCTGCTCCACCATCTGCCAATTTAGGCTTCTCGTGAAGGTGGTTCTCGACAGGCGCAGAGGCGTTGCATCAGTGGGCGCGGCATCGATAGGACCAAAGGGTTGCCGCTTTCCTCCTCCTCCCCTGTGCGTTGCCGGCAGAGAAGGGAGAGGACTAGAGATTACCGCGAAGATCTCCTCTGCTTTGTTCGCCATGGGCGTCGCGATCCACCCTTGCCGATCACCTCTACTCTGCTGGCCGACCGCCTTTGCTCCACTGGTCGGCCGCCTCTGCTCCGACGATCACACACCTCTGTTTTGATTTCGATGGGCAGGATGCCTTGCTCCAGCTGATTCAGTAGCCTATGCGAGAAGGAAGGAGAAGGTGACCGAAGAAACCAGCTGTTGGTACCTCTATTTTCAGGCGCATGGGAGAGGAGAGAAAATTGTATTCTCTATTTTCGACTGTGGTTGTATGAGAGAGGAGAGAAGAAATCCTATTTTATTTTTCTTTTCTCAAAGTGATTTATGAAATCGCTGCTGGAATTTATTCCACCATCATTATTGGAAAAAGTTTTTGATTATTTGTCCTAATTGGCGATCAAAAGTTGACCACTGAAAATTATACTGGAAATATGATTCTCGATGATAGTTAAAAAGTCCCGGAATGATTGCGACAAACGTTGTTGCGTGGTTTTCGGATTAAGGCTTCTCTCGAATCGATTGTCATCGTTCATCGACTAGTACCGAAGACGATGACGCGACTCGTGGCTTTCGAAGCTGTCCAGACGAGAGTTTGGCGTGGATCACCAATAGAGGCGGGACTTCGACAAGGACCGCTCGATTGATACCAACATCGCTCAACGTCATCATCCGCGAGGTACGTGCAGAATTATTTACTTTTCTGCAAATTATAATTATGTGCGTAGAATAATTTTTATTCTGTAAATTTTAAATTCCTTCCATGCCTTGTACATGTTATTTCCTGTTTATGCATGCGTGTGTTGTGATAATAATTAGTTTAATTATTTATTTATTTCCGCTGCGCACGTTTGTGAAACGTGTAAACACGCGCATTGCACCGGGACGATCCCAACAGTGGTATCAGAGCCAGATTGTGCAAGGCCTACGCGTAAAATAGTTTTACGTGTAGTAGTTAGTCATAAATTTAATTTAAAAATTTTTTGAGATTTTAATTTAGAATTTCTAATTATAGAAATTTTCTAATTTGTTAGGAAATTTTGTATTACGAAATTTATTTCCTAATTAATTAGATTTTCTTAATTAAAATTTTATTTCCTAAAATATAGAAATTTTATAATTTAATTTAGAATTTCTAATTATGAAAATTTCTTAATTGGTTAGAAAATTTTGTATTAATAAATTTATTTCCTAATTAATTAGATTTTCTTAATTAAAATTTTATTCCTAAAAGAAAATATTAAGATTTAATTTAGAATTTGTAATTGTAGAATTTCCTAATTTGTAAGGAAATCTAGATTAGGAAATTTATTTCCTAATTAATTAGATTCTCTTAATTAAAAATTATATTTTTTAAAATAAAATATGTGATTAAATCAGATTCTTTATCATATTTTATTAAATAAGATTTACGATAACTATGACTAGAAATAATCATAATTAGTTACATTAATTATGTCATGTCGTATAATTTGTCATGATTAGTTGCATTAATTATATCATGCCATTTATTGCCATCTTGGGCTCAACCCAAAAGGCCTCAAACCAATGGAGATATCTTCCATCATTTAAACTCATGATCTTTTCCATGTGCTTTAGATGTGGGTACTTAGATGTTTGCACCCTTGCAACCCAACAATCCCCCCCTCAAACAAAGGACCACAGGCCCCCCTCAACGTCATTTTTGATGTCGAATTATCGATCCACCAGGACTTTTTGCCCCTCAGTCCACCCAACCTATTAGACTTCCCACCTAGCCGCAACTATACTTTTTGCCCCTCGGTCCACCGACCTACTAGGACTTCCCACCTAGTGGCAGGATGCTTTTGCCCCTCGGTCCACCCGATCTACTAGAACTTCCCACCCTTGCGGAACTAGTACTTTTTGCCCCTCGGTCCACCCGACCTACTAGGACTTCTACCTGGTGCGGTCCTCTTGATTCAGACACGGGAGCACCCACTTCCTTTGATCCGAAGGTTCAAATCACATGGTTAATACTTGGATCATAGCTCATCCAGCGGTTAGTCCGGTGAAGAGCGGTCCGCTCAGATACCACTTGTTAGTACCGATGGAATCAAAATATCTCCACAATGGCATGATATTGTCCACTTTGGGGCTAAGCCCTCATGGTTTTGTTCTTGGGTCTCCCCAAAAGGCCTCAAACCAATTGAGATATCTTCCATCATCTAAACTCATGATCTTTTCCATGTGCTTTAGATGTGGAGACTGATGTTTGCACC
>NC_133868.1:12450055-12589082 GCF_044706935.1 Curcuma longa
ATCACAAGTATTGCCTAACTTTAAACATGGTTTAGTCAAACATTGAAACTCAATGCACTTGGGGCAACGATTGCACCAACAGTATTAACTTTTATAGTCGGTGTGTAAAACTTAAGATTAACGCAGTGTCAATTGGATATGATTTTTTGAACGAATAGTTTTATGGTTCTTGATGTGAAACCGAATATTAGTTATGGAATTGATGGTTGTTTTTCAAATATTACTCTTACTAGTGATACAGATATAACTGATAAAGTGTTGGTGCAATCTTGCCCCAAGTGAATTGGATTTTAATGTTTGGCTAAAATGAGTTTAAGTTAGGCAATGTTGGTGATCTAACGTGTGTGAATTGAGTTCACAGGAAAGTCCAGGTTGGAAGACTTGGCAGGTGGAAGACTTGGCAAATGGTGAAGCCTCTTGGCAAATGGTGAAGTCCCGGAGGCGCGGCCTCTTGGCAAAGGTGAAGTGAAGCGGCCTCTTGGCAAAGGCGGAGGCGCGGCCTCTTGGCAAAGGTGAAGTCCCGGAGGCGCGGCCTCTTGGCAAAGGTGAAGTCCCGGAGGCGCGGCCTCTTGGCAAAGGAAGACTTAGCACGACGAAGCTGAGGGAAACGTCTCAAGCTAGTGCAAGGAAGGGCACGAGGCTTGTGGAAGGCGTTTGAAGGCTTGCGTCAAGGCTAAGGGGTGAAGAAGAAGCTGAAAGGGAAGTTTTCAGCTTGGTCAGTCGACTGGCCCTGCCAGCAGTCGACTGGTGGTTGATCAGAAGCACACACAAGCGAACTCAGAAGTATCAGTCGACTGGCACTATAGCTTCAGTCGACTGGGGCCAAACAGAAAGTTCAGTCGAGTGAGCAGTCGACTGGAGCAGTCGACTGGTCGAGTGATCAGTCGACTGGTCGAGTGATCAGTCGACTGGTATTGGAGCAGTCGACTGATACATGACCGTTGGAGCGACAACTGGCTGATTAAATGCAGATTAAATAGCCGTTGAAGCCCATCAGTCGACTGGCCCTTGGAGCAGTCGACTGATGTCGAAAAACTTATAAAAACGCAGTTTGACGATTGGAGAAGTAGTGGTTCACATTCTTTCATTCTTGCACGAACTCCAATACTTGTCTTTCATATTCCTCTTCCTCTAAACTTTACTACACATCTTGTGAAAGGAAGAGATTGATTTGTAAAGGTTTCTCCGCCTTCAAAGTGCTCTTTGAAAAGGAGAGGTTTTTCATAGTGGAAAGGTGCTCGGTGTGTGTGGATCCTTGGATTAGTCACCTCGTAGAGGTGGATACCAAGTAAATCGAACGGGTTAGCGATTGTTCTTTCTTTTCTGTATTTTATTTTGCTTCCGCTAACTATCTCGCAGAGAAAGTTCGAAAAATCGCTATTCACCCCCCTCTAGCGAACGCCTCGGTCCCAACAAGTGGTATCAGAGCAAGGTTCTTTTCGGAAGAATCAACATTCAACCGAGAAACATTCAATGGTGTTTCAAGAGGGATACAGCACCGCACGACCGCCCTACTTCGATGGCAACGATTTCGCGTATTGGAAAGGTAGGATGGAATACTATTTAATGAACGACATTGAAAATTGGTTTAGTGTTGTAGATGGGTTCGAAAAACCCAAGGATGCATCTGGAACACCTCTACCTACCAAGGAATGGTCGAAGGATATATGCAAGAAGGCTCAAGCAAATGCAAAAGCCACAACCACCTTGCAATGCGGGCTTTCCAAAGAACAACTGAGCAAGGTCGGACCATTCGACTCGGCCAAAGAGCTTTGGGAGAAACTCATCGAATTAAATGAAGGTTCAAGCGAATCAAGACGAGCCAAGAGGGATCTCTTGGTAGGACAACTCCAAACCTTCACAATGAAGCCCAACGAGATGGTAAGCCAAATGCATGGGCGATTCAAGGAGATCGTGAACGGTCTCCACGTCATAGGTGAGAAAATTGACAACCGCGACTTGGTAAGGTATGTACTTCAAGCATTCCCTCGAACCACTTTATGGGCATCAATGGTCGATGCTTATAAAGTATCAAGGGACTTATCAGTTGTTAAATTAGATGAACTATTTTGTGAATTTGAGTTACATGAACAAGCTAATGGGTCTTCCAAAGAGAAAGGTATAGCTTTGGTTGCAGAAAAGAAGAAGAAGAAGAAGGACAAGAAAAAGAAGAAGAGCATGGTGGCACAAAGCAGTGATTTATCTGATAATGACGAGCTATGCCACATCACTAGACACATGACACTTATGGCACGTAAAAGTGACCAAGAGATTTCAAGTGAGGAGGAAGCATCAACTAGTAATGAATCTTCATCAAGTGAGGAGGAAGCATCAAGCTGTGACGAATCTTCCTCAGGCAAAGATGAGGTAATGGATAAGGTAAAAGAAAATTTTCTTTATCGTATTATTGCTTTCCTTAAAAATGCATTGGTTAAGTCAAAATCTAAGGTTAAGGCATTAAAGAAGGAACTAAGGACAATTAGGAACAATGCATGTGAATCTAGTTACTCTAGTGAAATTAATGAAGAAAATGCTAAGTTAAAGGATGAAGTAGTTGAATTAAGAAATTGTTTAGAAAAATTTTCAAATGGGTCAAAATACCTTGATATGATCCTAAACAGTCAAAGAGCGGTTTACAACAAGGCCGGAATAGGATACAAGCCTAAAGAGTTTGCCTATATTTCTCTAGTAGGAAGACAAGGGTCACCCAACAAACAAATCACTAAGGGTAAAATAAGACAAGCATGGGTCCCTAAGAAATATTTGTAAAATGTTAGTGAATCTAGCTTTTGGGTACCAAAGAGTGATGTGTTTCATGTAGTTTAGGTAAGAACTCATGTTTACCAAATCAAATATGTTAAAGAAATTATCAAGAAATTTGGTTTGGAAAATACTAAGGTAGCTTCAAATACTATAGGACAAATGTGAACTTAGATAGTGATGTGGAGGGAATTTGATATGTATTTTGAAAGATTATGAACTTAGCATTGCATGATCCCATAGCAAAATGTTATTTATGTACATTTCACAAGACCCTAGGAAGGATTGCTATGTATATGAACTTAATAATTATATGATATGTCTTTCTCTCTTATCCACTTTCTTTTAATATATGTGTTGCATTCTTGTTTGTTTTAATTAAGGATGGTGTATGGATTTAGGGGGAGTTCTTGTAGTTTAACATATCATTTTGAAACATACTTCAATCATGACCCCAAATCTACAATTTAGACACATTTCATAAACCCATATGAAAGCTTTAGTGATGTCTACCTATAGACAATCTTAATCATCAAGAATGTTGATACAAAGCTTTTGTGCCATTAAGAGTTTCACAATTTTTGAAACTTGGTATCAAACTTGTAAAATACAATCATTTTTCATAAATTCATATTTTTCCCTAATAGATTATGTGAAAACAAACATGCCTGTAAAATTTTAGATTTTTCTGAATTTTATGGAAATTTTTAATGCATTTCTGAAGAATATGCACAGTGCTGATTACAGGACATCAGTCGACTGATGCAGACCATCAGTCGACTGATGCAAACCATCAGGACTCACAGAAAGATCAGTCGGCCAGTCGACTGATTCACTCGACTGAAAAATCTGTGAGTTTTTGAATCAAGGTATCAGTCGACTGGTCCATCCATCAGTCGACTGATGTGGCTAAAATCTTCAAATTTTGACCCATTCTTGACCATTTGCGTATCCTATAACTTACCATGATCTAGGAACATCCTTATGGTCATTGAGATTAATCAAGGAAGTAGTTTGGGCACCCCATTGATACCATTCCTCGAATCGTATTGACTCTAAAGCCCGGTTGAAGTATATATATTTGACCCTCTACGATTAACCCTCATGATTCATTGTTGGTGCAATGGTCTAGGGGGAGTGTGTCCCAGAAAGATCAAACATTACAACGGAATGAGGCTTTTACTTGTGTTGAATGAGTATGTCAGGGATTTAGGGGGAGCGGCTGGGTTAAACATGGAATTTTGAGAAGAAAATCAAAGTAAAACCCAAAACCTAGGATTTAGAAATATCTCATGTTGATTTCTAAACATCCTAGCACTATCTATTGGTAGGAAATCATTTCCCTTATCATTGGTGATACTAATCTCCTTAAAGTTTTAGAATTTCATATTTTTGATACATAGTATCAAAATAATATTTTAATAAGGAAAACTTTTTCAAATTATTTTTCCATGATCATATATGATGTAAGTAATTACAGTATGAAAATTTCATAATTTTTGGAATGAAAACTGAATTACTTATGAATTACTTATGAAAAATAAGTTTTCAGACATCAGTCGACTGCTTCAGATACCAGTCGACTGATGTCACTGTTTGTCACTGTTTTGACCCGTTTCTTGATAATTGGACATCCTTTGCCCTCTATTATTTGATGCATGCTCTAGGAGCATATTTATGGTCTATAGGAATGTTGAAAACCTATAACTTAGATGTCCTAACCAAATTGTTGGTGCTTGTTTTTAAGGAAAGTACGATTTTAGGGGGAGCCCGTGCCAAAACTACTCAAACTTGACCTCTAAGGCTTCTTATTGGGATTTAGCTCTACCTCTTATTTATGTTTACCTCCTTAAATGTGCATTCTTTTTTATGGTTGTCAAAAAGGGGGAGAATGGGTTGTTTAAAGTTAGACTTTAATGCTTTTATGATGATATTCATGCTTATTGATTCATGACTCATTTATTATCACTGTGATTATTTGTTGTTATTTTATAATGATGCATTAAAGACCTAACTTAAATAAATTTTTGCCAAACATCAAAAAGGGGGAGATTGTTGGTGCAATCTTGCCCCAAGTGAATTGGATTTTAATGTTTGGCTAAAATGAGTTTAAGTTAGGCAATGTTGGTGATCTAACGTGTGTGAATTGAGTTCACAGGAAAGTCCAGGTTGGAAGACTTGGCAAATGGTGAAGTCCCGGAGGCGCGGCCTCTTGGCAAATGGTGAAGTCCCGGAGGCGCGGCCTCTTGGCAAAGGTGAAGTCCCGGAGGCGCGGCCTCTTGGCAAAGGTGAAGTCCCGGAGGCGCGGCCTCTTGGCAAAGGAAGACTTAGCACGACGAAGCTGAGGGAAACGTCTCAAGCTAGTGCAAGGAAGGGCACGAGGCTTGTGGAAGGCGTTTGAAGGCTTGCGTCAAGGCTAAGGGCTGAAGAAGAAGCTGAAAGGGGAGTTTCAGCTTGATCAGTCGACTGGCATTGCCACCAGTCGACTGGTGGTTGATCAGAAGCACACACAAGCGAACTCAGAAGTATCAGTCGACTGGCACTGTACTTCAGTCGACTGGGGCCAAAGATCAGAAAGTTCAGTCGAAGTGAGCAGTCGATCAGTCGAGTGAGCAGTCGACTGGTCGAGTGATCAGTCGACTGGTCTTGGAGCAGTCGACTGATACATGACCGTTGGAGCGACAACTGGCTGATTAAATGCAGATTAAATAGCCGTTGAAGCCCATCAGTCGACTGGCCCTTGGAGCAGTCGACTGATGTACGGAATTCTTATAAAAACGCAGTTTGACGATTGGAGAAGTGTGATTCACATTCTTTCATTCTTGCACGAACTCCAATACTTGTAAACTTTCATATTCCTCTTCCTCTAAACTTCACTACACATCTTGTGAAAGGAAGAGATTGATTTGTAAAGGTTTCTCCGCCTTCAAAGTGCTCTTTGAAAAGGAGATTTTTCATAGTGGAAAGGTGCTCGGTGTGTGTGGATCCTTGGATTAGTCACCTCGTTGAGGTGGATACCAAGTAAATCGAACGGGTTAGCGATTGTTCTTTCTTTTTTCTTATTTTATTTTGCTTCCGCTAACTATCTCGCAGGAAAGATCAAAAAATCGCTATTCACCCCCCTCTAGCGAACGCACTCGGTCCCAACAGACCTAGGGGTAAGAAATGTATCTTTATTAGATATTCTGATACTTCCAAAGGTTATACTTTCATTGGTGAGCATCTAGATGGAGCATTCTCTGAAATAGAGTCAAAAAATGTTACTTTTCTCGAAACTGAGTTCCCAACGAAAGGTGATGTTGATAAAACAGCTCCTCTATTTATAGAGGATGATACTTTATCAACAATAGAGGTGTCACAAAGGATACCTGAACCTAGTCAACTGAGTGGGAGTGATTTGTCAAGTCATGAGTTGACTTCTCAACAACCCAACTTACGAAGAAGTGTTCGTAAAATCAAACCTCGAAAAAGGTTTGATATTGAGAATGAGGCATTAGTGACACTTCCTATTGACGATGATGAACCTTGATCTATTGAGGAAGTGTTGGGATATAATGTTAGAGAAAAGTAGAAAATTACAATGGATGAACAGACAGAGTCTATGAGAAAGAATCATGTATGGGATTTAGTTTATCTTCCTCCAGGCCGAAGGGTCATTGAGAATAAATGGATTCTCAAAATAAAGAGGAAAGCGGATGGATCGATTAATTGATATAAATCTCGCTTGGTTGCAAAAGGATATACCCAACTGGAGGGTATTGATTTTGAAGAGACATTTTCTTCTATTGTGAAGTTTATATCAATTCGAGTTATTTAGGCTTTTATAGCAAATTATGACTTGAAATTACATCAGATGGATGTAAAAATTGCTTTCCTTAATGGTGAACTTAACGAGGAAATCTATATGGTTCAGCCAGAAGGTTTCATTGCTGAAGGCTAAGAAGGAAAAGTATGTAGACTTAGAAAGTCTATATACGGGCTAAAGCAAGCGTCAAGATAATGAAATATAAAGTTTAATGAAGTCGTTTTAACTTATAATTTCAAAATGATCAATGAAGATCATTATGTTTTCCTGAAAAAGGAAAAAAGGAAAGTATGTCATTTTATAATTAGATGTTGATGATATGCTAATAGCAAGAAACACTACAAGGAAAAAAGGATTTCCCGGCGGTTTAAAAATCGTTTAGCGGCGGTTTGGAACCGCCGCAAAATCATTTCCCGGCGGTTTACCAAACCGCCGCTGATACCGGTGTCGTTAAACCATTTAGCGGCGGTTCTAGAGAACCGCTGGAATAACCGCCACTAAAGTAGATTTCCCGGCGGTTATTTTTGCGGCGGTTCAAAATATTTCCCGACGGTTTGTTTAGTGGCGGTTAGAAATGATTTCCCGGCGGTTATTTTTTGCGGCGGTTCAAAATAATTTCCCGGCGGTTCTTTTACCGGCGGTTCGAAATACTTTCCCGGCGGTTTTCCAAAACCGCCGCGAAATAGTTTCCCGGCGGTTTGCCAAAACCGCCGCGAAATGGTTTCCCGGCGGTTTGCTAAAACTGCCGCGAAATAATTTCTCGGCAGTTTAAGCTTTGAGTGTGCAATTACAGAATTTTCAGCCTGCGATAATTTTTATAAATAAATAGAAAAATTAAACAAAAATTGTAATAAATAGAAAATTTTACTAGCATTAATTTCTTGCAAAACTAGTGAACAAATATGAGTCATTACATATAGATATCAAAGTTGTCAAATGTCAAATATAGTGAATTTAGGTTACAAAAAAACTGAAACTTTGCTTGGTTACAAAAAAACTGAGAAATTTCTCTAGCTTTCTCAGATGTCAAATCCTAGAAATAGATCTTTTCCTTTAACCAGGTTGCAAATTTTACTTTTTGAAAAGTAGTCATCTTTGGAGAGCTCTTCAAACTTGTAAAATAGTCATGCCTACACAAGTACAAAAAAAATTTGAAAAGACAAACTATAACCTAAAGATCACTGAAATGAATGTTATTATTTATCACAAAATTATGGACATTCCGTTGACACTACTAAGAACAAACAAACGTGTCAACAATAAAAAACTCTACAGCAACATGGACTTGTAACATGTGTTAGACTCTATTTCAAATGGAAAATGACAAACAGATGAGAAATTCAATCTAATAAATAAGAAAGAAAAAAAAATTAGAATAATCTCTATTTCTAATAAACAAGAAAGAATCTTCAAACTTGTAAAGTAGTCATGCCTGCACAAGTAAAAAAAAAAATTTAATCTCATCATCTAATTGAAGGGGCAGCCAAATCAATTTCCTTGGCTTTCAAAAGAAATTTAAAAGCTCATATCATCTTTGTAGGGAAAATTACCTCATCTTTCTGACCAGCTAACGCCTTAGCCAATGCATTCACTTCAACCACTTTTTGAGCAGCAAAAGCAAGCCATTACTTAATCTCATCATCTAATTTTGTTTCGTTGACAAGATCCACAGCAGTGTGCATGAGTGAGCATGATGTAGAGACAACAAGCTTATCTACAGGCAATTAACAAATTCTGTTAGCTGCCATTTTCAATACAAATGCAATTGGAAAGAGTGCAAGAGTTATCCAAATTACTTTTGCCAACAATTGCCTCAAGAGCAGCAAGGGTGGTGAGAGATGATGCAAGATCATTTGCCCAAATGTTCCTTCCATCAACAACTCCAGCAAAAAGATACTTTCCAGCAGGGAAGCCTACAGTCTTGATCAAATCAACTGTTTGTGTTCCACGAATAAGATCAAAACCAAAACCAGAGACGCTCTTCAAAGCAGTAATAGTCCTGAAAAATTCAAAATAATAATGATTTTTTCAAAGAAGATGCAATACTTTTTCACTCAATATGAGCAGACTAACTTGTATGTTTCTGCAGGCACATCAGCAAAATAAGTCTCAATAAGCACATCCAAGCCAGACAGTGATGATTCTAGATCCAAATAGGCCTTTGTGAATGCCTCTATCTGGTAGGATTGAAGATCCTTGACAAGTGTCGGCTCATCAAACTGAATCCATGAAGCACCAGCTACTTTCAGCTCAGCAATAACTTCCCTGTTGAAGATCCTTGACAAGTGCCGACTTCTCAACACCTCTAGCAGGTTTCAATTCCCAACTGTAGATAACAAAATCAGACAAATAAGTTGATCGATCAATAAGTAGCATAAAGTTCTTACAATCTTCAACCATACCAAACATTTGAGGAAGAAAAAGAATCAATCATGAATGTCAAAAAAAAAAGTCACTCACTTTGACAACAAAGGCTAACATGAGCACAAAACCAGTTAATTACCCATAGAAGTGATAGAACATAGGTTTATTAGAAAAGATAGTTTTAGCCATATGCAAAAATAAATCATTAGTGTAAATATTTCCAATTTAAATTTAACAAAGAAGACAAGCATAATTCATCAGCATGAATCAAAAAGATACTGGTAGAATAGGAACAACTGAATAAGAAAGGTCAAGCAAGAAAATTCAAGTTTAGTTGGAAAAAGAAGGAAAGAACATACCGCCTTTGCCTCTTTATATTCAGATACTGCCTTGTGAGAGGAGTATGAGAACTTTGTGTGTGGGCCCAACTCAGGGACAATGAAATGGCTATAAAGTAAATGTAATAATGCATCATCAGAAAGAATAAAATCAGACGTAACCAATTTCGATGAAGGAAGCTCAAGAGAACTTACTAGTTGTGGGGACAAAGCAATCAACATCCAAGGGAAACCAAGTATTCCAAACAAAAACTCATCCCTAAATCACGAAAATCCAAACCTACCTCAAAATCCAATCGGTCCAAGCCCTAGCGCCATTCCCCCCAAGCTGCTGCCGGCCGATTTCGAGAACCCTCCCACTGACTGATCAACTCCAAACCAAGCTCTACAAATCCGGCAGCACCAGATCTGAGATCAATAAACCCTAAGTCTCAAGAACCCTAGAAATTCAAGGATTTTCCAACTTACCGAGTCTCCCTCTTCCTCTGCGGTTTGCCGCCGTCTACAACCTTCTTCACCTCGCGAGCCGAACACCTTCCGGCAAGGTCGTCGGCAGTTCCTCCTTCGCCTTGGTAGCCCCTCCCGTCGGCGTCAGCGGCGAGAAAGGCACGAAGAAAGGAGCGCTATAGAGAATAGGGGATTTTATCGCAAGGGGAGGAAGAGCTTTCGGCGCTGTAGCTTCCCACCGAGAACCGGGTTTTCTTTTAAACCCACGTTAACGGGTTAGGGTTTAGTCTAGGATCGATTAGTCTAGACCATTAACCATATAACCCTAATTTTATTAACCCATTAATACTACTTAATTTACTAAATAGTAATTTAACTAAATCCCTAAATAATCTTCCATAAATTCCTTTTATTAAGGTTAACTTTTATTTACGATTAAATCCTAAATTTATTTCGGATAATAGCGGCGGTTTTAAGAACCGCCGCTAAATTTTTACCGCCGCTAAAAATTTGTTTTTACGGCGGTTAATTGAAACCGCCGGGAAAACGGATAATAGCGGCGGTTTTAAGAACCGCCGCTAAATAACCGCCGCTAAAAATTTATTTTTGCGGCGGTTAATTGAAACCGCCGGGAAAACGGATAATAGCGGCGGTTTTAAGAACCGCCGCTAAATAACCGCCGCTAAATCGTGATTTTTTAGTAGTGACTAGAAGACAGTGTAAAAGATTTTTAGATATCTGAAGGCGACGATAGATTATTGTCTCTATTTTCAATGGTCAGATATGAGCCTAAAGGGTTATTCAGATGCAGATTGGACTGGGGACCTGGATGATAGAAAATCTACATTAGACTATGTGTTCTTGTTGAATGATGGTGTCATCTCCTGGAATAGCAAGAAATAGACTTGTGTAGCCTTGTTGACTATGGAAGTTGATGAATATATGGCATGTTCAATGGTTGTACAAGAAGCAGTCTGGTTGAGATGGTTCTTGAAGCATCTGAAGATTGCTGAAGACAGTGGGAGTCCAGTGCTATTGGTAGTTTAATGTATACTATATTGTGTACACGTCCTGATATGTTGGCTTAGTTAACCGGTTCTAGTCAAACCCAGGACCAAAACACTAGAAGACAGTGTAAAAGATTTTTAGATATCTGAAGGCGACGATAGATTATTGTCTCTATTTTCAATGGTCAGATATGAGCCTATGTTGGAGTATACTGAAAAGACTAGCTCTTTTGTATATAAACATTTCATGAAATAAAGGAATCATGTTTTGGTCAAATGGTTGCAATAGATTAGACTTGTAACATGTCCCCTTAATTTACATTGTAGATAACATGGTGTCTGTGAGACACAGAAGATCATGATTATCAGCTCCTTGTAAATTATAAATTAAGGCTCACAACCAAGATGACTTTGGACAAACCATCGGGAACGGTTGTAGTGTAATTCAGTAACTGTCTATCTTGACTGTAGAATTACACTAGTACACTTTGTGTGTATTGAGTAGGACCATTGAGGTTGTTCAATTTACGCTGACTCATAAATTGAACAAGACCTCTGTTATTATACTTATGCACTCTTAATCCCGATATAATAAACGGGCGCATATATTTAGTAAACATCACTTTGATTTACCAAAGGGTGAGATCTTTCCGTCAGATCAAATATTCTCGGTAAGTTGGGTGATGTTACTATTTATATGGTGTGCCGTTAATTATAGAAGGAATCCGTGTCCCAGTAGGGCTGATGATGTCCCCTTGAAGAGCTCATAAGGATTGTCATGTCAAATCTTGCAAGTGGACTTAGTCCGACTGACAATAAGGATGAGTGGTACTATTCAAGGTCATAGATGTTGATTATTGAGTTGTCAGTGAACTCAGATAATTGACGGACATACGATATCTTAAACACGGGGAGCAATGCATAAAATAATAAGAAGGAACCCATAACGTAATTTGGGGATTGGATTGGTAGTGCAACAATGATCCTCTAGTGGAATGGATCGTTGTTGATGGATGTAGGTGTGTATTCGGGGTAGAATACGGGATCCGAAACCCATCAGAAGGCCAGATCCAATACCTCCTCGAGGTCCCTGCTGTAGCCTAAAGAAATCTCTAAAAGATGCAATCAAACGGATGAGATTAGTTCTCAGCCGTCGGATAAGATTTAACCGATGGATGAGATTGGTTCTCAACCGTAGGATGAGTTAGTGGATGAGATCAACTTGTATCCTTGGGATTAGATCAAGTTGCATCCAATGGATCGAAATAATAAAGAGGATCAAAAGAGATTAAATTAGAACCGTTGGATGAGATCTAGTTGCGTCCGATGGACGAGATCTCTTCGGTTCGGGCTTTTATTCTCTTTAGATGCGAAAATTGGTTCACAAGGTGAACCGAACCTCTCTTCCTATAAGCCCACGCCCAAGTGAATGAATTGTGTCCGTTGGATCGGAGCAATTAAGTTGTATTAAAGTAGATTATATTAGAACCATTAGATGAGGTTAAGTTGCATCCAATGGATGAGATCTCTTTGGTTCGGTTTTATTTCTCTTTAATACAAACTTGGTTCAGAAAATTAAACCAAACCAATCACCTCCTTAATTGGCCGGCCCTCCCCTCTTATCCATGAAGGTAATTTTAGAAACATTTTTTTAAAATAAAAACTGGAAGAGGCGGCCAAGGTAAATAAGGAAAGAATCGGTTTGCGGATAATTATTCTAGATTTGGATTTTATTTATGGAAATAATCCAAATTGATCCCTTGATCAAAGGGGGCGGCAATACCATGTTTAGGTGCATGGGAGGCTATAAAAGAGAGGGGGAGGGGGCGGCCAAGAGACACACAACAAGAATAAGCATACGAAATCTCTCCGATTTCGCAATTGCTTTGATTTTGTTCTCTTGGCCGGCCACTTCTAGTCTTCTTCTTCTTCTTTCTTTTGTGTTCTTCTCTTTTCTCTTGGTGGCCGCATGATATTGTCCACTTTGGGCCTAAGCCCTCATGATTTTGTTCTTGGGCTCTCCCCAAAAGGCCTCATGCCAAAGGAGATATTTTTCATCCTTTTAAACTCATGATCTTTCTCATGTGTTTTAGATGTGGGACTATGTTTGCACCCTTGCAACCCAACAGAAAACTCCCTCTTGAGGTGGTGGCCGGATCTAAGGTAGAAGGCGAGGAAGAACAAAGCTGCTTCAAGAAAGAAGAAAGGCGATCCAAGGCTTCATCCAGCAGAGGTTGCAGTCCTTATTTCTCGGAAGATCGTTGCCCACACAACGTCCGAGAAAGAGATAAGGAATACAGCAGAAGATTCTGAGGTTCAAACCGGGTTCTGGTATAAATTTATTTTCCGCAGTTTTATTTATACTTAGAACTAAATAATTTAAAACCGTAGATAAGTAATTTAGAATCGGCGATCCTGAGGATCGATCGACTTAGTCTTCTTTGAAGATTTTGTCGATTGATCCAGGCGGGATAAAATTTTTGTCCTGTGGGGTTCTATGCTTCTCGGAGCAGATAGAATCCGGAACATGGGACGAAGATCCAGAACGCCAACACTACAAGAGTTATGTTTGCAGATCCTCTTACTAAGCCAATGACTAGAGAGTCATTCATTGAGTATGTAAAGTCTATGAGACTTTGTAGAATGTAACATTGTTATTATTTGCAATCAGATATTATAATTTGATTATGTGAAATGTCATAATATATTCAGTGTATGTGTAGCACCCGCCCTTCATGTTTTCTATGAGCCGGGTTATTTTCTTACACTTTACTTCTTGTATTACTTGAATTGTTATTCTATTTAGCAATAATTTAAAATTTTCTAACTTGTGCGGAAATCTTTTCTATCATGTTCAATTAATAATCAGGTTTCTTTGATACACCATTCATAGATCTAAACTCCATTTAAACACTCAATTAATAATTCTAAAGCAAACTAAAGCATTTCTAACTATATTTGCATGCAAAGGATCATAAATGAACTTCTTGCACTCTTTAAAACTAATCTACATACAATGTATCAATAGTATACCTCATGTGCCAAAAGTATCAATCTCAAAAACTAATTAAGCATTAGTTCATTTTATTACTTTAAAATTTCATGCATATTCATTGAAAAGACATGTAATCATAATATCTAACAAACATTAACCAAAACTAATCTATTTAATCATTAGCAACAGAAATACTAGATGATACCCAACATATGCAAAACTAACAATTTATGAAATCTTCTTAACAATGAATAGAAAGTAAAATCTCTAAATTTTCTTAGCAATTTAAAAAAAATCTTAATATGCTCTTAGCAAATTCCCAAGGCTTTCCATAGTCCAGGCATCACACACACCATCACGCATCCCCTTGTCGCCTTCCTTCAAATTTGCTTTCCTTTTCCTTTGTCTGCAGTAAGAGGAAATGCAACTATAAGCGGATGCTTAGTAAGTACTATCTAACTCACAAAACTGAGATGTGCATATATACAAAAATTCTAAAACTGCATGCTCATGATAAGAAACTTTTCATGCTCATTGAAATAGTTTTCATGCTTTGAAACTCTTAAAACTTAAAACATGTGATCTTTCATGTTTATGCTACAATATCATGTAAGTACTAGAAATTCTCATCTTATAAACATGAAATTGCAATTGATACACTTCCTTAACTAAACTTGCTGGAACTTGAAACTTTTGTAAAACTTGCTTTATTTGTTCGAATACTTATATCTTTATACTTCAAAATAATAATCAACTTTCTCTTGGGGCCCAGGCGTAGTACCAAAGCGCGCTCCCTAATAGAGACTGGGGTAGCGAGCCACCAGTCCTACGAGGGTAAAGACCTTGGTCTTACCAGGGCCAAGACCTCAGAATTGGTCACTTGGATTTATTTTACGACAACCTCGGAAGTCGGGTACTAGCCTCTTCAAAGTAAAATACTTGTTATCTTTTAGTACTCATATAGTAAAATGCCTTGGCATTTCTTCAAACACTTGGTGTGCTTTTGATCCTCAAATTCTTGAATTTGGGATCCTATCAAGACCTTGGTCTTTCTTTGCTTATAAACTTCTCATAAACCTCTAAAAGGACTTAATAGAATACTTTATCATTCTACATGCATACAATTCTAGGGTTTACATATAATTTAGAGTTTTTGCATAGAGTGAACACAATTCTTTAAAGCATGCTACGAAGGTAAAGGAAAAATCTCGGAACAACTCTTACTGCAAGTGAGTAGTACTTACCTCCTTGTTCTTGCACTTACAAACGAAATCCTAAGGTTGAAGACTCCGAACACTCTAGCGTGTTTAGAAAACCCTTGTCGGCGTGTCCGAACCCTACGGAATAGACTCCCCGGTTCCCTTCTCTTGGCCGGCCACCACAAGGAGGAAGAGGGAAGGAGAAAACTCGGAGAGGAAAGAAGAAAACCCTAGGTTTTCTTCTGTTTCCGCCGCCCAAAGAAAGAGGAAGAGAAAAATAGGTTTTCTTTTTTTTCCTCTCTAACTTCCCCTTTTATACTAAAACATCTTTTCATGTCTAACTTGACGTCTAAACTCGTATAATTATAATGCGCCCTCTTTTCTTTCAAGCACACCCTTGTTGGTGCACATGGCCATCATAACTTATTTAAGATTTATAACTGTTTAGAGGTTTCGGGTTTGAATCTCAACCATGCATCTTTTTACCCCCTTTTCCTATTTTTTTTAGAAAAATTCCTGAAATTTCCTTTAAAATTCCATAAAATTTTTAAAATTATTCTATGCCCTTTATAAATATTTAAAGCCTATATTTAAACATTAATGAAGTTTAGAAATGAATTTACGAGGCACTACAGTATGTGAAAAGTTATATTCTTGAGATAAGATCTCGATGAGCATGTTAGCAAGTAGTGATTGATTCTCTCACATGGACAATCATCTTTATTTGTTATGTATGAATAGAGATAAGATCGGTGCTTATAGTTCAGCTTATGTAGCTGTTGGCTAATGTAGCTGTAAAATTGTTACATTACCATAAGCTAGGGTTGCCTTGATAAGTGAATCAAGATAAGATCATTTAAAGTTTGATGATCGAAATAAATGATCTCACCATTTACTAAACCTATTAGTAGTCAGATAAGAATTCACGTGTTAGATTCAGGATTAAACATTGAAAATGTCTTAATCAAAATCTGTATGATGTTGATTTGAGAAAAACATAATTTCTTTTTCATAAAGACAATATTGTAACATGTCATTCATACCACATGTGCTAAGACGACAATAAAGGTAGTAGGAGAATGGATCCCTACTTCTCTACTATGTGAACTCTATGAGATTATATGTTAATCTCAGCATTTACCTTAAGTGACTATTTAGCTGTTTACTTAAAATTTTAATCAGAGTCTGCTACTTTAACATATAATCATATGACTATGGAAGATTCGGTCTATGGAACATGACTAGGAAAGAAACTGATTAAAATGAATAGATTCAAACTAAAAAGGAAGATTAAATATATTCACATCTCTTTGAGAATATTCACTAGTCGATCCATTTCTGTTATGTATGAAAATGATTGTGAATATTGTAGATATGGAACATGCTCTTGATATGATAATCAAACTGAGGGGTTAAAGATGTTCATATTGATATAAATAAATATTATTTAATCTGGATACATAGCAAGATATAATGAGTCTAGGAAAATGATTATGTACCACAAAAAAGTAATTTATGTATCACTGAAGTACAACTGTATGCCACCTGGATGATGGTTGTGAGTCATCAGACAAATGACTATGTGTCATTCAGAAAATGATTATGTACTATTTTGGGAGTGGCTAAGTTAGGTGTAATAATTTTTCTTAGCATCGATCGCTCTATGAGCAGCTATGTAAGGTGTAATAACTTTTTTAGCAATGAATGATCAATGTGCTTGTTGTCGTACGAATCATTTTCTTATGTATGAATTCAATGTTCTTTTTATCTATGTGACTAAGCACTACGATTTTATTTAGTCTGCGTGGCTAGATACCTCTTAATGGTCTTTGTGACCATTTACCATTGTGGCTTCACTTGGACGAGTGGGAGATGTTGATGGTTTTAGTAACTGCCCACGGAGTGCACGATGTGCATTCGGTGAGCGATGCTTCCTCTCCCTATTAAAAGGGAGAGGAAAGCTCTAATAATTGAGTGTTCAAGTTAAGCAGAGAGGCCAAGCATCGGAGAGAACAGAGGTATACCAGGGTTTCCACACTACCAGAGAAGATCCATGAACACCAAAGTAGGATTTGATTATGGAAACATGAGAGACTTTCCTTTGGTGATTGCTCTTCAGACACAAACAATTTCAAGCCGGGATTTTATCAGATTTATAAAACTAGGATTCGCCTTTTAAAAATTTTAAAAACTAAGTGTGCCCATTGATAAAATATTGTTGATATTATAAAGATTATATAAACCAAATATCAATATATATGGTTCTCGTTAGTGGTTCCTTAAAATATATTAAATTGATTTTAGCGGGTATATTATACACGTGGCAAGACACTTATGGTGATAATTTATAAGTAATTATCAAATATATATATAAGGAACGTTTTTAATTATACAATTTTATCATAGTATTATGGATATTATATGATATGATAGCTAACAATAATAAAAAAATATTTATTTATATTTATTATTTGGAATAATTATATCTAGTTCATGATATATGATGTACCCATTCATAAAGAAGATACTATAAAATCGAGTCATGAGATAACATTTAAGAAGGGTTGGAGTGTAGATCCAACATTCAAAGTACACTTCATGGTTAATCTCAATTTCTTTATACTTTCTATTATTCAATCGTGTTAACATATATATGGTATATGTTATTTGCCACAATAACATATAAATAATCAAGATAAAAAATAATTTTTATAATGAACTTTCTCATATCGGCCCAACAAATGATATCATAGCACAAGTTTTGATATTGATATTGATTTGATTTGATTTTATTATTGATTGATAAATTATTATATTCTTCCATTTTTATACCACTTCATTTATCCTATAAATAAGGGTGTTTGGTAGAAATGAAAGAGAAGACAAATCTCACTTCAATTATCTCTTTCTCTACTATTAAATTAAGACATGTTATCAATACGAGTGCTCTTTAAGGTATAAACTTATAAGTAGTACTTCTTATTCTTAGTCTTTATATGTAAGCTCTCGAAGAAGCACAATATTTAGATTTAATATTGATGCTCTCGAAATAGCACACATTTTAATTTTATGTTTATGCCTTTAGTTTTATATTAATGCTTCTAAAGTAGCACAATATTTAGATTTAATATTGATGCTCTTGAAGTAGCACAAATCTTAAATTTATATTAATGTTCCCGAAGAAGCACAACTTTTAATTTTATATTGATGCTCCTGAAGAAGCACAACTTTTAATTGTATGTTAATGCTCCTGAGGTAGCACAACACGAATTTAGTTGATTTATGGACATATCTAAAATTTAAAATATAAAAATTTAAGATTTATCAATATTTCTAGAGAATATTAATCTAAGATATAAATTTATTAATGTTCTTGAAGAATATTGATCTACAATGTCATAAGTATCAATATTTTTGAAAATTTTTGATTAAAGATAAAAGATTTGTCAATATTCTTAAAGAATATTGAAATATATAATCATTTTGATCATATATATTATGACATGCTTGTTTAATATTTGTTTTCTTTTAAATTTTATTGCTATAATATTTTTGTGTCGATATAAATATTTAATTGTTTTAAATAGTGGTTGTTATGGCAAATATTCAAAACTTTAATTTGAAGCACTAGACCTAATTGAAAAAAATTATTTATCATGGATTTTTTGATGCAAGTGTTGGTGCAATTAATCTTCAAAGTTTAGATGTGTGACAATATATCCGTGTTTGCTATAATAAATTATTTATCTAATCTTACAATTTTAAATAATTCAGAATTAAATAATAAATTAATTAATCAAGATAATTATAAAAGTAATTTGATCAATTTTAATCTTAAAATTTAAATAATTTAAAATTAATTAATAAAGTAATTAATCAAGATAACCCTAAAATAATTTGGTAAATTCTAATATTAAAAATTTAAATAAAAAATGAAATTAAATCTTAATCATTCAAAGAATAAGTAGTTAAATCTTAACAAGACAAATTCAAATACTAAAAATTTGAAACTATATCTTAAAAATTCAAATTCAAATCTTAAAAATCAAGAAAATAAATTAGAAAAAGTAGCCTTGAAATAATAATTAATTTTAAAAATTCAAAATTAAATATCAAAATTTTAAAAAATAAATCTATAAATTTGAGCAAGTCAAATCCAAATTTAAAAAATTAAGAAATTAAAATTCATAAACCAAGTTATAATTGGGTACCTTATAATTACAAAACTAATTAATAAAATTATACCTAATGAAATAATAAAATTAATAAAAATTAAAATATGTCAAAGTAGGTTGATACATTTGCGGGGTCATACGAAATGTATCAAATCAAGAATTTGACATATAATTAGAAATCAACAATTATGATTTGATTGACTTGCTTGACTCATTACATATTTGTATTTAATTATGCATATAAAAGTCATGTCAAACAGGCTAGCTTAAATTTCTTGCTTAATTTAGAATAGTTAGATAGGAAAAATATTTTTTAACACTTGACAACCTAGTATCAAGATGCGGTGAGATGATAGTACGTTATGGATACTCAGTGAAAGTGTATCCAGTTGGATAAAGAGTATCCTACTTGATACACTCAACTGAGAGAAATTGACTAAGTTACTTCGGCACATCCTAAACTAGTTAGATCAGAGTTTTTGAATAAGCTGGTCAAGTGTACAATTTCTTGAACTGATTTCGTCTAGTTCTCTAGGCCTAGATATAACACCGTGTTAAAGTAAAAAAAAATTGAATTTTTTGAATAGTTTTTCTAGACTAGTGGGAGTCATGAGTCATGAGTTTGTGGGCCTTGTAAAACTCAAGAGAGTGGTAGAACTCTATTTGATTTAGTTTAGATTAAATCTGACATATTTAAGTCCATCAATGAGTTTTGGTCAAAACTCATTGATGACTTAGATACTTCTAAAATCTTAAAAAGTTAAACATAAACAAGTTCAAGAGAGTACGCAAGGAAGCAAGCTATTGGTGTTATCTTACAGTAAATCAAAGATGTCTAGGTCCACATATGATATTGTATTAAAAGTAAAGAAGGTTAAATGTTTTGAATAATTTCTCTAGACCAATGGACGTCATGAGTCATGAGTTTTTAGGCATTGTGTGTCACACTCCATATGAGTTAAGCTTGATGTGACGTTAGTTTCACTCACCGCACGTGAACTATAATAGTATCATAACAAAATATAAACAAAAATTAACTAAACTAACTAAATGCATACCTTTGAAGAAAACTCCACTAGTATTATGCACACATCTTAGCAAATAATTTGAAGGTCAAATTATCTAGAAGTTAGCACACAATACAAAGTGAGTATAAGAAAGAAGTACATGATATAAAAAAGAAACATATCTTATAATATAATTCAAGGGACAAACCAATTTAAGAGTATTAATCTTTTATCATAAATTTCTCTTAAATTAGCTTTTAAACTAAATCGTCATTTCTCATATTTTCTCTTATATTCATTTACACGTATTCTTGATTTAATTTATTAATTAATCCACATATTATATTACAAACAACCCACAATTGCCTAGTAAAGAATGCATTATATATATGGATGAATAACGTGTATTCCCTTCAAAATGAAATGTATCATAATCATATATGAATATACATAATAAACGACCTACAATCCACTTGATAAAAATATATTATATATGCATAGGATGAACGATCTGCAATACACTTAATATTAAATACATTGTAAAGAGAGTATATTGGTCGCAGAGCAAAGAGGAGGTTATGAGAGTGGCAACGGGGAATGGGGAAGGGGCAAGGACGAGGCTTTCTATGCTCTCTAGCTGAATGTGACGACTTGTGACGATAGTGACACAACCACGTCTTGCAGTGGTGGCAACAATGCTGACACACGGTGGTGGCAACATTGACGATAGATGCGTGTGATGACGCAAGGGAAGGGGGTTAGTGTTTTGGATGAAAAAAGCATGGAAAGGGAAGGAGGAGCATTAGGGAAATAAAAGAGCAGGTTCATCGGGGGAGAAGAAAACGAGACTTACATTTTCTAATTGCACTTCTAAGAAAAGGTTCAAAGAGTTTTGGGAATTACAATTACACCCTTGAAAGTTTTTTATTAATATAACAATGAGACTCAATAGAATGAAAGAAATCTATTAGATTTGGTTTAGACAGAATTGATTTGTTTAAGTTCATTAATTAGTTTTGATTAAAATTCATTGATAGTTCAAATGTTTTTGAAATCTTAAAATTTTAGCATGAACAAAATTAAAAAAGTGCAAAGAAGCTATGGTCTTCTAGAGTAAATCAAAGGTATTTAGATTTGGATATGATATTGTGTCAAAAGTAAAAAAAAAAGGTTAATTTTTAAAAAATAATTTCTCTAGATTGATGAGATCATGAGTCTCATGAGTTTGTGGGGAGTGAAATGCAAGAGAGTGAAAATAACCTATTAGATTTAGTTTAGGTAAAATATAACTTGTTTAGATCTATTAATGAGTTTTGATCAAAATTCATTAATGATTTAAATATTTTTTTGAATCTTAAAACTTTAACATAGATAAGATTAGGAGACTATATAAAAGTTCTTAGTATTATTCTAAAGTAAATCAAAAATGTCTATCGTCAGATATAATATATATCTTACCAAAAGTAATAAAATTGGATTTTTTTGAATAATTTCTTTAGATTGATAGAGTTATAAGTCAAGAGTTGTTGGGTATGATAAAACTCAAAGACATGAAAGAAATTTATTGGAATAAATTTTTTAATATTTCACCTTTGAATCACCAAGCTGGTAGTGCTACTTTAATTACCAAGGTGGTGCTGCTTTTGTTAAAGCAGCAATAAGATGGAGTTGCTTTCACTAAAATAACACTAAGATGTTATTGTTTTGATCAAAACAAAAGGTGTTGCTACTTTAGCTTAAAACATCACCAAAGTGATGTTGTTTTAACTAAAGTATCGCCCCAAGATAATTTTTTATTTTTAATTTTTCCTTTTTAATATTGTTTCACTTTCTCTCTCTCTCTTGTAATTAACTATTAAAAAGGATAAAAATAAAAAATAATAATTATTATCTTATTTTATTTTTATTAACGTTCTTTTGTAATCTTATAATTTTTATTTAAAAATAAAATATATGGATAAATTTAAATATCCATTATGAGTACTGTAACGATGTAAATTTATGATAAAATTGAACTCTTTAATTAGGATAAAATTGAAGCCTCCAACAAACACTTTTCATAACCTTCAATCTTTTAATATATCTTATTTTTGCTTTCTAATGGTCAACTTTCTGCACCATCAATATGGTGATATAACCATTGTCATGTAGTTTGGCTTCTTTTTGCTTTCTGCATTAATAAACAATTGATTGATAACTTACCATCAATTGACTTGACTTCTCAATTAACTTAACCACAAACAAAACTATTTTGTATAATTCCGCGGATCTAATCAAATGATCCACTAGCTGACTACTCTTCATCATTAGTTGATTATTCAAACCATGAACCTTGAAGTTGAGTTTATCTATGATGAGTTTTACACTTTGTCTTGATGGACATATGTCAGTCATATTTTACTAGAGAGTTGTTGGATATAATTTTGCAAGGCAAAATTAAGGTGCCATCGATCGTTGGAAGTCTGATATGACTTCAAAATCGAAATCTATGTTTCGCGTAGATAAATCTAGACTATTAATTTGCTCAAAACCGATTACGGATGAATGAGAAATTAATTGGCTAAAGTTGTGTCCAAAATAATGGGCAGACAGATGGCGACCGTCGGATCGAAGATGGTAATAGATCGCAGTGGATGCGATCTGGAGCATTGATGGCTCTGGGTCATAATCTGACCATTGATGAGGGGATTTGATCTGAAGTGTCGGATTAATAGAGTAAATCTGACGGCTGAGATCAAGTTAGGCTGAAGAGTTAAATCTCTTCAGATCCAACGGACGAGATCATATTATAAATATGAAGAGATAAAACTCTTCAGATCAATGGATCAGATCAAAAGTCATTTGAAGAGTTATAACTCTTCAAATCTGATGGCTGAGATTAAAAAATCTTTAAAGGGTTATACCCTTTCAAAATGAACGATCCAGATCAACCCTCACCAAAGGATACTTACCTCTTCACCAAGTATATATACATCCCCTTTCTATTGGAAACTCATCCCATTCAATCTTTGCAATCCAAAGCATAGCATTCAAGCATCCTCTGCATAAAGAGTCCAAAAAGTCTACGAGAAGGTTCGCTGGTCTCGGAATTTGGAGTGCTACTATTCCGAGACGATCGTCGTTGTATCTTGGGAACGAGTTGCTGCTATCCGTTAGCACCGTAGCGGAGCAATATCGTTTACGGAGATAGTGTCGAACACTAGCCTCGACGATACATATCAGTTTGCGTACTCCCGAAGCTACCGGGGACAACAAGAGTTACCATCGCAATTTGACTTCTCCCCTTAACCATCACCTATCATGTTGCTTAATTAGTCCCTTTGATGTGCATGAGCCCTTAGTTCCTCTATATACCATCCTTCATTATTCACTTATGAAGTTCACTTTCTATCTCAATTTTCTTTGTCTTACCATCCTTTATTTCTTTATTTTGTCTTATGTAACTTTCTTTGAGGGTATTCTGTACATATCTCGAACCATTGAGTTAGTAACCTAATCGCATTAGATTATTACTTTAAAGTTACTTCAATATCAATTTAGTACTCTTTATTTGTACGTTATCTTTCTTCGACTTTTAAATTGTATTAATAATATATAATTTAATATTATTATATATTATCAAGATACAATAATATAAATTTTAAATAATAATTTTTTATTTAAATATTGATTTCTCTATTTTTATTTTTTGTTAATTATATATATATCTTTTAATTTTTATATATTTTTAATGATATTTTATATTCTTTATTATTGATTTATTGATAATATTTTTTTAATCTGGTGGACCCAGGCCTCAATTGTCACACAAGTACAAATCAGTGGGGCCTGAGCCTATGCCATTCGAGTAACGATGGTGACATGGTCCGTGATAAAGCGCGTTTAATTCCAATGCGAGACACGTCAGCCCCCACCCTCGACAGCCATTATATTTGTTTTCACATTTAGCTAGTGCCATTTGGTCTTTAAAGCGATCGCTTTTGCTCGTCACTCTTCCAATCCATTCATCGATCGTAGCGCTAGGGTTTCAGATCCCCCACGCTGGCTCCTGAGAGCCACGAAACGAAACGGGGAAGAACACCTAGGAACCCCCCGAATCGCCTCCCTTGCGAAACCAACCGTAAATTTCCGATCCCAAACGGCGGAGCCATTAAACCCCTCTTCCCGTAATGAATCCGAGCTCCGGCGATAGCCCCTCTCCCGGCAGGACAGATTAAAGAAAACCTTTTCGTAGGAACAGATCTAACCTCGGAGAAACCTCGAATTACAGATTTGCACCACTTGGAAGACGAACTCGGACCTCAGAAAGTTTTGGTCTGTTCATACAGGAGTGAAGATCAGAACTGAACTCCTTTTCCTTGGTTGCTGAAAGATCCATGACTCACTTTTTTCTCTCTGCTTTTCCTTTCTGAGACCGGACTTTGAATTTCAAGAGTGTTTACTGAACGATCGGACCTAGATTTGTTGATCTTGTTGAAGAAATTTTGGTTTTTGATCATCAAATTCTCATCTTGATTCTGTAAAAATGGTTAAATCGGCTGTTTACTACGAAAATTCCTTCCTTGGGGAAGTGGAAATCATTCCCCAGAACTCGAACACTGGTTCATGGATCAGGGAGATCCGGATCTCCCATCTATCCCCTCCTGGCGAACGATGTCCACCTCTTGCCGTTCTACACACTGTTGCCTCCGGAGGCGTCTGCTTCAAGTTGGAGTCAAAGTCGCCACTGTCCGACGATTCGCGGTTGCTCTCTTTGCACGCTACTCTCGACACTGAGAACAAGGTAATATTCCCCAAATGGAAACAAACACACACCAAAATACTTCTATGACAACTGGACGATTAAGAGTGAATCTTGTCATATCACTGTGTGAAAAATATCACACACATGAACTTGTTAGAGATCGTGCTTTTTGGGGAGGGAATAAGCTGCTGAAATTCACTTTTCATGATCTGATTAGACAAATGCTGCTCTAGCAAAACTTCGTCATCTTGGATTATTTGAATAAATGATGATACGATAATAAAAGAGGAAAAGATAATCTTCTTTAATTACTATGTGAAGTTTTACTAATATTCACTTGAGTTGATAGCTTGATTTGTGATGTGTTACATTAATTATCTAGGAGTGATCCTTTTTAAGATGTTTAAAGATGAATTTCTTTAGTTGCTGTGCCCACAACTGGGGAAAAAAAGATGTTCAAGATAAGTTTTATTAATATTCACTTAAGTTGATTGCTTGATTTGTGAAGTGTTTTGATACTTGTGCAGTAAAAATGATCAATTTTTTGCAGATGTTTGCCACGAGTTTTAACAATCAAATCTATTAGTTACTATAGCTAAACTTTTCTTTTGTTGGAAATGACTTATCGTTTACAAAATTGTTTCTATTTATTTTATGCACACTTTTTGTGCATTGCAGGCCATTGATAAACATGAAACGACCAATATATGCATTGTGATTGATTGTGGCATCTTTTGCTTGCATGTATGTACAATTTGTACATTTAACTTGTATGAGAGATAATGGGAGATCGCATTTATTAGTTGAGTATGGTAAAAGTGAAGATTCACTAGCTACCAAAGACATTTGATTGCATCCGTTGCAACTTTTTGTTAATAGTTTCTATTTTATTTGGTTTTCCCCCCTTTTGAGGCTATCTTAAACAATTATTATAAAACTTCTAAGACTGGGTAAATTTTGTTTCAGGTAAATTAGTGTTTATAATCCATTTAGTATGAACTTTAACAAGATTAAAAATAAGAGGAATTGACTTACTTTATCCATTCCTTGTGAATTTCCTCGCTATTATCACAGTGTCTTGCATTAAAATTTGAAGCACGAGACAGCTGGAACATATGAAGGGGATAAAATTCTCATGGCTGTGTAAACAAGAATGATAGCAAGTGGTTGTTGTTCAGCAGAATCATTTTTAAACGTGATTAAAGATAAAAAAGAATGAAAGCGTTTACTTTTTGGCTGATTTAGATTTCTTTGTTGCCAATTAAAGATTGTTCTTGATATAAACAAAAATGTACAAGTGTGTGTGTTTTTTGTAAATTTCCTTATCCTGCCTTGTGCAAGAATTTTTTGATATTTCCAATGTCATCAATCTTTTTCTAGATGGATACTCTGGGAATAAATCAATATTATTTTTCACTACTGATAAAGTTTATACATAAAAAATTATATTTTCAAATATATTTGTAAATTCTTTCCTTTTATTTTAGAATCCTATATTGTTTTGTTTTTACGCCAATGCTGAAAAATACTAGTACATTTTGTGGCCTAGTTGGTTGCATATTTACTCTTAGATTTGCTAAGTAAATTTCCTGTTTTGTTTTGCATAGTAAACTTCATATGCATGCAAGGTGTTTTGGATCTACCAATGGGGTATTCGAATTTCATATTGCTTATCTCTGCAGAACTCAAGAAGGTTTTTTATTGGGTGAAATCGAAAAGGCACATAACACGTCAATATTTCATATGGTGATCATGCTGAAAATTATGAACATTGCTTTATTTGCTCAATAAGCTTGCATAGACTGTAGCATAATTTTCTATCCAGGCTTATGATTAATACTTGTGAGGAGAGTAGAGGAAGACCTAGGAAACTATGAGAAGAAGCAAAGAAGTTTATGATGTAATGCTGTACATTTTTTGAATTCTTTGTTTCAATGTGCTCGCAGACTGCTGTTGTTCCAATAGGTGAAGCAGAGTTGCACCTTGTGGCTATGGCTTCGAAAAAGAATCCTATTCCAATACCCTGTTTCTGGGGGTTTATTCTTCCATCAAGATTATATGATTCATCTCTAACAATGTTGAATCTAAGGTGCCTCGGTATAGTGTTTGATCTGGATGAAACACTTCTAGTTGCTAATACAATGCACTCATTTGAGGATCGAATTGATGCACTTCAACGAAAAGTAAACAATGGGACAGATCCTCAGCGCATTGCTGGCATGGTAATGGAGATCCAACGATACCAAGAGGACAAATCTTTCTTGAAACAATATGCTGAAAATGACCAAGTCATTGAGAATGGGAAGATTTACAAGGTTCAAGCCGAGATGGTTTCCCCTTTGTCTGATAGCCATCACTTGATTGAACGACCAGTAATAAGGTTACAAGAGAAGAACATTATCCTGACACGTGTAAATCCATTGGTATGTTTTTTATACTGCCACTTAAAATCCAATTGCACTTTCTTTACTTTAGCTCTTTCTAGACTTTGAAAATAGTAGTTAATCATGATTCATTGGCAACATATTCTGCTTGATAATGGAATCATTACATCATTTTATTTTAAAATCTCCTTGCTTTTCTGTGTCAATAAAATCAATTTGAGTAAATAGCACAAATTTACTTAATTCTATTTTAGATAAGAGATACAAGTGTTCTTGTACGATTGAGGCCTTCTTGGGAAGATCTTCGAAGTTATCTAACGGCAAGAGGTCGCAAGCGCTTTGAGGTCTATGTGTGTACAATGGCTGAAAGAGATTATGCTTTGGAAATGTGGAGGCTTTTAGATCCAGAGTCGAACTTGATTAAATCATCAAAGCTCCTTGACCGCATAATTTGTGTTAAGTCAGGTATGTTACACACATCTTGCTAGTGTAGTACATGTTATATTATTTTCGTATTCTATCATTTGCAAGCTCATGTCTTAACAATACTTGTTACACAACTGTTGAGGGTCTCTGTATGTATCTGTTGATTTTTCTCGGTTTCCAAAGGCCTAGATTGTGTTATTTATGTATTGGTGTTATTTGATTATCCTACCATAGGCTCAAGAAAGTCACTGCTTAATGTCTTTCACGATGGGATATGCCATCCAAAGATGGCACTTGTAATTGATGATCGTCTGAAAGTATGGGATGAAAAAGATCAACCACGAGTTCATGTTGTTCCTGCTTTTGCCCCATATTATGCTCCTCAAGCAGAGGTATGGTGAATCCCTTTATGGATGAGCTGTTTTATATATTGTAATCATTCTTACTATATATTAAAAAGTGATTCAACCTTTCATAGACAAATATCACCATCCCAGTTTTATATGTTGCAAGAAATGTTGCTTGCAACGTTAGAGGAGGCTTTTTCAGGTAAGCATTTCATTAAGTTGAATTTGTTATGTATGCTTCCAGCTATCATACTATTAGATCCTTCATTTGACAGGTATTTATTTTCCTTAGGCAATTTGATGAGGGTATACTACCACGGATTGGTGAAATATCCTATGAAGATGAAATGAGAGATTTTCCAGCTGCTCCAGATGTGGGCAACTTCTTGATATCTGAGGTAAACCTGGTTTCCAACTTTAGGACTCGTGTTTCCTTTTTCACTTCTATTTTAGTTTTGTTTGGTCTGGTTTAGGATGATGGTTCAACATTGAATATAAACAAAGACCAGTTAGGTTTTGATGGTACAGCTGACGCTCAGGCCGAGAGGAAACAGAAGGTTTCTTTCTTTCTTTTTTCTCTTTTAGTTTTGATATTTCATGCATAAAAGATGTTATTGTAGCATTGCCAATTTGAATTTTTCAGGAAGCAAGCTGCAGCATTCAAGTAATTCAGCCAATGGTTACTAACTTGGGGCCAATGCCAGTATCTTCTCCACAGCATGTAATTCCTACATTAGGGACCACTTCTTTGGCAGCTATGCAAATGATGGTGCCGTTACCAAATAATCTAGTCGCTCAGCCTGTTACAGTAGGTAGGCCTGTAATTCAATTAACCTTTCCAGAAACTAGCTTCCAAAGCTCTCCTGCTAGAGAAGAGGGTGAAGTTCCTGAATCCGAATTAGATCCAGACACAAGGAGAAGACTTCTTATATTGCAACATGGTCAAGACACAAGAGAATCTACTGCTACATTTCCTGTGAGCCCCCCACTTCATGTCTCAATATCTCCTGCACATCCACAAGGAAATTGGTTTCCATTGGAGGAAGAGATGACCCCAAGACAACAGAACAGAACATCTAAAGAATTTAGCAGTGACCCAGATCCTGCAAGATACAGAAAACGCTCTAGGCATCCATCTTTCATGCAAGGGGGAGAGAACTCTGTTCCTTCAGATAGAGTTCTTCATGAAACTAGAAGGTTTCCCATGCAGGTAGTGTGTGGTATTGACCTGGCAAATTTGTCTTGAACCGTGCAAATTGAGTAATTTATGTTTACTACTTTAATGACTCTCAGTTGCACAATGGAGGCAAACATGTTCGCTCAAATAGCTCACCAAACTTCAATTCCTTCCAAGGTACTATGCATGATCAAAGATTGCATTAATTCACTGATCCCTCTTTGACTTTTGTCATATTTCTGAAAAAACAGTTTTTTGATCTTACTCGTGCTCTTTTAGCTTGACAACGCTCTTTTTGTTCCAACTTTTGTTGGTTGACCATATAGCTCTCTACTTGTGCAACTTTCTATGTTGAATTAATTTTTTGTGCTTAAAAGTTAAGAATTTTTATTTGGATTTACAAGGTTGTCAAATTTAGTTTCTTCTAACTATGTTTTATCAAAAACTTAATTTTAATAATATATTGCCTCTTGTTATGCCTGCGTGTATTTATTAGATTTCTGTCCATTCTCTTGTATTTGCTTTTGAAGTTGCCGCATTGTTGTCACATGTCTTATCTAGGGATCAATATTTAGGCTACCAGTTGTTAGATGTGAATATTTGTTCATGAATATTGAGTATTATCTTTCTTGTCCAAATAATTTTCAAGTAAAAAAAGCAGCTCTAATTAGTTGGTGCAACACAAAAACCATAAAAGTGTGATTATGTACAAAATATGTATTGACAATGTTCACAACCATAGTCAAGTCAAATTTGTATAGGACATTGAAGTTGGAACATACTAACCTTTTATATTTTATATTTTAACATGTTAGTTTCCTACACTTAGGGTCTTACTTGTATAGCCTTTTTTTATAATTCAACTGTCTGGGCGTCACCTGACTAATCCTTAAGGGAGACGGTTTCTCCTATTTTCTCTACTTGGTAAATCCGAAACACAATTTATGCACATTTAGAAGCCGACTTCTAGGATATTCGTCCCATTTGGGATTTGAACCTTGGCTCTCTTATTGTTCCTCTTATTGTATAGCCCTTTTCTTGTACTAGCATGTGATGATAGATTGATTGAGCATGGATCTATGTTGAATGGTGAGTTAAGGTCCGTGTAGCTAACCTCAATTATTAGGGATTCATGGTTTGTTGCTGTTGTGTAGAACAAAAGTGGCTGGTTGAGTTCAGAAATGATCAAAAGTAGCTGATACATCAAAAAGTTATAAAGGCCTAAGGTTAACATTTCCTCTTTAATCTCAGCCTGACATCTATCAATATCCTAACTTTGAACTCAACCATCCAAATCTCTACAACAACAATAAGCCATGGATCCCTACTAATTGAGTTGGCTACAGAGGTCTTATCTCACCATTTGAGATAGATCCATGCTCAATGAATCTAGGCTTGTTGTATATATTGGATTGGTTGAGCTCAATTGAATGGTAATGATACATGTAGGGATCAGATTAAAGGGGAAAGGTTGTAACCTTAGGTCTTATTAGCACTTAATTTTTGATGTATCAATCACTTTTGATCATTTATGAGACGGACAATATAATATTGAAAAGTTTTGCTGTTCAAAACAGTGCATCAATCATCGCCTAATGCTCGATGCTTCCTCTTGGAGAGGTGGCTATTGCTGTCCAATTCATTTTGGAAGGACAGACTAGGCCAAGTTCGAGGATGATTTGAGGTTTGAATGTGGAAGAGTGATGTCATGTCTTTCTTGACATGACTCCAGGTTGTTACTCTAATATGTTATTGTAAACACACTGATTGCATTGATAGATTTACCTAGTGATGCAAACTTGACTCTTTATTCTAATTGCTAATTTCTGAAGGCTATACACTTATAAATGGGAGGGAGTTCTGTCCAAACATGCTGGTTTTTTTTAGCAGATGAGCCTATTATACCAGTCAGGATACCTGCCATTGGAAGACATCTGAATTTGCAAATTTGTTCTCTGTTTACTAATGATGCACCCATACTTGGTTGTTGGACAGTATGCCCCTTTATATATTATGTCACTTATTTCTTGACTATCATGCACAGTGTTTCTTCTTTATCAAATAATGTCTTGCTTTGGTTTCCATTCATTGATTTAGCAATTTATCTTTCAAATGGATGGTGGTATACATCATAGATGTACATTTGCTGGAAACACATTCACTTATTTATCTCTTGTTTCTTAAGATAAATTGTTTAACCCTCAAAATTTGCTTGACTTCTCCAAGGTAATTTTGTTTGTAATATTTCCTTTTCTGCTTACAACTAAGTTGGTGAGACTCTTGGAATCAATGGACCATTCCATGTTAATCAAACTTGCAATATTGAAGGTGAGATGCTGGTGGGACAAAATACTTCAAGTCACAAGGCTGCCCAATTTGAACAAAGACAAACTACCATAGAGAGACCAGATTCCCCTGCTAGAGTTTTGCAAGAAATAGCAACAAAATGTGGAAATAAGGTGTTGCTGAATGGCTTATATACCTGCTTATATTAACATAAGATGTGTTGAAAAGGAAGATATTCAAATGGTAAATATTGATATCAAGGAGTTGACTATTCTTTCTATACCTTTATGTAGATGGAGGTTCGAACTGCTCTTTCTGATACGACAGAACTGCAGTTTTCTATTGAGGTAAGAATATGGTCAACAATGTTGTTTTTGGGACCCAAATACCATTTTTGTTTTATTTTCATTCATATCCTCTTGCACTAGTTTCATATCTCGGGCGATTCTTTTAAGTTAATCTATGTAAGCATTATTCATATATAAAGATTTAGGACTCCTATTTTGGTTCTATTTTTTTTTTCTTTTAATAGGGGCATGCTGTTTCATGCCATCTTACCTCAGTTATGCTTTGGTTAGCATAACTGATATATCAAGATTTAGGAATTTATTTAATGTAGCACAAGAATGTTTTGATACTAAATTGACACAACACCAAAATTAAACCCTCAAATTACTTAAAAATATTGAGCCAAAATTGATGAAGTAAAGGGATAACCATATAGAGAAAGAAAAGAATCTCACAAAGGAAAACATCTCAGAGATTAATCAAAGGAAAATTTTATTAAATGAAAATTGATTAATACAAAGATATATGATATTCTATATTATCAATTAAACTAGAAAAGAAATATCACTAATTTAAAAATATAAATAAATTCGCACCAAATTAAAAGAACCCTTTCCAAGCTAAAAGATACCAAATTTTCTATGCCTAAACTAGGGCAATTACATGAATAAATTACAAGTTCATCATTCAAAATTAAAATTAGTTCCTGGTTTGCATTATTATTTTGGTGCTATTGTTGTTACTAGTAATTGTTGTTTCTAGTAGGGGTATCTTATTCAATATAATATTACATCTATTGTGCCTTGGTTTGTTTCTCCTTTAGGATATAGTTTGGCTTTATATGTAAATTAGTGATGGTTGTTAACATGTACAATGATGTAGCTCCACATTCAATAGTGAAAGACCTTAATTCTATTAAATTCTTACAAAAATAAAAACTATAAGATACCAACACCTAAATTGGTTTCTTATGGATTTAGACTTCGTTCTTTTCCTTTTTGGTCACCCTTTTCAATCGTAGAGAAAAATCTTAGTTTATCGCAGGGTGTGGATCATGTCCATGCTTGTGTAGTACTCATAATGCTGAGAATGAACCTGCTAAAGCATAATCTGTGATAAAATCAATATATGGAGACAAAGGCTAGTAATTCTCAAGCAAATCAACATATCGTCCAATGTAAAAATAGAACTAGTCTTTAGATAAGTTGACTTGTCAAATAAAATAACATTACAAATTATTTTTCTCTTAATATGTTCAAATAAATTTGATATGAATTATGCAAATGCTTCTAAAGTAGATGAGACAATTTGAGTTCATGAATACAAAATGAGAATTTATTATATTACTAAACAATTTATAATAATCATTTCTCTCACTATAATTTTCTTCCTAGTACTAGTTGATAAAACTCTTATATACAAAGTAAATCTCTCAATTTGATAGATAGAAATAGGAAAACTAAAAAATATAAGAAAAATATAATTGATTTACAAGTTTTAAGTTGATATCTTGCATTCTTAGTTTATGGTTGTTTTGTTCAAAATTTTTTGGGCCTTTTTGGTTAACATGAACAAGTAATAATTTGTGGGACTAAGTCTTGATTATATTAAGTTGGTTAATCTCGAAAGAGTTAAGTGAGTAACCTTGTTTTCCGAGGTTGCATTATCAAGAGGCTCATTTAAGGTAGAGGCTACCTTTAAGATGTTATCAGAGGGTTTTTTTTAAATGTTATTAGATAGTTCTTCTGAGATGCTATATTAGAGGGCTTTACTAAAATGTAATGGTGTGAATTTCTTAGCATAAGCTATTAATGGATTTTTTAAGCTCAATTTCTTTATTTCAAATAAAATTTTTCTTTGATTGTGAGTGAAGGAACTTTGGATGTTATTTTAGAATTCAATTCACTTAAATAAGGATGTTTTGGGTTTATAAATTCAATTCATAAATTTATTGGGTTTGGGGGCCGACATTAGTGGTGCAAGTGATGTATCAATAATGGTGAAGCATGTATGTGTTGGAGGGATGGGTAAGGCAAGTGGCTTCTATTCTAGGTAGAAGTGTAGTCCACATGTTGTAAGATGGGGTGAAGCCATGGACCTAGAGATCACGACGTCAATAGGGAATGATAACAAACAAGGGAGATCACAAGTGACTCGAGTTCTTTCAAGAGCAAATTCTTAGAGAAGCATGGAAAAATTAGATGTACAAAAGACGAACTTGGTCTAGGTTATGTTCTTTGGAAGGTATGTGGTCGTAGGAATCTATAGATGTTGAGCTTGGGCAAGGTAGCAATGGTTGTTGAAAGTTGACCTGATGGTTCAGAATCGACGGCTTGATTATTCAGAATTTCTAGTTCGAAAAATATTGACCCTTAATCTTAACCTTCAAAGGTAGTTATGAATTGTGATTTAGAACTGCTGGTTTTATAATTTGGTTCACTGGTTGTGATGGTTTAAGATTATTATTTTTTAATTTTTTAAAAAAATATATAAAAAATTATAAATTTGAAAAATAAAATATAAAAAATAACTTAAACTTAAGTTGTCTATGTATCCCTTTAGGGGGTGTTTGGTTGGGGATTATCATTGATAACCTTGGTTATCTGTCCAAGGTTATCGTCGATAACCTTGTTTGGTTCAGGTTATGATTGATTCCCAAGTAATACAATATCACCGCCACATCAGCAAATGGATTATAACCCGGTAATGTGATTACCTTGGCAGCCTAAGGTTTTTTACGATTTCTGAGGTTAACGAAATTTTTTCCATGATTACCCTCCGATTTTAAAACCAAGTCAATTAAAAAGTACTATGAAATCTAATTAAAATCAAATTATTTAATTCAATAAATTTTATTCTAAATATTTATAAATTAAAAAATAATTTATTTTAAATTTAAAAAATAAAATTAATGAATTATATTTATTAATTTAATGAATTATTTTATTAAAATAATTATTTTAATAAATTATTTTATTAAAAAATATATTTTTTAAATTTAAAAAAATAAAATAAACCAATTATATTTATTAATTTAATAAATTATTTTATTAAAATAATTATTTTTAATGAATTGTTTTATTAAAATAAAATTATCATATTATCTTTATTAATTTAATAAATTATTTTATTAAAATAATCATTTTAATAAATTATTTTATTAAAAGAAATATAAATTTATTTTAAATTTAAAAATATAAAATTAAGGAATTATATTTATTAATTTAATGAATTATTTTATTAAAATAATTATTTTAATAAATTATTTTATTAATATATATAAATTTATTTTAAAATTTAAAAAATAAAATTAACAAATTATATTTATTATTTTAATGAATTTTTTTATTAAAATAATTATTTTTAATGAATTATTTTATTAAAATAAAATTAACAAATTATACTTATTAATTTAATGAATTATATTAAAATATAATTGAATGAAGGGTAATATAGTAAATATAAAATTGGTTATGTTTTATTCCCTCCAAATAAATAAAGTAAACCAAACAACATTAGGTTATGTTTTATGTCTCATAACCTTGGTTATGTGATTACCTGGTAATCACATAACCAAGGTTATATATCATAACTTGAACCAAACGCACCCTTAGGGTATAGGGGTATCAAAGTCCACATAGTTCGCTTACTTTTTACCCTTATTATCTTAGAAAGTAATGTTACTTCCATTTTCAATTCTTGTAGTGATTGTTCCTTTGGTATCAAACTTTTCTATCTCGTCATCTAAAAGTTATATTCCTTATATTCTTTTTACAATTCTCATCTAATCATCAAGTAATGTGTGCTTTCAAAAAGTCGAGAGACAAAGTAGATCGTCTTTCATCCACGATATTACCTCTGAAATTAAATATCTATTCTACAACAACAGTCAACATTGGACAAGTTAGAATTTTCTTTGTTATGATGTAGAGGATGAGATTTGAGTATTCTGCGACTACCATCTTAAAATATTGAAATTCGTCTTCTATCATTTCACTAAAATAAAAAAGTCATAAAATAATTCTTAGGATCCTCGTAGATGTTTTGTCCGTTCTCTTAATAAAAGTTGTGCTTTTGTGAGTTTTAAATTAGGGTTACTAATATTCTATGTTTTAGACACATTACTGTCTAATCCATATTTTAAACTATAATCTTTATAAATTATTTTTAATATTTTGTATTATTAACAGGAGGATCAGGAGAAGAAAAATCGTGAAATAGAATTAAAGCATCATAATATATAATCAATAATTCATGCAAAACATCTAATTTAATTTGAGTCTAGGATCTAAAACAAATGCAATTATATAAATGTTAAAAATATGATAAAAATATATTTTTTTTCATTGCTAACACGTAGGGAGATAAAGATTCATTTGTAATATATTTATTTAAAATTAAAGATATGTTTTAAAAAGTCATTACAACTTAATGAGAAGTAGGATAATAAATATTGGATAGTTGTTTAGTTGCATTATGAAATACATTTAAAATTTCACAAATACTACTACATATATTCTATTAGTGTGAAAATAAATATACATTTCTATTATTAGTATTTTGTGTAAAAAATAAATATAATAATTTTCTATATTAAAATGAATCTTGTAATAATTTTATATGTTGAATTTTAATGTGTTGGTACATCATGTGAAAATTTTTTAGGTCTCATTCCATTAATTTTACAAAATCTACTCTATTATTTCATTATACTAGGATGTGACCACAATAAAAAATAACAATTTTACTTGATTTAATTTAATTTTTAAAATTTTTTAAAATTTTTAATCCATCAATTTAAAACATGACATATACATCGAATATAAAAAAATAAACTACCAATAGCAGGTTGATATATAAATTTAAGTTCGTTAATACTTGTAGTATTAGAACTAGCATTATTTGATAATATTGAAAATATTTTAGAAGTTAATCCATATTATTCTAAAATTAAGCACATTAATTGAGATATGTTGGGAGAAGTGTGTGCTTCATTAAAGACTCAATATGCTAATAAACGTTTCTAAATTGACTAAGAGTTGCCAATCCAATTGCAAATCACACTCATATATGAATGAGTTTGCCAATGATCACTCTAAATATTAGAACATAAGGATACTTTATTAATTTTTAAATTCTTCAAATAAATCTTTTTTATCTTGTCTTATTAATTTTTTAATTGTATGAGTGAGTGTAGTTATGGGAATACGTTTAACAATTAAGTTAAGTGATTCATGGAAAAAATTTTCAAATGTGTATAAAAGAAACATGTTCTACAAAAATAAATATAACTAATAATTTTCTTAATTTAATATCAGAATATTTAAATAAACTAGTCAGTGAAAATTTAGACAGTTGTGTTTGAAAATGTTTCAAACTCAGTTGGGTGCTTTGTTTTGACGTGTCGCTTCAATGACTTGTAACTGTCACTCAATTGAAATTTATAAGAGACTTTGCAATACTTATATTTTGCATGTATTTCTTCAGATGAAAGGTAGTTTTTTCAAAATATGTAGTAAAATTAATCGATTTTAAAGATGGAGTATCCTAAATCTTAGAAGTTTCAATACTTTCTTGCATCTCAGCTATCAGAAGTTGCTCATCATCGGTAAAATGAATATCGTCGAGATCCACATTTGAAATTGCTATTTCCTTGCTCTTCCAAGATCGAGATGAACTCCATTAGAATTAAAGAATTGAAGTTGAAAACAATCGAGATTTTAGAATTTAAAGATAAGAGTAGAGTAGAGTAGAGTAATTGATGTAAAAATAATGAAATGAGTAGCCTATTTATAGCGTTTGGGGAATAACAGTAAGTTAATCGCAGCCATTGATAAAAACGATGAAATAATCTCAACTTTTCAAAAAAGGAGGAAAAAGCTGGTTCTAATGGTAAAAAAAATTGCATGAACTAGTAGTTTGAATCGTCGGTTCACTGTTAAAGCTGGGCTTGAACTGCAACCGACCTGTTTGGGGGCAAACCGGTTAATGGATAATTGGCTTGTTGACCCAGTTATGAGTCCAGGCCGGATCTAGTTGAAAGGGATTTAGTGATGGTGATTATGGATGGATTGACAATGGAGGTGGTAGGCTGGTGGAGTAGTTTGATAATGAAAGATGGTGAAGGTAAATGAGATGCAAAAGAGGTTGTAGATGGATGAGAATACTGTGAGAAGAGATGAATAAGGCATTTGACTTTTATACCAATTAATGTAAATACCAAATGAAACTCTTAAAATACAATGAAAAAATTGGGATAAAGTTGATAAAACAAAAGAGAATAATTTTGTTGGCAGAGAAAAAGAATCTCATAAAGGGGAGAAATTTCACACAAAGAATTGACAAAATTCAATTAATTAAAGCTTTCTATTATATTGATATGGCAACTCTTTTATAGACTCAACTTTAACCAAATAGGAAAAAAAACGTAATCCCATGAAAGATCACTACCAAATTAAAAGATACCAACACCTAAAATAGAAAATTACTAAAATCAATATTATTGTTTTCTTCATTTTTTTCATCAAATGATAGCTTAAGCTCATGTTCTTAACTATTGCTAACATATGGTAGAAGAAGGAAAATTGAGTAGCTTAATATGTAATGATGAAAATTTTGAAGGATTTTATTGATGACTTTTGCTCTTTTCCTAAGTATATTGAGACACATTCATTTTCTTCCCAGATTTGGTTTGTCGGGGAAAAGTTAGGTGTTGGAGTTGGAAAAACAAGGAAGGAAGCTCTGCAGCAGGCTGCTGAGATATCCCTTAGATATTTGGCTGGTACATCCTCTGCTACAGTAGCTCTACTGGAATTATCAAAATCTAACCTAATGCTAGAGGACGTTCAATTTACTGATTTTTATTCCAGTTCATAATACCTTGTTTCCATTTCATGAAGTGGTGCCAATTCCTACAATGTATTTTATTAGCCTTTTCAAACTTTGTATTAATGTGATTACTATTTATCGATTTAATCTAATTCTAACCCTTGCCCTGTCAGAAGTTTTCCCTTGTTACACAAATTATCTTTGAAACCTTGTTTACTTTTTTTTTTTTTTTTCATTTTACTCTTTTGCAGTCATCATATGCTAATTTTTTCTGTGCACATAATGATATCCTCATTTTTTGTTCCAGAGAAATACTTGAAGACTTCTCTCACTGGCCCAAATATTACAGAAGGAGATACATACAAGTTCTCAGAGAACAAGGAAAATGGGCTTATAAATGATTCATGTCCTTTTGGTTATCAGTCATGTCCCAGAAATGATGTTTTTCCAGTTGCAAGTACTTCAGAAGATTCTCGTACAATGGATCAAAGAGCACTGGGTTCACAACGACCATCTTCTGTCACTTCCCTCAAAGAACTTGTGTGTATCACCACTTCTTGAATGCCATTTCTCTGCGTATTCCAGTCCCTCCCCTCTCTCACTCCCCCTCCCCCCCCCCCCCCCCCCCCCCCCCCCCCCCCCCCCTCATATTATTTTATTGTTCTATTTGTTCAGTGCATTATGGAGGGCTTTAGCCTTGTTTTTAAAGACGAGTCTCTAGCTTCAAATGTTGCAGTTAATAAAGAAGTATCTACACAGGTTATTCTCCAACCTTAAACTTTATTTTTGATATTTTAGTTTGAGGTAAATAAATAATGGACTAATTATTCACCTGCATTGTCATCATGGCTACCATCTTATGTCAACTACATTGTCATCATGGCTACCATCTTATGTCAACTGCAAACCACATAGTAAATACTTTGAGAAATTCCTAGAAACTCATTTACCAGATACGAAATTGTGTCTGATCTCCTGCTGCATATCATTTCTGAGATTGCTTAGTATTGCAAGTTATGAGTAGAAATGTGGACCGTTTTATGACCAAGTATTTTGGAATACATTTGGTATTTTGTATGAAGCTAATAAACCTCCGAATCCATTCTTTTCTAATTGTTATGGTTTCTGTAAACATCCTTTAAAAGATTTTCCTGTGTCAAATTGTCAATCAGTGATTAACCAAAATTATTCTTTTCTGGGTTCTCACAACTAGTAAATCCCCAAAATTTCAGGTTCTCTTTCAAATCATTCCTTGAGGGTATACGCATGGTTGGCAACATCAGTGCTAGTATTGGAAATTTAAGAAACTTATATTTCAGCCTCATCAGATTAGTGTAGTAGGAATTGGTAATAAAAAATAAAAAATATGGATATAATAAAACAATAATTTTTTATCAATTTTTATTCTAATTAACTCAATTTATTTAATATAATTAATTTTAGTCAATAACATTACATTCAAAATCTGAGTTGAGTTAATTAATTGCAGTTCGATTAATTAGAATAAAATTCAATCGATCAGATTAATCTATGATTTAAAATTTGATTAATTAAATTACTTTAATAATTTAAAATCTGATTTAAGGTAATTCTTATTTTAAGTCTGATATAATCCATGTTTTAATCTATTTAGATTATAAAATGTTTTATTAAATCAATTTTATTAATGTTAGTTAATTATATTAGATTCAAAATCCGATTTAAATTTATTTAATTGTAATTAAATTAATTAAGTTAAAATCTGATTTAACTTAATCAATATGATATTTAAAATATTATTAATTAAATTAGTTTAATCTGTTTAAAACTCTAATTTATTTTTATTAAAGCACTTATGTTATTCTTATTATTATTAATAATTTAATTATTATTTTACTTATTGGCATTACTAAAAGTTAAATAAAACTCTTAACTTGCCTTCATGCATCAAACTCATGAACAATGCTTCTCTAACTTGCCCCATCCTGTGAATAGCCAGACTCATACACATCCATGCCGGAACAGAACTTGCAAACAAGGGTGCCCTGGACTTTTCCTATGCCTCGAACAAGTACTCCACAATCTCTCCAATTCACTTCCTTCAAACAAGGTACCATGTCTTTCCCTTTTTCTCTTTTTTGTCTCCATCTTATTCAATTCCATCTGTAAAACTTCTATTTTTGCTGATTTGAGCAAATTTGTTGATTTCATAATGTTGCCTCAGTAGGAATTGGATCGGATTTGTCCGATCTTGATCCAACTCAGTCGATCCAGATCAGGGTTGGGCTGATTTTTCCAACCATAGTATACAGTAGAAGATGCCTTTGTTGTAAAAATTGATTCATGTATGAATTGTCTAGGTCATTTTGATAGGAACTTCAAATGTCAATCAATGAGATTTATCTCTGGAATCTTCTTCAATTTACGATTTGTAGACAAATTTTCTAAAGGTTTCTTTAGTTGTATGTAAAAGAGAAACAAAATAGTTAGTTTAAGTTAAAATGTAATTACTTGTTTCAGGTAGAAATAGCAGGTCAGATATTGGGACAAGGAGTCGGAACAACTTGGGATGAAGCTAAGTCCCAAGGAGTCAGAACAACTTGGGATGAAGCTAAGATCCAGGCACGATGCTTTCTCTCACTGTGTGTGTGTGTGTGTGTGCGCGCCTGGATGCTTTCTCTCACTCTGTGTGTGTGTGTGTGTGTCAACAGTACCATGCTCTGCCAATGACCAGTTAATTCAAGTCTTCATTTCTTTGCCACTTTTAGTGCAATTAGCGTTATGATGATGAGTTGTATCTACTCTTGTTTCATGGCATCCTCAAGAAAAGTTATGTTATTTACATAACTAGGCAAAGTTGATGTTTTTGTATCTACTCTTGGTTCAATTTTGGTTGGTCAAGTCGGATTAAACATAATTCCATTACCTGTCCTTACTTGGTAGCGTTTGACCTGTTTCTTGTTCAACTCATAATTTAGATAAACCTGATCTCTTGTTTGAGAAGTCATGCTTGTCACTCAAATCATGTTTAAGTTATGTGTGATTTGGGGGGTGGGGGTGGGATTCCTGTTGTCACTATTCTTGTTTTGCCTCTTATTTGTACTGAAAAAACGTGTGTATTGGGGAGAGGTGAGTTAGCAGTTCTATGGTTCTGTTATAGAGGCTCATGTGCTAGTATCAGCAGCTGTTCCATGGGATAATCTTGTATATTTTTTCATCATTATAAATTTATTTATCCAATCTTAAGATTGCATCTTTCCTATAGGTTGCTGAGGAAGCCCATGGAATGTTGAGGTCCATGCTTGGTCAATTCACTCGTAAATTCTCTAGTTCACCAAGGTGAGAAAATTATTTTATTATGGAGTTTCAAGATATGTACTTTGTTTTTTCAACTTTAATAATTGAAAATTCTCAAGAGAGAAGTTGCAATTGGTCATAGGACACAATATATTACTTATTTGGTAAAGAACTCACATGGAAAACTAATTGAGAAATATCACCTTAATTTTCAAACTTTTTTACACAACACTGTTGTGGTGTGTTTTAATCATGATTTAAAATCTTAAGCCATATCGGAGTTTCGGTTTATGATTGAAATGATACGATTTTGGTATCGTATCGTGCCATGCCAATATCATTTCGGTATTTTTAAATATAAAATATATTAATTAAAAATAAAATATTTAACATAAATATTTAAAAATAAAAAATATTAAAAAAATATTTAAAAATATAATTGTAATAAAAATAAATAAAATTTTATTATATATTTTAAATTAAAATAAATAAAACATATAATTAATGAGATAATTTAATTTTATTAGGGTTTATGATTTAGTTTATTTACCTAAAGTTTTAATTAAAAAATATTTAGCCCCCCTCGTCGTGACGCCTGCGCCCACAGGTCGGGCGACCCTTTGTCGTGGTCAATAGGTCGCACGATCCCACCGCTGTGGTCGATGAGGTCGCGTAGCTGATGGGGTCGTGCGACCCTTCCGCCGTGGCCGACGAGGTAGCATGACCCTTCCGCCGCGGCCGACAGGGTCGTGCAACCCTTCCGCCACTGCCGAACCTTGTGCCGAACGTGCCGGTGTTGGGCGGTGAATGGAATGAAATGTTCCATTTCATCCAATATGACATGAGATTTCAAACCATAGTTTTAATACTTGTTTTTTTAAAACTTTTTTTAATTTGAAGTTACTATGCCATAATTGTAATTGATTTTAGTTGAAATAATTTGTATATGGTCTTGTATCACGATCTTGATTGGTAATGGACCAATATAGTGACAGGTTAATATAGGTGATTGTAGCCAAAGTCCATAGGAGTTAGCTGTATAGGCTAAGTCAAAAGGCTAAAAGTCAGTTGAAGTTGTTCATATATAACTCCACCAAATGATCTAGCTAAGCCAATTACTAATATGATATGTGAGATTTGAGAATAAAATGGTGCATGGATTGAGGTACCAAGTTGTACTAAACCAATGACTCATGATAGAAATAGTGAGGGAGAGAGAGAGGGAGAGAAGAGTACCTTGGAGAGAGATGGGCAACAGTGGGCACAATGAGCACAAGATGGGTGATGAGTTCTGTGGGCAATAAGATGGATCAGGGAAGAGCTAAGGGATGGGGGGAGATTGAGGATGAGTGCATATATAGAGAGAAAAGGGAATTAAATATAATTTCTAACTTTTTAAAATACCACTGTCTTAATTAAATACATTCAACCAACCCATTCCATATATAAACTTGGTTCAATGTTAATTTGGCCAAAATAGATCCAATTCTAGTTCGGTTTGAGCTCACTTGATCATAATTACTATATTTGCTCTATGAACTACATCTAACCCTAAATCAACTTCTACCCAACCTTAAAACTCAAAATATTAGTTTGATTTAGCTTAATTAGTTTTCTTTAAAAAAAATAAACATTATAAAATTTGGTATCTAACATCAGTGAACATTTCAGGAAACACTTAAAGATTGTGTAAGAAAGTGACCGGAAAATTAGGCTCAATGAGATTGTGTTGAGCTTCTCCTTTTCTTCTTCTTTTATATCTTCTCTCAACTTTGGGTCGAACGTTAAACGACAACTAAGGTTTTGACATAACACTTTGATTAGCTTAAAATATATTTGATTAAGTTAAGAAAATAATTCATTTATTATTTTTACTATTTTTATTTCATTTCTTGGAATATCATTGAAAATAGATGATGGTTACAATATGTGTGCATTGATCATGCTAGATTAATTTTTTGAAAAAAAAAAATCTGTTCAGCTAAATATAAAGGGATAAAAAAAATATTCACATTCTAATTTGATTTTCTAAAAAAATCTTGAATTTAAAATTGACAAATTTGATTGAGACGAGTTTGAGTTGAGTTTCATACTTGTTTACTTAAAAAATTTATACTTATAAAACTAAACAAATAAAATTAGAAAATTTAAAATTTTATTTGAATTTAAAATATAATATTTTACACCTCAATCTCTGTATTTTTTTGGACTCTAATAATTGTAGTCATGTGAAAGGGAAAAAAACAAATTAAAATCTAATGACATAATTTTGAGTTATTTCATTGTATCCAGAAGTTATGTTTAGATTTTATCAAACAAATTACAATAAACAAAATAATATTTAATGCTAAATTTTATTTATCAAATGTTGATTAACAAATTTATAATGTAATATGCAAACCTATAAAAATATATCTTTAACAATAAAAGTTTTTCAAGGCTTTAAATATGAACTGCTTCAATGTTGCAGAAGTTGAAAACAAAGCATGCCTCAGTTTATATAAAATCATGGAAAGTTTCATTCTCTTGTTGCTTGTTCTAGTATTCTACCTATAAAAGTTAAATAGATTATAAGGGTAAATTATTATAAAATGAAAGTAGTTTAGAGTGCACAAGTGACTAAAGCTAAAAATTAAATTAGTTAGTTGCAAATATTTTCAAGTTAAAAGACTAAAGGAATTAAATTAATCAACAAATATAAACAAAATAACAAACATATTATGTATTAGCAATCTAATTAATTATTTTATAAATAATTAATTGCAATTAAAAGTTACTATTTATATTAGATAAAATTAATCATGTTATTATTGATAATACAATTAAATAAGCCTGTACCAACACAGCATGATACAACACTAAAACTATCATAAAAAAGAGGCTACTCGGTGCACGAAGCTCCCGTCAATGCGGGGTCTCGGAGAAGAGTCGAACAACATTGGATCAATTGTACGTAGTCTTATTTTGCATTTTTACAAGAGGTTTCTGTGATTCAAACTCGTGACTTCAATATCACACGACAGTAACTTTACCGTTGCGCCAAGACTCCCCTTCAACACTAAAACTATCATATCAATTAGAAATCAAAATTTGGTACAACTCAATGTTTTAATCCTTGTAATACAAGTCTCAAAATGTCTTAAGTGAGTAGCCTTAGATGCATGTGGTTCCAATTCTACAGCAAAAAGAAGCTAACTCATGTACACTTGTCTCCAGCAAAGGAAAGGTGGAGATTGCATCGGTTTACTACCGACCAAGAGTTACAACCTTGGTGGGTGCAGGTGAAGAGATGTTAGTTGCTGACAGAATACATTACCCAGATGATCCCTAGCAATAGAAGTGATGTTGTCTTGTGAATGGAGAATCATCGCCTTGGTAGCTAACCATCGTTCTCCGGCCTTCTCATCAAGAGGAAAGTGGTTTTGCAATGAGGTGGGTTTTGTCTCCATGCAAGTCGTTGATCAAACCTTGTCTCATAGGAGGGTAGATAGTCTGCCATGGTTCTCATTGGCAAGTGGTAATGGCAACCAGCAGCTTTCTTATCCCAGTCTTGTCAAAGGGAGATGATGAGTATCGAATGGTGATGAATCTCTGGTGGCGGTGGTTGATGAGGATAGTGCTACTATGAACTTTGAAAGTGGCGGGGAGTGAATGTATTTAGGGCTCTGTTGCTGCAATAGATTCCTCAGTAGTTGCTTCAATTGTGATTGCCCATGAGGGCTTGGTTGAAAGCCCGAAGTGATAATCTGTGCATAGGCAATGGAGATGGTGGGCATGAACAATGATCTGTCCAAGGTGGAGGGGATAATTAGGACTTGTTAGGAACGGGCAATAAAAACCTACATAGTGAACCTGAAAATTCAGGAATTTTTAGGGTTGGGTTTTGAGACTTGTATGTTCAAATTCAAGTTTGGATCTGTTTTCCTAGCTACAAGCTACAAGACCTATAAGAATCCCATCCAATTCAGTAATAGTAGGAATAATACCTGTGTAACAATATGATATTATAATATGTTTTTGTTAAATAACAAGTATCTTAAAACTTGAATGTAAATCTGACTGCATCTGAAAAACTTGGAGACAAAAAAACCTAAGCTCAAATGAATGAAAAAATTCTAGCTTGTTATTATTATATATTATTTTTATGGTTTTGATCCATGCTCACCCCTAGAACTGGTGGATTGCTAACATTCTAAGTTCTCGAGAGGACTGCACATATGTTTAGTTGATCACTGTAACAAGAATGCATTTGTTTACTTTTTTACATCTCACCTATAACTTAATCGGATCTCTTGGTTCTAAGGAACCAAGGCATATATGGATATAAAAGTCTCAACCATGCAATAAATATGCTAGGTCAGAATCAATGTCTAAATCCACTTATGTCTATATATCCTAGTACGACTAATAGAACTCTGATATTATTATTGAACTCTTTATCCAATGTTGATGTGGCTAAATTGGTAGCAGATGTGACAAGGAGCATATGCTGTATCCTTGTTACACACCTGTTGACCAAACTGGAAGGGCAAGCACCTTGACCTAGAGAGTGATGTCATGTGCCTCGATATTATAGTTCTTTTAGTTGGATAAGTTACCATGCAACTGAAAGCATTCATATTGGGACTGTTCCACCTTGAAAAAATATTGAATGGGTCTATTTTATATAGGGAGTGATTAAACCTAAAGCTTATAATAGTTTGCAAAGAGTTGTATACCCAGCATGTATTTTCTTGTTACAAGGAATTACAATCATAATCATAATTGTTATCAACAAATGATAGGAGATCCGGAATTCTTTTTCTGAGCTTCATTTATCCCTTCATATGTGATAAGAAGCCTGTTTCAAACAAACAAAATATTAGGTTCCTGAAAATCCTAACACATTAATATAATTGCATTCACCAAGATGCTTTTGTCTACTTTTGGTCAAATTATATTTGTTTAGTACTCGCCATGATAATGTTTAATGTTGGTTATCATAACCTGAATGCTTCATGCTACAGGAGTTCAACAATGAGACTTCACTTAAAATAAGACTAACCTGACTTGCATTGTCAGTTTTATACTGTTAAATGTGCTTGATTATAATAGTGACCGTCTCATCTGCAATTAATGCTTCAAATTAAATGAATACTTAGGTTGCTATTTCAATTGGTATAATTTTCCTTTTAGTTATCAAATTGCTGGAAAGTTGATAAGAATCATTTTGAGTTTTTGTTAAGTTTTATACTTGTAAAACTGTCTAAGTGCTGGTACTTTTAATCAATGCTTCTCATTGGGGATGTAAATGAACTAATAGTTCGTGAACAAGTTTGGTGTTTACTTCGATAAAGTTTGGTTATGTTCGTTCAATAGTAAAAGAATATATAAAATAAACAAGTTTAAAGTTCATTAATAATTTATGAATAAACTTATTTATTAACTTATGCAAAATTTATTCTTAAATTTATTTTAACATTTTTTATTCTAATATATAAAAATATAGTAATTTATAATTTTTTTATATTCATAAATTATTTATGATATGATAAAAATAAGAAAATGATACAAATTTCATATATTAGATAAACATTTAACCCAATTTATAAAGATAATAAAGTTGTTAGTTGAGCTCAATAAAGAGCTTGAGCTTGGCCCGAGCTCAATAAGATTTCAAAATAAGAAAATAATGTAAGTTTCATGTATTAAATAAACATTTAACCCAATTTATAAGGATAACGACTGTCTTAGTTGAGCTCGATAAAAAGCAAGCTTGAGTTTGATAACATTTCTAATAAACAATCTTGAATAAGCTCAATAAGTAAATAAAAACACAGTTTAGTTCGGCTCAGCTGGTTTATACCCCTACTTCTCATAGTAACAAATACAGGTTCAATTGCTAGTAATTGTTCTTTCCTTCCTTTTCTATGCTACTTTTGAAATGTTTTTTCTGTATTATGTAATAAGACCATACTTCCAATTATTAACTTCCTCATCTTTTTTTACTGCATTTTAATTTTAGGTCACTATCTACAGTTCCACATAAGCGCTTCAGGCAAGGAATTTCCTGGTCATTTCACCGACTTCCATCTTCTTGAAAATATTCCAGAAATGAAACTCCTGTCCCATGACTAAGCTACACATTTGGTCATTTCCTAGCCTATCCACTGCCTAGGAAGCTTAGGCAGAGGCATAACGAGCTGACTAATCAGGGATTCCAAAAGAGCTGAATCTTGTCCATTCTTGACGATCGTAGGTGGAATATATATAATTAGGAACCATGTATATATACATCTCATGTTGAGTGTATTTTTAGTTTCCTGCCATCATGTTTGGGATCAGTCTACAATGCTGTCTGTTTGCCAAAAAAATTATGGCAGGGGGCGCTTGAGAGATTTCTCATTTTCTGCTTTTAGGATTGTGCTAGTTTTGCCTTCATAATTCCAGCATCTCTAAGTTGTCTTCCAGTCTTCAAGTCTGGTGGCAAGCTCAGTTAGGTGTGGTTTGGAATTTACATCCATTGTATCATATGCACTTTTACAGCTCCAAATGCATTTTCGGATTATGAAGATCTCGCACAGAATCCTTTTGGAGCAACCTGATCAATTGAGATGAGATGAAATTTTAGTTGCAAGAGTTGTGAATTGAGATGAAATGGAATTTTTAGTTGTAAAGAGTTTGTGTATCTGAATGGCCTATTGTTGTTGTAATCTATTATATAGTCTTGATCACGAGGTGTTCTCACCTTATTGAGTGTGAAATTGTTCTCCATTTATGGTGGGAGTAACAAGCTTGTGTGGATAGTTAATTCTTTTCTAATGCAGCCTTTTATTTCCTTGTTTGCTTAAGAGGCAAAAGAGGAGACACAAGAGACTAAAATGTTAAGCACTCATGAAGTCGATTAGGAACATGAATGATCTATTCTATAACTAAATTGTTATAAATTAAACGTATATTTCAAGTGAATGAAAATTTAATGTTTGATTCCAATTTACTCGAGAAATAGAGAAAAGCACAAGTAATTTTTGATTTGGGTTCATATGTAATTAGCAGAGGTATTAGCTTATATACGAGTATATTCCATAGACGTGAATGTCTGCGTTAACTTAAATGCGCAAATGATCGTATTGCACAAGAAATCGGATTACTCTGAAGGTTCAAAGGATTAACCACTAGAGCCCCATGAGTGGGCTTGAAATTAAACTTCAATGGATTGCTTTCTAAGAAGGCTAATCAGGCTTAATAGGAATGTCGTGTGTCTAAATAAGGGAATTGAATAGGCATAACCTGTAAATTCAAATTCTTTTTCTCTGTTTTGTAAATGCAAGATCTTATATAAATCTTATTTGCAATTTAAATATCATAGATAATGCAATGAAAATAAAGCAATACTAACACAAATATTTTAGGTAGTTCGAAATTTCTAAACTCTTAGTCCATCACCTATGATTTAATAGACGTGTCACTTTTTGAAACTAATAATTAAAATGATTCATTCTTTATAGAGCTAGAGAAATCTCGTATAAAATTAGTTCCTTTTGTTAGAGTTGATTGCAACATAAGAGAGAAACTACAAAACAAAAGTAAATCAAACCTGAACAAAACACTAACTCTTCATTGGGATTGATTATAACATTTCAAAACAGTAGAACAATAGCAATAGATGCACATGAATGACATATGTCTTTTATTTGAAGTGTTTTTTCTTACTATTTATAGATTAAGTCTATGGACCATTAGCCGACTCAATCATCTCAATCAGTTAACTGATTACCAATCTCAAAACTCTATTTATAGTGACCATTTCATAACTAGTTGACTCCAATTAATCATCAACAACTATTGTGTTATTAACCGACTCCACTAAACTGGCTTTGATTTAGTCTTTTGATGATTGTGTCTTTAATCGACTTCTTTAACCTCCACTCAATTCCATTGGATAGCTTCGTGATCGGATCTTCAAATGACCATATATCATTAGTATATTTCTTGGACCATTAGTCAACTCATTTAGATAATCCTTCGCCCTTCTTTAATATTGATGTGGTTTCAATCAACTCTAAGTATCTTCAATTGACTCAAATCTATTAGTGTAATCGACCATGTTGACCTCGAGTTGGAGTTTCAATATTTGATCAATATACTAGTTAGTCACAGTTGATTGAATACATGATGATTGAAAGTCCAATAGGGAGTTGATATGAGTTGGAAAGTCTAAGTGAATCAAGGTTAATTGGATACATGATCGAAAGTCCAATAAGGAGTTAACAAGAGAAAACTCCAAGTGAGTTATGGAGGACTGGACATTTGGCATAAGAAGCAAAGTCCAAGTTAGTTGAGGTTGACCGACACTTAGCGTGAAATGGGTGAAGACCAAATGGATTATAGAAGATCGAACACTTGACATGTAAATGAAAGCCTTAATAGGTCGGGAAGGACTAGATGTTAGGCAAGTATGAAAAGTCCTAATAAGTCATGGAGAACTGAATGTTAAGTGAATGCTAAAGTCCAAATTAAATAAGTTAAGAAATATTAGATGTTTGACATGAGCAAAGAAAGTTCTAGCAGGTCAAGGGTGACCGAATGTCAGACGTGTGAAGTCTCGATAGATCAGGATTGATCAAATATTGAGCAACGAAAATCTCGATAAGTCAAGGTGGATCGGATGCTAGGCAAAAAAAGTCCTAGTAGGTTGAGGTCAATTGGATATCAAGCAAAACGTTGAAAAGATTGAAATAGGACTAACAGTCGATTGCTAGGTAGTAGTGATTAACAAACCCTAAACCTCAAATTCAAGTTAGGAGGTTCGAGCGAAAGAAAATGGATCAGGGTGCTCGGTCGTGCATGAGTGATGTTGAGTCATGACTCTTTCGTGCTTAGCAACCCACTCGAACTTGGACTGCTCAGGTAAGGCATTTGTCAAGTTGGAACTCATGAACCCACTTGGGCTTGGGAGTTGATGTTCGACCAAGTTAGATCTTGGGAACCTACTTGGAGTGAGGACAAGGCAGTTGGCGGTGACCCACTTGAGCTCGGTGCACTGTAGTCGGCTGAGGCCCACTCGAGATTGGGACATGACAGTTAACCGCGACACATACAGGTCGGGACATGGTAGTTGGCATGACCTACTCGGGCTCGAGCATCGACAATCAACCACAACCCACTCTACCTTTGACGGTCATCCATGACCTCAACTCACTCAAGTTTGGGCTTTGACAGTCAACCATGAGTGGGCCCACTCAAGCTAGGGTTGTATTGCACGTGTGATGCTACCAATCAATTGCTAAGTTATAGCAATTAATTGCAAATATTATTGTAGCAAATAGTGTTTAGAAATCAATTGGAAAACTCAATTGATTGTAATAAGTTGATTGATAAAGTTTATCAATCGACTGATGCCACTGTTCGTGCGAATAGAAAGTTCAAAACTCGATTATAAAATTCGATTGATTAGGTAATAATCGATTGATAGTAATGGACAATCGACTGATGTTAAGATGGATGGAGTCGTTGAGCTGGCAGGTCAGAGTAATGTTAGAATCTACAGTTGATCAATTGTCTAATGGGTAACATCAGTCAACTGATAGGCAGAAATCAGTCCTGACCTGATCGCTATAAAAGAAGGATTTCGAGAAGATTTTATAACTGGTCCTTGAGGGTTTGGAGATGAAGTGCTATTGTATTTCCTACGATCAAGGGACTATCCAAAGCACTAAACAAACATCCAAAGCAAAGTTTATCAATTGTAAAGTTATTTTTTGCTTTCATTTGTATTTGTATTTGTATTTGTATTTGTATCTTTGTTTCTTGTAGTGTTGTCTTGTAAAAGGTTTCTTCACCTCTGAAAGATATCCGAGAAGGAAAGGTTTAGTGGTGGTAGTATAGTTAGAACTAGATCTTGAAGTAGCCATCTTAGAAGGCGATGAACTATGTCAAATCTTGATGTTGTGTATATGTTGTCTAGTTTATTTGAAGTTTTCTGTTGCATAATTTATTAACACGATCGAAGCTATTCACCCCCCTTTACCTTATCCATATACACAAAGTCACACGACTATTTTAGGTCAATTGCAAATTCAAATTATAAAACTGATTGACTAAGTGCCTAGTCGACTCGAGTAATTTCAATCGACTATTCTTCATTTCAATCAATTCACACTAGAACAAAACCTTCTCTTTTTAAGGAACAAGTTGATAATTGACTATAAAGTTGACTCGAGTCATCAGTCAACTAGCGTGACCTGAAGTTATTTTGTTGATTCAATCTAGAATACCTGTTCTATAATTGAATATGCACTTAAGTAGAAAACTTCTAACTCAAAATCCATAATTATATTTCTCTCATTGCATGTATTTTCAGGCTAATCATGCTCCATCTCTCAAGATCTCCTTGACAACCCTCCACCACTTAGAGCTTCTATCTTAGGTTATGCTCAATATGGGTTGCTTGAGGTAGGACCTCTTGAAACATATCGATGATTTTTAACATCCATTAAACCTACTAAAAGTTGCATCTCTATCACTTCTCATCTACCAAGATCCACTTGAGCTTCTATTTACTAGGAGTTCACATCCTTTGGGACTTCTCGTCTATCAAGATCCATTTGGACTTTTATCTTTGAGGAGTTTACTCCTTTAGGACTTCTGACCTGTTAAAATCTCCTTAGACTTTCATTTGTAAAGAGTTCACTCTCAGGGACTTCTTCTATTAGGAACTCATTTTTATAACTTCATCTACTAAGGATCACTTGAACTTTTCACCCAATTGCAATAATATATAATTCTATTTAAGTTTCTGCATCTACATTCTTGAAATATGTCAGAAAATATATTATATCTAATTTAAATTTTCTACTAATAGTTTTTCTCTAATCACATCAAAACCAACCCACACTATATTAATAATGTTTCGCTTAAGTCAAGTTTTTAAGAATTGGTTGCACTAAAAGTCTTTTCCTTTTTAATATTTAATAAATTATTTAAGTTAGCTCAAATAAAAAAAAACATGTCATAAAGGGTGAAGTATCATTTCTTCTTTTTAATACCTTCGATCCCCTATAACCAAGATAAAGTACTACCTCCAAAAAATCTCAAACTTTCTTCTTTCCACCAGATTAGGTTGTTAACTTACCCACAAGAGTGTATTGCTAACTTTTCTTTTCTCTCCCTTTTTACATACATCAAAAGAAAATAATAGTTTTGAAAACAAACAATGACATAAAAAATGATTAAAAAAATAGCAAATAAGTATAAGTTTGCACTTATTCACCTCCTCTAATCACACACTAATTCTTATAGTCTCATAAAAAATTCAAGCACACATTCAAAATGCTTTAATTAATAATAGCATTTATCAAGCATAAAGATATTACAATATAGAGAATATTATTACTTCACTCAATAAAGTATTGTCCTGATTTAAAACATGAAAATCATATTGATTCATGTGTATGAGATAAATGAGCAATTAGCTCTAGTGAAATGAGAGTCTGTCATGTTAAGGCACAATTATTTGGTAAGAAAATTACTATAATATAATTGCTTATTGATATCACTGAAATTATTTTTTCACTATGGGTCTCATTATTTTACTTGTGATTAATAAATTATAATTACAAAGATCCTAATAATATTACTACTTTAGTGAAATATCAAATATCATGAGATGATCCTAAAGCATAACAAATATACTATTGAATATCTGCAAGTATAGTTATAGTAATTTAATTAAAACTCAATTTAAAAGACTCAATTTAATTTTATAAGAGTTTATGAATTAATTTTGGTCAAGAATAATATTAAAAATTATTTTTATAAGAGATATAAATATTTTTAAAAAGATTTAAAAATTTTAAAATAAAATTTAATATTGTTATTGATATAAATTAGTAAAACTATTCATAATTAATGTAGTCTTTGATAAATAAGATCTATATCAACAACTAGGATTAACAGATGGTTTGAAATCATCCTTATAAATAGGAGACTTGAGATTAGATTAAGAACAAAATTTTAAAATGCCCCTAAAATCTAGCAACCTCTCTAGTGGTTGGACAACATTGGTGATTAAATAATTCAACTAAAAAAATTGAAATTGTAACTCAAGGCTTATAAGTAACTTCATAAATGAAGAGGGGTTACTGATAATAAAATAACCCATCCATCAACTAATAATAATTATAACTGATGTGAATAATAATAATTATCATAATTGATAAGTTATACATATATAATATTTCTCTCTATCTATAAATAGAAAACATCTCATGGATTAATTAAATGTGTTTTTTAAATAAAGGAATATGTAAAACTTATTATATATCAATATTATTTTAATAATTGAAATATAATAAAAATATTGATTACATGTGGTTGAGTTTTTATTTGTGAATTTATTATGTTGAATTATAAACCTCTAAGTGCATTAATGATATTTAATATCATTAATTGATATAAATGCTAACTCTTATGGTAAGCTTGGCCTTGGCGCGTCAGGAGACACACAAGTAATGGAGGAGCCAACCTAGGTGATCTATCCGGACTGATCTCAGATTGTGGGCTACGCCGACAAGACATCTCAGACTGTCTTCTTTATTCTTTTAAAATTTTCTTTTTCCCGTTTGTAAATCCAAGCTTTTACACCATCGGGCCCCCGGGCTATAGCTCGGGTAGCTTGTAACGTGGTTTTGCATGTGCACACAAGTAGCAATATCTTTAATGAAGCAAGGCAATTTTCTGCAAACTATGGACTAATCGAGCTAGAACAAAAAAAAAATCGTCATTCATTACAATTTGTTACCGGATATGTTTGGTAGTGAAACATATGCTACTCATCCCTTGATACCGATTTGTTCAAGGAGCATATAGTCAAAGTTTTCTTCAAGAGGTTCTCAGCTGGTTCGTCTCAACTCTATCACAGCGCTAGCTAAATGCTTATCGACTAGATCTAAAGCCATAGAAATGCGTAGGTGTACAGTGAATAAGCCTATAAAATTGATCGATCTATAAGTATATTCAAACAAAAATTACTATCAAAGGGACGCGCGGTTCGATCCCCAACTACGACGTATTTTAAGAATTTTCTTCCAAATGAGGAACGCAATCAAAGGATGCTGGGCATCTGGATTGACCGTCGTATGCGCTTCCCGATTTACCCTGGTGGTCGGTGGGAAACTTCCGTGGGATCAGACCGGCCAAGATTGAGTATGAGACTGACTGAGATTTATTATTTTTTTTATAAAAATTGTATACTTGTTGAAATTAGCTATAAAGCCATTTTATTTTTCCTTTTATCCTTATTAATATATTTTCCCATTTCCTCATTATTGTGTTTTCAAAACAAGTATAAAGAAATATACCAATTTCTACTCGTGCTCTAAAACATGACAAGTGCTCCAATATATATATGTACATGGATTGTCTTGCCGTTCTTGTTTCGTCCAATAAATTAATTATTATATATATCAATTATTATGGATTTTAATTAACATGTTGATTAGGTTTTGAGTCACTGTCTATTCCCATGATAGCGATATGTAATGCTAAATAATTCATTATTGATGCGGAGTAGAATCCGGCCGGCCAAGCACTAATTGTGTGACGAATCAAATGAGGGAAATGATGCTTCTTCCATAAGGAATATGCACGCTCATTGTAGCCCCTAGGACATGATTGAATTGGTTACTATCAAAGACGGATCCAGAAATTATACAATTGGAGGAGGCATAAATTAGAGTTGATGGGAATACTTACTTTCACCGCAACGTCTTACTCTCTTCCTCTTTCTCACTTCACCGTTGCCAGCAGGCGGCAAAGCCGACTGCTTTTTGTCTTCTCCAAAGACGACATTCAACATCTGTTACTATCGAATATTGATCTCATTATCTTGATATATTCTAAATTACTATTCAATATTTGTTACTATCGAATAAACTATTTATTGTTTGCTGGACTTAGGGCGAAGGACAACAAGGCTAGATAAAATAAAAATTGGAGCTTCCTATTATGGGATGAAAAACTATTATGGTGACTTGTTCTTCCCACTATTGGCATTTGGCTGAAGACTAGAAATAAAGTAAGCCAAAAGACTAAAAGATAAATTAAACAGAATAGTAGGAACTATTGTTGGTTTGCTTAAACTGACCAAGGGAAAAATAAATAAATAACAAAAACAACTACAAGAATGAAAGGAAAAGAAAACGGAAGTTTTATCCTCTTTTTCGATGGTTTCAGGTAGCTCCGACGATAATAAAAGACAAAAACAATTAAGTTAGTTGGGAAGAAAAAAAATAAGGAGGAAGGAGAAAATCAAAAGAAAAGAAGAAGATTAGAAGAAGGAAAAGCTGGTGCATGGAGGCTTGCCCGTGAGGCGGTGGGAGCGAGACACTATTTTTCTCAAAAATTTCCTAATTGGTTTTAAATTGTTTAAATCAATTTAATTTAATTAAACTTGCGTCAATCATAACTTGATCAAATCAAATCCAAATTAATCCTAATTTGGACCAACATATTTCTTATCTTCACACCTACCTGATGAATTTTGTTAGACCCCAATCCGATTTTAATCCAATACCTTCATTTCATGTTCGATGATTCAATTAATTAATTTATTTATTTTATTAAAAATTTAAAACCTAATATAATATAATAATAAGCTATGTGGGACTTATTTATTTTGGACCACGTGAGCACTGGGCTATAGCCCAGGGCCGTCCTCACATGGCTCCGTCTTTGGTTATTGCGGAGCAGAATTATTAAAGTGAGCAAAAGTCGAATTTTGACGATGTCGAAGCAATGCCCTCCCTCATAGTGGTCAACTACAACTTCTTGATGTACCTCCTCATATATGGTCGTGAGATCGATCGTGTGAGGCTGCTAGAGTGGTAGATTCCATCTTTTACTGAAATGGATACTCATTGTATTTTAGGCTAGCAGATTAATTACAATTTTTAGCATGAATTGACAAGATTTTAGGATTATATATATTGATAATTATTTTAAAAAACTAATATATATGAATTCCAAAACTTAAATCCCTTACACTCATTCCAAATTGAAAAAAAAAATCAAAAGAGCATGCTTTATTTGTATCTACAGGGTATTTATTTTTTAAAAAATTAATAAAACAGTTTCTTATTCATTTGAAATATTCTTAATGTTTCGTTTTAAAAAATCTTTGAATAAAATTATTCTAAAGTAGTGCAACTTTAGTTAAAATTGTATGTGCCCTTAGATCGAATAGAATATCTTCAAGGTGGAAGCAATTTTGATCAAAGTTGTACCATTTTAGAGCAGCAACTTTGATCAATGTTGATTAAAGTTGCTTCATCATCGTGGAGTAACAACTTTTGATCAAAATTATTCTAAGGTGATATAACTTCTTAAAGCTGGTCAATTTGCTAAAACTGCTTTAAGATGATGGTGCTGTAGTTTTAATTAAAAATTATTTTAAAATAGAGTATAAATATAGATAGAGTACTATTTTATTAATTAAAAAAAAGAAATACTTTTTAACCAGATGGATAACATAAAAAGATGCTTTTTAAAGCTTAAATCTCTTACGGTCATCAGAATTTAGTCCTTTTATAATTTGTTAAATAGATCTACTTGATGATTGATTTGATGATGATCCATGCAAATCTAAAACATTGCATTTAAAATTTTGTATAAATTTAGATATCAATCCATATAAAAAATGTACTTTAAAAACAGCAGGATCAAAGTCAAAATGGATTTATTAATACTGAGCAAGAGCAAATCTCTTTCTCTCTCTTTTTTTTTTCCTTTCTGAATTACCTGATACGCCATGGCAACTCAATAGATATCAGCTCCAGCCGAGTTTATTGACTTTTTTTTTTCATGAAATTTTCTTCTAGAGGATATATATACATTCCAACAAGTTATAATACTTCTCTAAGAAACTAATCCAAATCATTGGGTAATTTGAAGAAAAAAATATGATTCAAGATCTTATCCTGTTTGATTACTCTCAATTCAAATACCAGCATTAATTAATGGTTTTTCAACTCCATTCTCTTCTCCTTTTCCACTAACTTGTCGACGCCATTAATGGCTCCACTTCCGTCTCTGTTCCCTCTCCAAAAGCAGTTCCTCAAACCTATCAGTTTCGTATGCTGCACCAAAGTCAAACGTTTACACTCGGGGATTCCTGCAACCTCCCATCTCCCCTATATGCGAGTTTAAGAGGGAGAAAAGAAAAGATTTGACTACTTCGTGAGCTTTTCTGGCTTTCTCTCCACGTTGAGCGAATGACCAATCTCCAAACACCAATCTGTTTCCTCCAAAATTTGACTTTTGGGGGAAATATCGGAGACAAGGTCAAGCAGCTTCAATCTCACTCCCAACTCTGAAGGAATAATAAGAGAGAGGAGCTGTATTCCTCAATCCCTCAAACGAAAAAAAAAAAAAAAGCTCTCTTTTTGGTTCCAATTCTTCTTTTTCTCGTTAGGGGGAGCGAAAGATTCAATTTTTGCTCCAAAGGCGAGACGAGAATGACGCTGGGAGGCGAGTAGCTTGTCAAGGTTGAATCTTGCGTAAGGTTTGCGCTCCTGTAACGCTAGTCTATTTCTTTCCCTCTCATAATGACGGCGAAATGGCGAGGCCGCTCCAATCTCCAGAGTTTCCTCGACTCCACCACTCCTTCGATGCCGTCCCACAAACTCCCCAAGGTCTCACTCTTTTCTTGACCTGCTGGTATCTCATAAACATGCCTCCGCACTGTTTGATCTTTCGCCTAAGAGATTTTTGGTTTTGCTAAGACGCTTCGCATATCTGCACAAATTTATGATGAAATCTATCAATTTTCTTTTCTTTTCTTTATTGTGTGTGTGTAAGAACGCATAGTTTAACTAGTTAAGAATAACATTTGAAGCTATCTGATTGATGCTTACTTGTTACTTCTACTACACACAATTCATGTGCTTTTAGTTATCTGAGTTACAACTCTTCACAGTCATGGTGCCGAGACCTGAACAACCTTTGGCAACTGGTCGGAAAGGACAGTGTCGAGTTCTTCAACCTTGGAGACTTATGGGAGCAGTACTATGAATGGAGTGCTTATGGCGCCGGCGTCCCGGTCTGCCTACAAAGTGGGGAGATGGTTGTGCAATATTATGTGCCATACCTATCTAGTGTTCAGATTTACACTAACAAAGCTCCTACGGATGCCAGGTTCTCCATCTATACCTATTCATTAATTACTGAGTAATTATAATTTCAGATTCAATGGAAGACTGCAATTTAGTTGGACTGGTTGTTCTTATGGATTAGGCATGTTAAGGAGAGTGGTAGGAATAATACTGTTAGTTGGAATGGTGAGCAAGTTGGACACTTAAACTTCGAGTTTTCTGAAAGTACTTCCCCTTATGGAAGAGTTCCTCTTCTAGACAAGGTAGGTTGTGCTTATGAGGTGTATTCCTCTAAAACATTTTCAATTTCTTGCTTTCTAATTCTTCTCTTGTTTGTGCTAGGTACTCGAGTTGTCTCAGTCACACCCAGGCTTGTTTTCTTTTAAGAGTACAGAACTCTCACCAGCCAGTTGGATGTCTGTAGCCTGGTATGCCATACCTACAATTTTTCAAGGAAATGCTTGGATCTGAAAATTATAAATGAGCATTATTTCACTTCAAGGTTCAATAACTTTTGTCGAATAGGTATCCTATTTATCATATCCCAACAAGACGTAGCGTGAAGGAGTTGTCTGTGTGTTTCTTGACTTATCATACCTTGTCCTCTTTCTTTCAAGGTATGTCTTTGTTTTGAGATCAAGGTGTGTACTTAGTAAAGGCGGAGTAATTATTCATCTCGGAAAAACCTTCTATCGACTGACATTTTATTGGTGCAACTAGTTTGTGACTAGTAAAGTGTATGAGATATGAAATAAGTATCAACTGAATTACTGAAATCTTACAGATGAGGTTCATGGAAGCACAACTGATTTGGATTTTATCCAATCTGGGAAGAATGAATTCAGATCCAAGGAGAAGTGCAACCGCATCTATCTTCCTCCATTTGGATTGGCAACTTACAAGCTTCAGGGGAACCTTTGGACAATGCCAGAATCAGGAGACCAGGAAAGAATCACCTCTCTATTTACTGCTGCAGACTCATGGCTGAAGCAGCTCAAAGTCCAACACCATGACTTCACTTACTTTACCACACACTTTCTTTGAGCATATAGAATTAGTGAAAGGAATCTATTAGATTATAATTGAGTGTTTGAATCACAGGAAACAGATAATTCTAGACTAGATATGTTTTATAGATTTACTCCATTGCAGCTATTCTGAACTAAATCTTAAAGCAGTTTCTGAAGTAGAGGCCATTTTGTTTTATATCTCGTTCATTCTTTTCGACAGATGTGGTTCTCTGGGACCAAAAAACAGTTGGTCACAACTGAATTCATTAGATAGTCTAGGAATAACGTTCATAGATGCTAAATCCAATGAACTGAGATTTGTTGCACTTATATAACATTCTATGGCATAGGCTTTCCTTTTGGGTATTGGTTCGTAACCCAAACAAATCCATGATAGTTAGTCATGTGCCTTTCTATCGTGGCTAAATTACATGCATGTTTTTGAAAGATGTTTTGTTTTCATGTTTGTGCAATAAATCAAAGATGTTCTTCAATTGATCTTCCAAACCTTTAATCATATTTCTAGATCTTTCCATTGCAAAACTAAATCATTCATTTTTTTGTTTAAAATTAGAATTGTATATCTTCTCGGGTCCGCATTTCCTTTTTCTGTGATTCTGTTCCTTTATCTTCCTTGTTACTTGTAGTGGTTCATAGTTTCCCTTTATTCTGTCTTCTTCAGTCTGCCTTTTTTACTTGAGGATGTTTATTTTTATAGTGATCTTTTCCCCTGTGAGCAAAGCATATAATATGTTCTTCGAAATTTAGAGTGCCTTCCATGGTTGAGACTGTGAGATTTGAAAGAACTATGGTGCTTTCCTTTACGACTGGTTCGATGAGATTGAAAGTTACTAGCTTTCGTCTTCAGAGGTGGAGGTCGGAGTCCATGGTCTTTCGTCTTCGACTACTCCATCAATAACAAGTGGTTCTTCTTGTAGCACTTCTTTTGGTGATTCATGCACTAATGTGGGATTTTCATGAAGCCTAACTAATTTGTCCTACAACTTACTTTGTGCCCACACATTCACCAATCATGCACAAACCTTTATTAAGCAAAGTACCAGCTAATAGTTTCATTACCTTTTGCCTTAAAACTTTTGGATTTGTTGAGCATTCATATTCTTCTTCTTTAGTGCTTTCCCCTGTCTTTTGGTGCTTGAAATCCTTTTTTTGTGCTTTTCTAACATTCAAAGTGAATGTTGATGTAATACGCTATCATCTTTTACTGATCAAAGGAGAATTCTTCTTATGCTAGAGGTTGAAGATAAAAGTAGTTGGCCATTTCGATTGGATGTCGAGTTTAATATTTTGGAGAATTTAGTTTGATACCAAATGTAAGATGAGTATGATGATATAGGAAGGGTGAATAGTGTAATAGGAGAAATTTAAAACTAAAATAATAATTGTAGTGGAAATATAAATACAAGGAACACGGTATATTTACTTGGTTTGGAACCCTTTTATATGTACTTATATGTTAAGTTAACTCTCCGAGACCACTAATTTTCTCTTTCTCAAAAACTTTTCTTAGGAAGAAAAACCTTTTACAAAAACTTGTTTTACAATGAATATGAAATAAAGTTCAATGAAAGAATTTATAAAATATGGAATTTGAAGGTAAAGACTTTAAGCTCAAAAATAAAAGCAAGATAAAAAGAAATACACTAATTATATAGTGGGAGAACAATAGCAAGAAGAGAGTTGTTGTATCAATGTTATATTTTGAGTTTCTTGCCTCACCTTCTATAGCCATGCAAATGATTGTGAATGAGCTCCAACAAGTATAATAACAATTAAGTCTTATCTTATTAGATGAGGTCAGCTATATGGATCCTTCTACGTTATTGGGCTATATCCTCTACTATATCATCATTTATATTTTAAAAAATTATCTTATTTTGTTATTGTTAACCAAGTTTTTTTTTGTCTTCTTCCTCATTTGATGTGACATTTATTATAGTTTCACATCACCTAACTGGAGCATATATTGGCCGTCTAAATATATGTTTGTACCATTTTAAACGTGTCTCTCGGAGTTTTCCCTCAATATGTGCAATCTCAACTTTCTCTCTAATATTTTCATTTCTTATCCTATCTATCCTTATATATCTACACATTTACTTAATATCTTCATCTCTTCAACTCTCATCTGCTCATGTGCTCAAGTCATATAGCCCAATATTTAGCTCCACATAACATAGTATATTTAACCACCATTTTGTAAAATTTTCTTTTAAGTATTAGAGGTACTTACGATCACAAAGAATACCTAATATTTTTCTCTATTTCAACAATGTTGCATGTATTCTATTTAAGACATCTCTCTCAATGCTTTCATTCTTTTGCAAAAATAGTCCTAAATACTTAAAATTCTCACTTACAGATAACTCATCATCTTATATCTTAACAATTATCTCATTACATCTAATATTATTAAATTTAAATTTCATATATTCTATCTTTAAAATCTAAAAATTTTAATTTCTAGCATTTTCTGTCAAGATTTGAGTTTATGATTTATTCCTTTATATATCTCATCTATCAAAATAATATCATTTGCAAATAACATATACCATGATACCGTATCTTAATGTGTCTAGTAAGTTTGTCCATGATTAGTGTAAAAAAGATAGGGATTTAGAATTGATCCTTGATGTATCCCTATCTTTATAAAAAATATTTCAGTTAGTTCATTAGGAGTCTTCACTCTAATCATCACATCTTATACATACCCTTAATTAGTTCATTCTACGCTATACTAATACCTTTTTTCTAGAATTGTTCATATAATTTCACTCGGGACTCTATCATATACTTTTTCTAGGTCGATGAATGTCATATGTAAGTCTTGCTTTTGTTTTGTACTTGATATTTTCAATTAGTTGTATGGGAAAATGCATATCTTCTATTCTTGACATTTCATGTATAAATTCAAATTGATTTTTGATTACTATGGTCTTCTTCCTTAGTTTTTTTTCCTATTACTCTTTCCTTAAATTTCATAGTATGATTCATTAGTTTAATACCCCTAGAATTTGTACAATTTTATACGCCTGCTTTGTTCTTATATAAGAGAACTAGAGTTCTAGTGTTGGTGCAGGTAGTACCAGATGATCGAACCTTAATTTTGATAATGACAAAAGACTCAAGTTAAATGTGTGATGTTTACTGATTAGCTGATCTAAGTATGCAAGTAGCACAGGAAAGTCCTAGTTACGGCTAGACATAGGAAAGTCTTAGTGAAGACTAGATAGTGGAAGTCCTGACTGGAGGCTGAGCAGACCTAATTTGAAAGATTAGGTGGGAAGACTTGGTTAGGAGGACTAGGTAAGGAAGTCCTGATCAGGAGAATTAGACAGGAAGACTTAACAAATTAAGTGCACCAAGTGGAAGACTAGGTAAGTCAGTAAGACAAGATGTCTAACGGTGGAAATCCTAGGGCTGAGGATCGATGCTAAGCAAAAGTCCAATAAATCTGGAGGACTCGATTGGTAAAAAGATAAATTCTTCTTAGTAGAGTGGGTGAGGTGGTGTTCCTGGTAAAGGAAACAATAGGTGTCGGTCTGATCCAGGATTTCACCGAAAATCTAAAGTTAAGACCAAAATAGTTTGTTAAAACTGTTATTCTTTCCTGTCAGATTTTATTTTACACTAACTTATAATACATGAAAGAAGGGGCTGGAACTTTATGTTCTGGGCGCCCTTATTTGGATCCAGGTGACCAGATCTCCAAGCGCTCGGATTGGTTGTAGGCGATTGGACGTCAGCGGAACGGGGTTAGTGAAGTAATGAGGTGGCAGAGTATCAATGGTTGGGACACCTCAGCTTCTAAGCGCCTAGAGTGATTCCAGGCGCCTCTATATGGATAAGACGTTGCGGAGTCAAGGTTGATCTGGAACCTCCACGTCAGTATAGAGGCGCTCGAAAAGGGATGCAGGCGCTCGGAAGTGCTGAGTCAGCAACGTTGATAGTGGATTAGTGGACAACGTGGAGGCGCCCAGAAAGACTTCTAGGCGCCCGGATAGCTTAATAAAAGAGCCTTGAGAGAGTGCCCTTGAAGCATCATTCTGCAATCAAACGATGACTGTTTGCACTCAAATCTTTAACTAGGAATGTCGTCGTCACGCCGAAGAGTTGCATCAGAGTTTGCGATCTTTACTCTGCCGGTATACTTTACTTTGTTCTTAATTTACTAGGTCGATATACTTGTTACCAATCCCATCTTTTTGTAAAGAGCTAACTCCCTTTCGTAAGAGGGGACTTATTTAGTTGATTGTTTGTCGAGAATGATTCTTTGATTGTGGGCCTTGAAGTAGTAGTCTGTCGCTGTGAATCAAGTAAATTCCTGTGTTCTTTTTCTTTTTCGCTGCCCTCTCGATTTCTATCTACACAAGGATTTACGAGTTTTATATAAATTGTGAAAACGCAACGTACATACTATTCACCCCCTCTAGTACTCCCAGCAATCATACAATTGGTATCAGAGCGAGGGGTGCTCGAACACAGTGCAATCACTGATCGAGCAAGTTTTTCAATTTTTTTTTTCACTTTATTATACTTTCTCCCGCACTGCTAATCCAAGACTAAGTCTTAGTATATTTAGGATTTTTATTTTTGTGTGCAAGATTTCAATGGCCCATTAGGAAGGATACAACACTATAAGACCACCTCTGTTCTCTGGGGAGGACTTCATCTACTGGAAGGGTAGAATGAAGTACCACCTAAAGACTCAAGTGGACATGTGAATAGTGATCCAAATTGGGTTCACGATCCCGACCGATAACGATGACCTTCCACAATCATGCAAAAAATGGGATGCGGCTACCAAGAGAAAAATCAAAGCCGACGCCAAGCCAACCTAAACACTCTAATGTGGGTTGACCAAAGTTGTTCATCAGCGCCAAAGATTTGTGGGACAAGCTCATCGAACTCCACGAAGGGACGTTCGACATGAAAGTCAACAAGCGTGATCTCCTTCTCAACTAACTTTACAACATCAAGATGTTGGAAGGTGAATCCGCTAGTGGGCTGCACGCGCGCATCCAAGACATACTAAATGGTCTCCATGCAATCGGTCAACCTATTGAAAATCGGGATATAATCAGGTACGCATTGAAAGCGTTCCCTAGGAACACTTTTTGAGCATTCATTGTTGATGCTTACAAGGTCTCCAGGGACCTTTCAATAATTAAGCTCAACGAACTATTTTTTGAATTTGAATTACATGAACAAAGTAAAGCCAATCCGGCCGAGAAAGGAATCACTCTTATTGCAGGACAGACTAAGGAGAAAAAGTTCAGAAAACAAATAAAGGAGGAATCCGACGAATCATCAGGGTCGAAGAGCAATGATGAAGTCACCACCGAACTAGTAAATCTAGTTCGAAAAATGCTAAGGAAGAAGCGTGGACTTAGAAAATTAGAGATGAAGAAGGTGGTACAGAAAGCCAACTCCAACAAACCACCTACAAACAAGACAGAACTCACTTATTATGTATGCAAGGAGAAAGGACAATTGAAGTCTAAATGCCCTAATTAGAAGAAAGAGTGCAAGACCAAAAAGAAGACGCTCAAAGCAACATGGGACAAGTCATCTTCAGAGGACTCAGAAGAATACAAACTTCCTAGCACTTCCAACTCAAGACGAACCAACTGGAACAGAAATCGAATTAGATAGCGACTTAAGTATAAGCCACAAATCCGTATCTGTTTTAGAAGGACCAACAACCTCTGTAAGTATTGAAAAGTTATATTCAATCATTTATAGTTTATCTAAGAAACTGGCTAAGTCCAACACTCAAGATGAATCACTCCAAGAGGAGGTAACACTCCTTAAGGAAAGAGTCAACTCCAGGTCGCCAATTAAAAATGTTCAAGTTAGAAACTCAACTCAAGTCAAATTTGAGGAAGAGAATTTTAGGTTGAAACCCCAGATTGACAATCTGAAAATATCGTTGGAAAAGTTCACTTCGGGCTCCAAATATCTTAACATAATGCTTGAAATTTAAAGGGTTGGGTACAACAGATCTGGGCTTGGACATAAAGTCAAACATAAATCATATATATTTTTGTTGAATCAACCCAAGAAATCAAGAGTCCAAGCGTGGGTTGCTAAGTCTAACTTGACCATTCCAGTTGGACCGAACAATGACCAGGTCTCCAAGGATTAAATATATTATTTGATCATACCTAATAGGGGTTATGATCCAGAGGATCTAAAACCTTGCATGTTAAATAGAATTATATGTTTTAATTTTTTTAAATTTTTTTTATGTTCTTAGATTGAACCTAAGCTAGGTAAAGGATCTAAAATTTGATTAATACTTATCCAACATAGTATCAGGGTGAGTCGAGACACTAGTATGTTAGGAAATCCTAGTTTAAGTGATCAAGTGCGGTAAGGAGTACCCTAATTGATTTACTTAGCTGAGTGGAGTTGATCAAAATTATCTCGTCGAATCCTAGACCAGTTAGACCAAAGTTTCTCTTTAGATTAGCTAAATAAGCAATTTCTTGAACCAACTTTATTTTAGAAAGTGGTCGTTATTCTGATAACCAAGAAGGCCCCTGTGCCTCGCCGCTACCACCTAGAAGTTGATTTTTGAAATACATATTTAGTAAGTCAAAAGATTAAATTTGAATCTAATCTAAGGTTAATTAAATATTAAACAAATCACTAATTACCTTAATCAATATAAAAATGAAAAATTATCTTATACAACCCATAGGATTAACTGTGTGATAATCTAGAGATGGACGAGATAAAACTAAGATTAAAATTTCTAATTAAATTAATTCTTAAAATTTTTAATTAAATTAATTCTTAAAATTTCTAATTAAATTAATTCTTAAAATTTTTAATTAAATTAAATCTTAAAATCTCTAAATAAATTAATTCTTAAATTTTTTAAACAAAATTCTAATGTTCAAAATTAACTAATTTTTAAAAATTTTAATTAACTAAATTTTTAAAATTTTAATTAACTTTTAAAAATTTTAACTAACTAAAATTTTAAAATTTTAATTAACTTTTAAAAAATTTAAATTAATTTAATTTTTTTAAATTTTAATTAACTTAAATTTTTATTAATTAATTAAGTCTTAAATTTTAATTAAGATTTAAATTTTAATTAACTAAATCTCTGAAACTTTAATTAACTGATTAAATATCAACAAGTTTAACTAACTAATCCTTAAAATCTGTTTAATTTTGATTAACGAATTTCTTATAATTTTAAGTATTAAAAGCCTAATTAACTTTTTAAAGATTTTCTTTATTTCAATAAATCAAATCCTAAAATTAATTAAAACCCAAATCTCTTAAAAGCCAGGTCGAATCTTATCCGGGTGCCCGAATAGAAAATCCAAGCGTCTCAAACCGCTTCCCGAATACTGCTCATGGTTTTGCGCAAGTGTCCCCGGTTTTAAGGATTTAGGCGTCTGGATATTCTTTCCAGGCGCCCTGCACCGCGTAAAATCCGGATGCCCCGATTCAAATCCAAGCACTCGGAATCAATTTATAAGAGAGATCCGAGCCCCACCATCCAAACCTCACAAACCCTTCTCCCAACCTCAAAATCCCTTATTTCTGCATCGTCATCAAGCGTATAGGTCGTTAGGTTCTTATTTCTTCACTGAAAATGCCTAGGTAAGTCTCTAAAATAATTCTAAAATAATTTAAATTAATATTTTCTTAATTAAGGATTTATTTTATGCATTATGATTAAGAGGAAGGCCACTGAGGCTGGTACCTCTAGTACTGCTAGTATACACCCCAGGTTCCCCTTTAAGGAACATAGGATTAGTTGACATTTGTACCCCTGCATTCTAAATATATATGTAGAATATTTTCTGCACGATCATGCATACCATCCATGGAGGTTGTAGAGTATTATGACCTTCAGCAGCTAGTGTATTGTACTAGCTTGGTTAACACGAGTTTGTATATATGCCAAGTTGTACAATAATCTAGTTTAGATCGACGATCTGACCTATTCCACCCGAGTAGTGGGGAGGGATATCATCATATCACCCATCATCATTAGAGAGCATTTAGGACTTAGACATTCATCATATCTATTTACCTGCTACCCCTAGGGATGTGCCTTTTGGGGATCCCTACTCACACATCACCTTAGACCTCATGTATTCATATTTCTTTGGAGAGGAGAGGTTTCCATAGTGACCCAGTTCTCTTCTATTAGACTCAGAGTGCAGGATTATGTCCTGTACAGAGTCTTAATAACATGCATTTTACCTCCGACTACCAGGGACGTCATGATGATACGACCATTCCATACATTTCTTCTATATGCATTGATTCATAGATTAGGCATAGATATTAGTTTACATATTTTTCATGCTACCATTTTTTTCATCTGGTATTGTCACTAGTAGAAGGATACATATACCCTATTGTCATATTTTAACATTGCTCCTAGCATCATTTAGATTTGATCTCACTACAAGTGAAGTCAAACTAGCTAGTGAGTTTGACATGTTAGGACAGGATGAGGTTTTATCTTAGAGACGAGGATACCAGCCTCAGCTACCGCCAGCCGCAACCGCCAAGGAGGAGGAGGACGACGATCTTGACCTAGCTGACCTTCTCCAGCTTCCTCTACCTTCACCTCCTATCACTCTGGAGCAGAGAGTGATCAGACTTGAGGAGTCAGTTCATAGTCTACATGAGTCTGTCACCTCTTAACATCAGTCTATGACCAATCAGTTTCAGAGTCAGGAGGAGAGGAGTATGGCTAGACATTCTAAGCTGATGGATATGTTCAGATCTTGGAGCATGGGTCATCCTCAATCACCTCCCTAGTAGATCTCGATTTTTTTTCATTTAACTTTTATTGACCTTATTGTTGAACCTTTGATTTACTAGTATCTCTATTTCAATACTTCAGTTATTATGTTTAAATAATTATTTGTAATTAGGACGGTGTTTAATAGATTCAGATTAAATTTTTCTTAATTTTTAAAAACTCATATTTTTTAATCTATTATTACTTAGTTTTTCAAAATAATTTCAAAAAAATTTATTTTTTTTGAAAAATTTAGTTTTAAATTTTAGCTTTTAAAAGTAAGAAGGAATGTTTTAGCCTATAGATCTAGTTTGACGCATCTCACAAAGCATATTAGATAACTTGATTGTATATTGTGAAACCTAGAATGGTGTGAAATGCATAGGATTCTAGCCTAAGTTTCAGATGCTTAAGTCTGTGTATTAAACCAAAACTTGGGCTATAAACACAAATAATCGATCAAGTTAAGTGTTTCTACTTAGCATAAGCTAACAGGAATGATATACTTAAACATGACCAACTTGGTCAAGTTACTATCTTCTAGTAGGTAGCTAAAACCTAAATTGAACATGTGCCCAAAAGGATATTTTTTTATCTAAATATTTTTTATATATAACATGCTTAGACTCACACCTATTTTTTTTTAAAAATGTGATTAATTATTTTTTAATTATGTGGAAGGGGGAGAGATAGATATTTCAATTTTAATTCAAAATAATTTTTAAAAAATAAGTATCAACTTCTTAAAGTGTTTTCAAAATTAAATAGGACTTTAATGGTTTTACATCAAGTTTACAAAACAAAATCATATCAAGTTCAGGAGGCGAGAAGAAAAATACATTAATTTCAAATATTTTTTTTAACCCAAGCACAAGTTCAGGAGGGGTCTTGAAAATAGAGGAGTCAAAAATGATTATTGACTGCTTTATTACTTACATTAATTGTTTATTTTATTTCACTATAAATATTTTTTCTTAACTTAAAACTTGGGTTGTCATAATAAAAAAGGGGAGTTATTGGTGCAAGGAGCACCAGATGATTAAACCTTAGTTTTGAAAATGGCAAAAGGTTTAAGTTATGTGATGTTTACTAGTAAGCTAATCTAAGTGTGCAAATTCGCCCAAGTGGAGTGGGTGAGGGCGCATTCTCGGTAAGGGGAACAGTAGGCGTCAGTCTGACCCAGAGTTTCACTGAAAATTCGAAGTCAAGACCAAAATACTTTATTAAAATTATTGTTCTTTCCTGCCAGATTTTGTTTTGCACTAACTTGTAATGCAAGAAAGGAGGAGCTGAAACTTTGTGTTCCAGGTGCCCTTATCTGGATCCAGGCGATCGGACCTCCAAGCACTCGGATTGGTTCCAGGTGACTGGAAGTCAGCGAAACGGGGAAGTTCTAGGAGAGGTGCACTGTGCTCACAGGACTTCCAAATCGGCTTGTAACATTTAATTTTCTTTTATTATACATATGTGCTTAATCTTTCATCTATTTGTGATTATAGATAAAAGTGTAAGAGTTTCTTCGCTTTCGTAAAAGTTCTGAAAAGGAGATACACATAGTGGACTCATGCTTGATTACATAGACCTTGGAAGTACTAATCCTAGAGGATTGGAAATCAAGTAAAAAATCCTTGTGTCTTCTGTTCTTTTGAATATTATTTTATATTCCACTGCTACTAACGCTATTGATAGAATGAACGAAAAGAAAAGCATGATCGAGATTCACCCCCTTTCTTGATCCCACCAATTCTACAATAGTACATGATGAAGAAATAAAACAGCGATGAAAGATGTATTTTTATTAACTTTTTAATGAATATTTAGGTAACCAACTTAATTTTGGTAATTTAAGTAAGTCAAATGAGTATAGAAATTTAAATTTTATCATAGAATTTAAACTATAGAAGTAGAACAAGCTTTAAATGAGAGATGTAAAATAGAAAAGTAGTTGGATTAGATAATATTCTGATAGAAGTATAGAAGTGCTTAGGAAAATAAAGTATTGAATGACTTACAAAAGTTTTCAACTTGATATTGAAAATCAAAAAAAAGTTTGATCAATGGAGGATAAGTATTCTAGTTCTCTTATATAAGAATAAAAGAGGCATACAAAATTGTATAAATTATAGATGTATTAAACTAATGAGTCATACTATGAACTTTTAAAAAAGAGTAATAAAAAAAATTAACGAAGGTGATCACAATGATCAAAAATTAATTTAGATTTATGCTTGAAAAGTCAATAATAGAAGTTATACATCTTCTCAAGCAATTCTAATTGAAAAGTATCGAAAACAAAAGCAAGACTTATATAAAATATTCGTCGACCTAGAAAAAAGTTATGATAGAGTCTCAAAGGAAATTATACAAAGAATTCTAGAAAAGAGAGATATTAGCATAGTATATTTTGAACGAATTAAAGATATGTATGAGGATGTAATAACAAAAGTGAAGACTTCAAGCAAATTAACCAAAGTGTTTCCCATAAAGATAGGGTTATATTAAGAATCAACTCTAAGTCCCTATGTTTTTATACTAATCATGGACGAACTTACTGACCACATCCAAAATACGTTACCGCGATGCATGTTGCTTACATATAATATTATTTTTGTAGATGAGACATGTTAAGGTGTAAATGTAAACTCAAATTTTGGCAAGAAATGTTAAAAATGAAAGATTTTAGATTTGGTAGAGTAAAGACAGATATATAAAGTTTTAATTTTGTAATATTAGACGTAATAAAAATTATTAAAATAGAAAATGATGAGTTATCTAATAGTTTTAAGTATTTAAGATTATTTTTACAACACGATAGAGAGATTAAGAGAGATGTCTTATATAAAATACAAGCAGGATGATTGGAATGAAGGAGAATATTATGTTTTTTGTGATCGTAAAATGCTCTAAATCTTAAAGAAAAGTTTTATAAACAATGGTTAGACCGGCTATATTATATGAAGTTGAATGTTGAGCTATAACTCGAGCATATGAGTAAAAGATAAGAATTGCAAAGATGAGAATATTAAGGTGAATGCATATGTTGGTGCAATCATCCTCTAGGATTTTAATATTTAACAATGTACCTAAGTCTGGACAGATTAACCAAGGGTTAATCTAAACAAGACTTGATATTTGAATGTGATTTACATTTAGTCAGGTCATGACTAGTGAGGAGAACTTAATAAGAGTCTAGTCGGGACCAGATGATTAGCAAAGGAAGTCCTGGTCAGAAGAATTGGGTAAGGAAGTCATGGTCAGGGGGATTAAGCAAGGAAGTCATGGTTGGAAGGATTGGGTAAGGAAGTCCTGGGTGGAGGGACTAGATGGAAGTCTTAGCAGATCGAGGACATCTGATAGAAAGCACTAGGGGTTGAGGAAACTAAGTAGGAAGCCCTGTGGGTCGAGGACAACAAGCAAAAGTCTAGATGGGGTCAAGGGTCGGAGGTCTAGCGGAAAGTCCCGAGGGTTAAGATCACGGTTGAGTAGGAAGTCCAAGTGGATCAAAGATGACTGAAAGCTTGGCAAAAAGAAATTCTGAGGAAGTGAGCCCTAGGTGGTAAGACTAGTAGGTCAGGAAGATTTACAGGAATAGGCTAGGCTAGCTTGGTTGTTGTATACTTGTCTTGTAGGTACTTGTAGCTAGAATATAGGACTAAGGAAACAGATAGACATAACTAAACCAAGTCTGGAGGGAACTGAGTTCGACTAGGGTCGAACTGGACTGGAACAACTCCAGGCATCTTGATCAATTTTCAGGTGCTCGGATGGTCTAGGCGCCCTGAATGATTTCAGGCACTGGACCAAGATAAGACGCAGTGATGGATAGAGCCCGATGGCATCAGATTAGATCAAGTCAAGCTGGGGACCCCGAAAGGGCTCTAGGTGCCTGGAAGGATCTTTCTAAGCAGCTGCAGCTAGAGCTTCAAAAATTCAATTCTAATACCACTCTCATATTCTAGTATGCTCGTGAACGTTACCAAATCTCTATGCATGCGACTAGAAAAGTTCCAAACAGGGTGCGTTGTGTTTAAGGGCTTTTGAACTGATCGACGATAAAAGAAGTTGGTTTGTATTTAGTTAACAAACTGTTTGTATGTAATTTCATATCTTTATGCTTATTCTAAACTGTAAGACGGGTTTCTCCGCCTTTGAAAAAGTTTTGAAAAGAAGACCACTATTGGACGGGCGCCTCCCGTACATAGGCTTTGGAGTACCAACCCTGAGGGTTAGGAATCAAGTAAATCCTGCAAGTTCTTTCCTTTTGCTTTGTTATTATTACTTTGTGTATTCTACTGTATACTAATTTGATAGATTCGATCGAACGAATGAAAAAGTGAATGTTCGAGATTCACCTCCCTTCTTGACCGCATAGATCCTATAGTACATATATACACAGATAAATAAGATAAGAAGCATAGATCCTATAGTACATATATACAAAGATTAATAAGATAAGAAATAAAAATCTTAGAGATTAAGCCAAGGTTACACCTATTGAAGAAAAACTCCAAGAGACATGTTTAAGATGACACAAATATGTACTTAAACGATTAATAAATACTCCAATTAGGCGATGTGGAACTATGACACACATATCAAATTAGGAAGAGAAAGATAAAAAAATCTTGATTAACAATAATAAAATAAGATAGCATTTATTTAAATATATATTATGATATAATAGGGGATAAAACTCAATAACACAGAATGATATATCCATATAACTGACACCACTTAGTATAATAAAACTTAATTCTTGTCGTCATCATTCACTCCTCCCCTTTTAGCCATTTGATGTATCGATCACAACATGTCATTGATATTATCTTTATTGTGATAACTCCGATCCTAATAAACACCCTAACTATGCAAAATCACTGGAATGCATGCTTGGATCATCGATGAGATTGCAGTTCTTTAGTTTGTACAATGGCTTAATTGTTGTCATAGTACATTGTAATTGGGCCAATAACAGTTCAGAAGTACTCTAAGTTCACAATGAACTAGTCAATCCAAATTTCTTCTTTTACTGATTATAATGTACTTAACTTAATTTTATCATTTAGCCAACCCTTGCTTTGAACTTTTTAAAATCATTGCAAGATCAGCAAAAGATATATTCTAATTATAATCATAATTTTTCATGGTCAAATTGAAAACTCACATCCATAAGCCTTCATGAATGAGTTCTCCATCTCCTTCTCCGTGTACTAATTAACAATAAATTCTTAGTCCTCAGCATTTGAAGATGCTCTTGACTAACCTTTGTGACCTTCACCAATGTGAGAAACGCTATCCTGGGCGCCTCCTCCCTGAGCGCCTGTGCGCGACTTCGAATCAACTGTCCATTTCGATCGCGCGCCAAATCTGAACCGTCCATTTTTGGGAATGCACAGTATGTCTTCGCCGAACTCGTTGCTATTCCCGCCGGCATCGTGACGCCGTCCGGCCACCGACGACCGCCGGACCAGGCCCGATGGACGGCCAACTCACCGGCGGTCCGGATGGGCCCGGATTCTGGTCCCGATTTGACAGGCGGCGGCCTGAATCTCGGCCGAAATCGCCGCCAGAATCGGGCGGCAGATTCCGGCCCCGATTCGGCCGGCGGCCGGCCAAATTTTGGCCGGAATCGGCCGCCCGATTCTGGCGGCGATTTCGGCTGAGATTCCGGCCACCGCCGGCCAAATCAGGGCCGGAATCCGGGCCCATCCGGACCGCCGGTGAGTTGGCCGTCCATCGGGTCCGGTCCGGCGGCCATCGGTGGCCGGACGGCGTCGCGATGCCGGCGGGAACGGCGATGTGTCAGAGGAGACGCTCACGGGTCGCGTAAGGAGGAGGCGCCCAGATAGCATTCTCGTCACCAATGTTGGCTATATATTACATACCAAAATGGTTGATACTAATACTTAACATATAAGATTAGGTTCATTCTTTCTCTCTTAGCTTGTCTTCAAATGCATGCTTTATGAAACAATGATGCTTCTCAACATTGAAAGTAATTCCCTATTGAATTTTTTAAAACTTTTTATATTGATGTTGATTGATACTACTTGACCACACCCTCCTTGTCGGTTTGAATTGGTAGAGCTTTTGCTTCTCTATATTTGGACGGCTCTTGTACTTGAACATCAACACACATTAGTGGGTGTCGATGTGGTTGGCGTGATCCATTTGACGGTCAAGTTAGTGCTCAGTTGAGAAGAAGAACGTAGAAGAGTACGAATGAATAGATTGTGTTCTCATAGAGAAAAAAACTTACCTTCAACCACCGTCACCCCACCCTTTTACTGCCAAATCTCAATGTCCATGTGGGTCGCCACATTTGCTTGTAGATTTTCAGAAGCATGGGCCGCATGGAGCCACATCTGCCTACGCACGTCAAAAGCATGGAGTGTTAGAGGTGTGTCGTTGACGTCGTACACTTAACTCTATGCAAAAGCCATTGTGAGTCACATCTACTATTGTTGGTCTTGTCCATGATAGTTACTAGTAACTCCATATCGAAGTTGCTATACTAATAAGAATGGTTGAACCTTTAGATCGGAGGAGTATGTCTTGATAAGAATCTTCTCGGTCGGAATGCTCTTGTAACATGAGTGGACTGTTTTGAGGATATTTTTTATCGGGATGTTCTTGTAGCATGGCTTGCTACCGAGATGTTCCTAATTAGGGATATTCTCAAAGTGAGTGTACGATTGAAATCCTCAAAGTAAGGATGTTTATAAAGTGAGGGTATAACTGAAGTTCCGTATAATGTTTCAGGAGATATTACTAATTGAGAATTTTTCAAAGTGAGTGCACGATTAAAATCTTATGTAATTTTTTAAAGATGTTCTTAATCGAGAATGTTAAAGTAAATGCATGATTGAAGTCTTATACAATCTTTTTAAAAATATTTTCAGTCAGAGATATTTCTAAAATAAATGCACAGTTGAAATCCAATCCTATGTAAAATTGTACTAAGCTATCTTGGCATATGCCCGATTGAATGTGTGGCTTGTACAGCGTGCTTTTTGGACGACACACTTCTCGCGCGGTTAATATTTGAAACAGATATACAAAGATATATCATATACTAAACCTCTTTTGCAATTCGTTTATGTATGAACTCTAGGAGAAATAATATTCTCTATTGACTTCTTTTATACTAACCTCATTTTGCACTTATTTACGTACGAAAAAAAAAAAAGAGGCGAAAGTTAGAGTTCGAAAAAATAACGGAAGAACGTAGTGCGTAGAACAATTGTAGGTAGGTGATGACGCGACGACGCGTTATTGTTGTTTTTGAATATCGTTATGTGCTGGTGAGAGTGCAAGATTAGACAGTATTTGAAGAGTAAATATAATCGGAAAAACAAACAAGCCGAGAATATATGTTCGATGTTGACATTAAATATAAAATAAATATAATCGGAAAAAAAAAACAAGCTGAGAATATGTTCGATGTTGACATTAAATATAAAGTAAATATAATCGGAAAAAAAAACAAGCCGAGAATATGTTCGAGGTTGACATTAAATATAAACGAAGCGTGTCATCTACATCTACAACAGCGAACACAAATAGATGGCAATGCAAGAATATGATCATCGAAAAGTTGAGCAATAAGAAATCATTATTGTATGTTTGGTAATCGAATTAAAACAGGCGATCTGTTCTTCCTTCGCCGCCAAGGCTTACTGTTTTAAGTCCGCTGAAGCATATTCTCATGCAGAAGGAAAAGCAGTCACCCTCTCCGCTAAATCTCTGGTCTTCTCCTTTGTTAGTCTCTCCAGACTAGAGATCGAGTTCGAGCATGGGGGGCTTCTTCAGTGTGTTGCCTAACGATTCTGCTCCAAAAGTTTCTTCCGAGCACTCTTCCGGAGCTTCCCGATCTTCTTCTCCCCCACCGAAATCGAAGACTTTGCCTTTCAGTCCACAGTCTTCTTCTCGCCCATCGGAATCGAAGACTTTACCTTTCAGTTCACAGTTCCAACAGGCTGATGCCAGTAGGAGATCGGCGGGATCAACTACGAGCACACAAAAGCACACGCCTGACGCAAGAGACGGAAATCCTGAACTGAATGGGAAGACTTCTGCCAAGGTGCCTGATTCCACTCACTTTTGGGTCATGCATCAGGCCTCGACGAAGCCCTCCAAACCCTCCTTAGATGCTTCTGCTTCTCCCTTGACCTCTTCAGTCTCATCCAAACTGCCTGCAGTCGCCGATCCTCTTTCATCGAAGTGCTCTTCTGTACTCCCTGCCTCATCATCGCATGGGACTTCCACTCAAGTCTGGATCAAGCGTCAATCGACCTTGAATTACCATGACCAATCTTCGCTTTTGTCATCAACTACCTCCGACTTCACAGATACGTTTGCTTCCTTTTTCCAGAAGCAACAGACACAGACACCTGAGACTAACCATCATGATTACAAAAGCAACTGGGACTACTTTTCCGACTCTTCATCATCTACTACTCCCCACTCATCCGAGGCTTCTCCATTTTTCAAAAAACGCACACTCGCTGAAACATACGAGATTCCTGAGGATATCGAGCAACTGATCAAGATGGATAAGTTGCCTGCAATGACGCCATTAACCCCACGCAGTTATGCTGATTATTTCCGTATTTTGCTTTACGCAGAAGACTATGAACTCGAGGTACTTTCTTGTCACAAATTGAATCCTCATTTCTTAGCAGTACTATTACGAAGGTTGATCACTTTCCTAACAGTTTAACCTTTTGAGGTTATCAATTCTGAATCACATATTGTTAACGTGTTTGCAAAAAAAAAAACAAAAAACTATGTGGTTAGGGGAAAAGGTTTTTAATTCTTATTTGCAAGGGCAAAGGTGATCTATAATATTGTTCAAATTATTTGGGGGAATAAGTTGATGAGTCAAATCATGAGAAACACTTAGAAAGCGTGAGAAAAATAAGATATGGAAAATGACCTATTGAAACATAATTTGACTATATGCTCAAAAGATCAACTATAGATTCATTCTAAAAGAGATAACTAATGGAGAAATATTGAGAAAGGAATATGTATATGCTCATTTGAACATAACTTTTCATTGGCAAAAAGGTTTGTGACAGGCTTTCTACATAGTTATTATGATGGATTTTAAAGGAAATATATAGCAATTATATCAATGTAATGAATGCTATAAGAATAATAATATAATTACTAGTGTGAGGGATATTGAAAGTAAAAATAGCTTCCTATAATTATAGGTTTACAGAAAGATTTAGCTTAACACAGATTATTTTTCAGTAATATTAGATTAACTTGCTATTCCTATTGAAGATAAGCAACTTTGGTGTATTTTATTTAGAAATTATGTTGTCTTATTTAATAAGAGTATAGATAGAATAAAGTTTAAGCTGAAATTGTGGAGAGAAATTTAGGAAGTAAAAAAATTTAAATCAAGTGGAGCTAAGATATAATATATGAATTATAGTTTTGACAATAAGAAAAGGAAAGGTAAGGGAATATTAAGTTGGATGTATATGGCAATTAGAGGAGTCTTAAAAGTGTTGGATAGATTATACAAAGAAAAATTGATGAATGTGTCATTAATAGGATATGGATGGTCAAAATAGAAAAAAAATGGAGTCCCATGTAATCATCATGTGTTCAAGTCAAAAGGACACGAGCTGATAATATCTAAGACACCTCAACACAATAGAGTTGTTGAGCGGATGAATGACCATTGTGGAGAAAAGGATGACACAATCACCTAAGTTGTTTTGAAGGGAGACATTGCACTAGCGTATTTATTGACCAGTTCCCCCATCAATTGAATAGTTCCTCCATCAATCGAATAGTTCCCCCATCAATTCTGTTAGTTTGATATATTAGAGTGAGCTTAGATAGAAAAGAATATATGTTATAATCATATGAGAATATTTGGTTGTAGGGCTTCTATTTACTGTGCCATAAGGACTTGATAGAGAGATCAAAGAAGGCTTGTAATTTACCTAAAGTAAAATTCTAGATGTCACGCCCCGGAGGTGTTGTTCCCGCATACCGAGAGGTACGTCACTTGGTGACAATATAATATGGAACCAGTACAATAAAAGAGATATAATATACCATAAGCTACAGTAACCTAAACTGAAAATCAACACGTCAAGTCTTTGAGCAACTCTAAAGAAACTGAGTCAAAGTAGTATCAAGTCTGTGCCTGCAAATCTGAAGGCCAAAGAATGTAGACAGTTAGCCAAAGACTAAGTGGGTAATTAGAAAAGACGTGTATGAATTTAATCTTATTTAAGAAGCCAAGGAAATAGAGTAGATTATAATTCTTAATGTCATTTTAAGTTCTTCTTAAAGTTCTCCATTTATACATAATATATATATGTATATATATATATATATATATATCTGTATTATTATCTTCAGTTATCATTGTTTGGAATCAGGTAACAAGTTTATATATTAATTTCATATCTCAACTTAATTATTATAATTTATCATCCATTATGATAATTTCTCAATCATGGTTATTTAATCATGCTATATCAAATTATCATCAGTATAATCTCAACATGAATAATTATTATAATCAGTGTCAACAGGTGCATAAACAATACAACTGGAGCCAATATCATCAAGTAGTAGAATAATCTCATAATCTAGGCTAGCATCCTTTTCAGAATATATCGTCGCATACGTTATCTAACGTACGGGCTAACAGTCCTCACCGATGGAAGACAGGATAAACGCTGACCGCGACCTCTGCTCTACCACAATAATATGTGGGCGGTCAAGTGCTCTGGACCGAGGGCTACATCACACCACTACTACTCAAGTGTACGGTCCAGTACTCTGGTATAAAACTAGGCTCATAATTAACACCTTTTAATATTTATCATTTTTTTAATCTCATTTCACGTTATATCTTTTTTTTCATCAATTATTATAATTGTTACATTCTCAGTATGTATCTTCTTGATTTGGTCTAAACGACCAACTCAAATCAAATCAAATCTATTCATTCATTTAGGTATCAATATAAGATTGCAGGTAAGGATAAGTATCAACCAGATGCAATATCAACAATATAAGAATTAAAAGATCAAGCAGTATAAAGACATGTATTAACCGGCAGAGTAAGTCAGAATATCTATTTAAATTTTGAAAACATCCTTTCCCATTTTAATTCCCCTAGATGAACCCATGTGCGAACAGGAAATAAATCAATTATTTACCCTTTAATAATTTAATTATTTTAACCCCGTTTCAATAGTTTAAAGATAATTTAAATCCCCCTTTTGAAAACAATTATAACATGTCTAAATATATATATCCATTTAATTTTTTTATATATTCATGCACAGGGAAAATGTAAGAATCCAAGGATAGAATGTACCCACTTTCTGTCTACCAAGCTCCGAGTGTTAGCAAATAGCGTGCTCCACTCGAACCAGTATCTTAAGTCGAATATTCGCTCCTCGTAATATTTCCCATTCCTAATACCTTCATCTCTAGTAAAAAACACTCATCCCACTAACCAGCAGAACATCTCTTCACTTTTTCATCTTCTCTATTGGACAGTCCCATCCTTCAAACAAATATTGTTCTGTCATCTTGGCGGTGAGAGGAATCGCGGTAGGAGAACTTCCTAAAGGTCCTCTTCTTCGAGTGCGCCCCTCCAACATCGACTGCATCCGAAGCATCTGCCCTCTTCACTGAACTCTTCTTCCTCTTCTCTGGTTAGGGTTCGCCACGGATCGCGATGCCAGATCTCAGAAGGTACTTCGCGTTGGTTTCTGGCCAATTGGTGCGGTGCAAGGACAACGAAACTGGAGAGTCAGTTGGAACCATTGCCGGCTGGAACAGGCAAGGAGAAAAGGAAGAAGAGATGGATTTGGGATTCTTCGTTGCGACCCTCTCCCTCGCCACGTGATTGCCTTCGCGAAGCCGGCGTTGTAGCGAAGACAGGAGGCGTCAGGGTTGAAGGCGTTGCGGGCAGAAGGCGTCGCGGCTCGTGGCGGCGGCGGCGTCGGGGTGCAGGGCAATCACGACTGTGGAAGGAGGCGGCTAGGGTTTTCGACCTTAAATCGCATCCTCGCGATTTCCAGTTTGAGGGAGGCAGAGACCGCACCCCTCGCGATCGCGACTTCGTCGGCCTTTTTTTTTTTTTTTTTACAAATTCTAACATCCTCCCCCACTAAAAGAAATTTGATCCCCAAATTAAAGTAACTAAGGGAAGTTGATAACTAAGAAAAACAGATGAGGATATTGGTGCGCATGTCATCCTCACACTTCTAAGTTGCTTCCTGATTAGAGTGATGCCTCCATCCAACCTTCACGATAGTGGATGCTTTTGTTCCGCAACCGATGTTCCTTGCGATCCAGAATACGGACAGAAAATTTTTCATATGTCGCATCCGGCTGTAGTGTCACTGTAAGATCCTTGAGAACATGTATCGGGTCCGGGATATACTTTCGCAACATAGTGACATGGAAGACATTGTGCACTCCTGCTAAAGATGGGGGTAACGCAAGTCAGTATGCAACGACACTAATCCGCTCCAGGATCTGAAAAGGTCCAATGAATCTGGGAGTCAACTTCCCTTTCAATCCAAATCTCTTACTGACTAGCAAAATATTTGTAGCTATCCTACAATTGCCTTCTACTCAAGATGTTTTTATGATAGAACTGAATCTTCCAAACCCTGAGATAAACTTCTCATAATAAAGAAACCTAGATTTTCTCTCAAAGATCTATTTCTCCCTGGATGTCATCTAGCAAATCTAGATTTTAAGACTCCCATACATACAATTACATTGGTCTATTATGGATTATTTCTTCATAAGGAGATTTATATATTATATTAGAGATTAGTATTTTTTTATCAACTTGAAAGCTTGGTTTTCTGGACACAACAAAGGCTTAGATTTGTCAAGAATTCTTTTAAACATCTGACTCCAACATTGTAGCAGAAACATTTCTGGGAAGCATATTCCTCTGTTTCTGAACGGACTCAATAATTCACCCCAATCATCCCAAAAGCTCTCATGATTTCAATAGGAGATATCTACAAGTTCTTTTACAAGTGACCAACCTAGGATGACAAATCATTCTACTATATGCAGAATTTTAAACTTAATTTTGTATCACTTTTCTCCTTTTTGACCAATTACATATTGCAAACCACAACTCATAGATTAAGAGTTAACCATATCAAATGTATCTCATGATTGCAATGTACCATCCATATGAAATCAATTTTAGTTGACTCATGTATAATTGCATGGTTGAATACCATTTGAAACATTTGGACATTATAACGGGTTGCAACTAAGAAGACTTTTAAATAAAAGTTAAATATAGCATATAACAATTATGCTAGTGTTATGGCTTCCTTTTAATTATACTATCAATGTATAACTTATAGGATTTTAATTCAACTGTATAAATAAAAGTTAATTCACTAGTTATTAATTTTATAATTATAATTGAATATTATTCATATAACCAATTAAATTTAAATTAATCATAAGATAAATAAAATTAATTATAAGATAACCAGTTTTGATGTTTTAGTTTAGAGAATTTTATTTTCCTCCTCGTAATTACTAATTATTTTTGAAGCACCCCTAAATTTTTTTTTAAAACTTCATTTACCCATATAGTTTTAATCTAGTGTCGAAACACTCAACCCTATTAAATCCTAACACTTTTATTTTCTCCCGAACGCCAAAAGAGGTTCTTAATCTACCATTTTGCCACCTCTTGGCCCATATTTTTTTTTTCTTCTAGGTGCTTCCTCAAGGTCATTCTAGATACTTCTAGAAAATCTTTTCATCATGACAATATCTGGATATTTTATAGGATCTTTCTAGACATGTAAACTATACCGTTGGATCAAATTGATCCCAACCGTCTTTTCGAGAGGAGGATGCCTATAAATAGCTCTCTTCCCATCATTTGTAAATCATCCTCAAGAATAGTAAGCTCTCTTTATATATCTCTTGAACCCTCTCAATCTCTCTTAACTTTGCTTGTGTGTCTCTAGCAGATTAGGTTTAAACATATTTTAGTAACTTTGCAGGCATAAGTTGTCTAAATGTCGCATAGGTGAGTGGTGCTAAAATTAAACCCGTAACAACCAATAGATTCAGAAATCAATTATTCAAGTTTTTTTTAACCTATTCTGAGTTATGAATCTATATTAAGACTTGTGTTAACAAAAGAACTTAGAAAAAAAATTTCATTTCTCAAATTTCACTCGCATGCTGATTTACAAATCTGCTAGTGGTCATTCTGTGTCAACACAATAAAAATCTAGGAATGTAAATCGGCTTGCATCCCATAAATTCAAGTTTTTTTTTTTTGAATATTTTTGGAAGTCACAAGCTCATATTGTGAAATGACTAGTGTTAAACTTGTGGCCATTTTGTACTAGCAAAGTGTCAAGTTCTAATTGCTCGAGTTGTTTACCAATTAACTTATGCCCAAAAATGTTGAATTTCCAAACATTTTTAGTGTCCGAAATTAATATTCTACCTGATTCCAATAACCTAAATAGCTGTGAAACTGAGTCAAACATTGTGACTGAAAATTCTCAAAGCCATCTAAACTAAAATACATTATTTCCTCTTTCCACAATGTAAATCTAATCAAACATCACAATATCAACCATTAAAACAGACATTCTTTGTTCAAGACGAACATAATCCTTAATCACCCAAGTAATATGTGTTGTTATAAGTTGTAACGGTCTCACCCTTCATTATGCATCTTTCACCATATACTGAAAATCTTCTGCTGTTATAAGGTCCCTCACCACATTTGCACAATTATTATGGTTCACTAACAATGCTACCTCCCAGTACAATAAGCAACTTCTGAATAAACTGAATGCCTAAAGCAAAGCAGGAAAACTGCTAGAGTCAACAATGCAAACATCATCATGGGTAATTAACGTATCGCTTATTTGCCCACATTGTTTTATCTAGTGATTACTTGCAAAATTTCATCAAAGCCAAACCGGTATCACTCTCTTGTGTTGGGACTAACATCCAAGAAAATGTTTCTCTTACGACCCTACAAAGAGAAAAAAAAAACCTAGGCCATGTTTTCACCCTGCTAGTACCAGAAATTTTTACAAAGATCTAAAAGACCAACTCAAGTGAAAATCTTTATATGCAAGAAAAATATTTATACCAGGGTAATGTGATCACTAGAGAATATATTTTACAGGCTAACCAAAATTCTTCACAGAAAAATAATGTCCAGAAAGGTCCACGCGTCTTACCTAAAGGCAACCATTAGACATTGACAGTCACATTGAACTTTATCAATCTATAAGTGGAATCTCAATATCACATCGACAGATTTCACCCTCGATATCCTCCAACCATGTACGTACTATCCAAGGATCGGTGCCCCCATGGAATAGAGTAAAACGATCCTTTGCTAAACTAGCAAGCAAAGGAATGCGAGCCTTCTCCATCATAATATATGGTGTAGGGGTGATTGAGTCGACCGCATAAGTTTTCACAGAATTAGGTTGTCCCTCAGGATGACCATCAACTCCAACACTGGGCCCAGTCTGAGCCTCTGGTACCATCTCTGATGGGGAGAGTGGTGTCTTATGCAAGCCATGATCAACCCTCTGAGTAGTCGAGGCACGTCGACGTGTACGACCACGACCTCGACCTCGACTACTACCATCATCCATACTACGGATGCGGCTACGAGTACGACTACTGCCCCAACCACGACCACGGGTAAGTCCGCATTGTGGCATCGCGTTTAAAAATCAAATAAAATTTCAATAATCAACTGTACTTAGGATATTTGAATAAAGAAAGGACCTCTAAATCCTATAGCTCAGCGATACAACTTGACTTGCATAAATCATATGTAGAAAACAAAATCCCAAAATACAATTGAAACCCAAACCCACGAATAGAAATCGCGAACTTAACTCTGATACCAATAAAATTGGTATCAGATAGACCAAAAATGCAACGACCAATTTCGAAAGATCTAACTGCTCTAATACCAATAAAATTGTCACGCCCCAGAGGTGTCGTTCTCGCACACCGGGAGGTACCTCACTTGGTGACAATATAATAAGGAACCAGTACAATAAAAGAGACATAATATACCATAAGCTATAGTAACCCAAACTGAAAATCAACATGTCAAGTCTCTGAGCAACTCTAAAGAAACTGAGCCAAGGTAGTATCAAGTCTGTGCCTGTAAATCTGAAGGCCAAAGAATGTACTAGGGTAATCAGAAAAGATGTGCATAAATTTAATCTTATTTAAGAAGCTAAGGAAATAGAGTAGATCATAATTCTTAATGTCATTTTAAGTTCTTCTTAAAGTTCTCCATTTATACATAATATATATATATATATATATATATATATATATATATATATATATATATATATATCTGTATCACTATCTTCAGTTATCATTGTTTGGATCTCAACTTAATTATCATAATTTATCATCCATTATGATAATTTCTCAATCATAGTTATTTAATCATGCTATATCAAATTATCATTAGTATAATCTCAACATGAATAATTATTATAATCAATGTCAACATGTGCATAAGCAATACAACGGGAGCCAATATCATCAGAGTAGAATAATCTCATAATCTCAATCTCATAATCTAGGCTAGCAGTCTCTTCAGAATATATCGTCGCATATGTTATCTAACGTACGGGCTAACAACCCTCATCGGTAGAAGACAGGATAAACATTGACCGCGGCTTCTGCTCTACCACAATAATATGTGGATGTGGGCGGTCAAGTGCTCTAGATCGAGGGCTACATTACACCACCACTACTCAAGTGTATGGTCTAGTATTCTAGTATAAAACTAGGCTCATAGTTAACACTTTTTAATATTTATCATTTTCTTTTATCTCATTTCACGTTATATCTTTTTTTTTTTATCAATTATCATAATTGTTACATTCTCAGTATGTATCTTCTTGATTTGGTCTAAACGACCAACTCAAATCAAATCAAATCTATTCATTCATTTAGGTATCACTATAAGATTGTAGGTAAGGATAAGTATCAACCAGATGCAATATCAATAATATGAGAATTAAAAGATCAAGCAGTATAAAGACATATATCAACAGGCAGAGTAAGTCAGAATATCTATTTAAATTTTGAAAACATCCTTTCCCATTTTAATTCCCTTAGATGAACCTATGTGCGAACAGGAAATAAATCAATTATTTACCCTTTAATAATTTAATTATTTTAACTCCGTTTCAATAGTTTAAAGATCATTTTAAATCCTCCTTTTAAAAACAATTATAACATGTTTAAATATATATATATCCATTTAATTTTTTTGTATATTCATACACAGGGAAAATATAAGAGTTTAAGGATAGAATGTACCCACTTTCTGTCTACCAAGCTCCGAATGTTAACAAATAGCGTGCTTCACTCGAACCAATATCTTAAGTCGAATATTCGCTCCTCGTAATATTTTCCATTCCTAATACCTTCATCTCTAGTAAAAACTAGCGACTCCATCCCACTAACCAGCAGAACATCTTCACTTTTTCATCTTCTCTATTGGACAGTCCCAACCTTCAAACAAATATTATTCTATCATCCTGGCAGTGGGAGGAATCGCGGTAGGAGAACTTCCTAAAGGTCCTCTTCTTTGGGTACGCCCCTCCCACATCGACTGCGTCCGAAGCATCTGTCTTCTTCACTGAACTCTTCTTCCTCTTCTCTGGTTAGGGTTCGCCACGGATCGCGACGCCAGATCTCAGAAGGTACTTCGTGTTGGTTTCCAGTCGATCGGTGCGGTGCAAGGACAACGAAACTGGAGAGTCGGCGGGAACCATCGTTGGCTGGAACAGGCAAGGAGAAAAGGAAGAAGAGACGGATTTGGGATTCTTCGTTGCGACCCTCTCCCTCGCCACTCGATCGCCTTCGCGAAGCCGGCGTCGCAACGAAGACAGGAGGCGTTGGGGTTGAAGGCGTTGCGGGCAGAAGGCGTTGCGGGCAGAAGGCGTCGCGACTCGCGGTGGCGCATTAGGGCAGAGGCGGCGGTGTCGGGGCGGAGGGCAATCGCGGCTAAGGTTTTCGGCCTTAAATCGCATCCTCACGATTTCCAGTTCGAGGGAGGCAGAGATCGCGCCCCTCGCGATCGCGACTTCGTCGGGCATTTTTTTTTTACAAATTCTAACACTAGAGCTCCCAGCAGTTTCTACTCATTTATAATTTATTCTTTAATCAATAACTGAGCTAGAGTTTTTATATATAAGTGGCTGGGCGTGGAATAAAATGTGACAATATAGTCAGAAAAGATGTAGCTCAAGGGAGAAAGGTTGAATAGAGCATGACATTCAATCGTTAGGCATAACAACTCAAAGTTTATCCTATATATAGAAGCAAGGGAGCCAAAGTGAATGCTAGAGGTACAATGCTACGCAGATAAAGATCTTTGGATAAAAATTATGCATGAAGAGATGAAATCTCTTTATGGTGAATAACATATGATTTAGTTGAGTTTCCACATGATATATAATCTATAAAGAACAAATGGGTGATTGAGTTGAAGAAAGGTCACAACAAGTTGTTTCAGTGCGAGGTCAATCAATTGTAAAAGGGTTTAGTCGAAAGGACATCATCTTTGTTCAGATCTTTTTTCCACTTATGAAGATAACATCTATTCAAGTTGTGTTGGGTCTGGAAACTAACTTGAATCATGAGCTTGGACAGTGTGATGCCAAGTTCGCTTTCTTGCACTGACTTTGAGTAGGAGATATACATGGAGAAGCCATATGAATTTTAAGATAAGAGGAAGAAACATACAGTTGAAGAAGAGCTTGTAGGGTCTATAACATACAACTAGAAACTCATATGAAAAAGTAAACTCCCGTTTACTAGCTTAGGCTACTAAAGAGAAGATTTTGATTCATGTGTATATTTTAGATTATACTCACATGGTAATCTTGATATCCTATTCCTCTATGTGAATGATATGTTAATTATATGGTATGATAATATTATGATTGATTAGTTGAAGAAAGAGTTAGTAGATCATATAGTATAAAGAATTTGGTGCTAACCATACACATGCTAGGTATGGAAATTACTCAAGATAGAAAAGCCAGACAATTGTGGCTTTTACAAGAGAAATATGTTTAACAAAGTCTTAGAAAGGTTCAACATAAAGATCTGAGGCAGTCACTACTCTCTGATCCAGTCATTTTTAGTTGACTAAAGGTACTAGTGAGATCTCAGAAGTAGAGATGGCAAAGATTCTATATTCCTTTTCGATTGGATCACGCATGTATACTATGGTAGTATTAAATGAGACATTATGCATGCAGTTGGAGTTTTAAAAAGATTGCTCTCAGATCTAAGGAAGGTAGCTAAGTGGATCTACAAGTGTTTTAAAGGTATGATAGGTTAGCACTATGCTTTGAGGATAACATTATACTCTTCAGATTTAAACATGAAAGGGAAAGAGAATGGGTGGAAGTCCACTTTAAGTTATTTGTTCACCATTACAGGGGGAGTTATTTTTTGGCAATTCAAATTGCAAAAATAATTTGTGTGGTTGTGTTTTGGACTATTTTACCATTTTGATGTTTTTTCCAATACAGCTAAGCATCACTAATTCCTTCAAGCACATATAGAGATATTCTTCAACCCAAGAGGATGTAGTCAAAAAGAATTATCTTGTAGCCTTCCACAATTTCTTTTACAAATATTGGTCCGTATCCATCAAAAGATGCAATGTTCATTAACATGGTCAAATGGTGCATATATTGATCCATATTATCTACACTTATGTTTGCTATTAACAATCACCCACCTCTCTTTCTATTCCTTCATTTTCTCTTTGATTTATACACTTTAGAACATTATTTCCAAAGATTGGGAATGTTGAATAGCAAACCTGCGGCTTGTTGTATAATTTGCAAATTCCAAGCAATTTTTTTGTAATGTTGGTACAGTGGTATTTTTTCATTCTTACCAAACTGAAATATTGTCAACACAGAACCCTTGCATATTTTTTTCATTACCATAATATAGCATTTATATATAGCTTATTACCTCAAAAATTTCCAATCAGTTTTCCATCTTTGATGTATTGTTTAATTCAGTTTCTTTCATCCTATTGGTCTTGATTTACCATGCTGATCTTTTTACATAGAAATGGAGCGACTATTTACTGGAAGGAGTTACTCTCGAGTTGCGAGAAAGGAAAGACTCTAAAATTCATAATTTGAGAGAGACTTCTAAGACAAAAAACAGTTGGAATGATAAACATTCTTTGGTAGCATTCGACATTGAAGCTGTTCCTGAAAGAAGGCCTTATCTTTTATCAAGAGATTTTGTCTTTGTGCAGCCCTCAGACCAGATATCTGCTGGACCTTTCAAGGTTTGTTTCTCAGATTCTTCTTAATGTGCAATGGAAATGTTGAGCTATACTTCCAGCATTGCAATATATATGATATTTAGATATTTTATGTGCCCTACAGAAAGTCTTGAAGGTGCTATACTTTAACACACAACGTTCAAGACAATTTTATCTTTTCATCTGCGACATTCATGTGTAGTCTTTGTTTATCATCTAACATTTAGATATCTTGCTTTCTTTTTTTCCTTTTATCCAAAAAACCAGGGAGTCATTGTTTGTGTGGAAAAGAGCAGAACTGTTTTAGTAGAGTTTGGAAGCGATTTTCACAAACAACATTCATCAACGAAAAAGTATAATGTTAGCTTCTCCTTCAATAGAGTTTGCTTGAAAAGATCTCATATTGCAATCTCAGCTGCAACAAATCCTTTGCTGTGTATGATCCTCTTCCCAAATCCCAAAGGCATTATGGATTATGCAAGCTCGGATGGGAACATGGTTTATCCAACCATCCAGTCTTCCATTAAGCATTATCCTGTAATTCGAAGAATCCTAAACCGTAAAGGTCTTGTACCCTATCTCATAGAAGGACCCCTTGCCAACAACAAGTTGGAGGAGCTCACTGACACTGGGAAACTTATTCAAGAAGCAGTCATCCAAATACACAGGAATGTTGTTAGCTCCAAAATACTTATATGTGCTCCGAAGAACATGACGTGTGATGCATTGATGAGGAGTTTGCTCAACAAGATTCCAGAGAATAAGTTATTCCGAGCTAATGCTGCCTTCCGAGACATGTCACTTGTGCCGGATGACATTATGCCAACATGCTTGTTTGAAAGGGAGTGCTTCACTTGCCCTCCCGTTGATGAGCTCAGAGAATTCAGCATTGTTTCTTCCACCTACATGAGTAGCTTCAGACTTCACAATGCGGGAATTGAAGCCAACCATTTCAGTCACATTTTCTTGGTGGATGCATCTTCTTCGATGGAGCCTGAAGCAATTGTGGCTCTTGCAAATCTAGTTTGTGAGAAGACTGTCATCGTAATTACAGGTTCAATGGATGACTCTCCACGTTGGGTGAGATCAAGAATAGGGAGGGGACGGAATGGACTGGTGAGATCATTGTTCCATAGGCTTATGGAGATTGAGCCCTACTCTTCTATGGATTCTAATCATGCAGCCAGCATTAGATCTGGCTAGAAGAATGTATATAGTAAAATTATCATGTCATTTCATCTATGCAGTAAGTTGTATGTGTATATTGATCCTCAGATGAATTGAATGGGTGTAATTAGTGGGAGAACTGAAACTATGTCGTGGCATAATCAAGACAATTGACTATATGCAAACCTCAAGACTGCTATGGAGTTTAAGAGGAGATGTACAAGTCTTCCAGTTAGATTGTTTTTTCTTTATTTGTTTTCATGCAATGTGTGCAAATTAATCAGCATTTTTTATCTTGCTTTTGTAGTTTTACTTGGCATCTAGATTCAAACATTTAGCATGTTGACCTTAATCCCACCAATGGTATTGTTGGAAATTTGAATAGAAGTAAAAAGTGATAGAAGGAGGAAGCTCCTTTGTGGATGAGAACTCATATTGGAATTTTCAAGACATAGTTGTTGGTTTATATTGTGTCACAAGCATTGATGTTGTGAATAAATGCATGCGGAGAGACTCTCTCTTACGCGTGGGTGCGCAGGGGTACAAATCCAGGGCCCGGATTGTACTACCCGCAAGGTGACTCATGTGCAAGCGTGACTTGCGCGCGTCGAATGCCAGACCGGTCAGGGCAAAATTTATCCAAGCGAATGAACATGCATAAATGCAATTTAATAGCATGAATGCAACGTATAGCTGAAAAATTCTATATATAAGACTCCAAGTCTTGAGCAAAGAGAATAATCTGAAAAAGTGCAAATCCACTTGTAGCCTTATTTTTCATGACCTCTAAGCACCGTCGGAGGGGATAAATATGTTTTAAGGAAACTGCGTTGAACATCACCTGTAGCCTCATTTTTCATGACCTCTAAGCACCGTCGGAGGGGACAAATCTGTTTTAAGGAAACTGCGTTGAACATAGGCCTCGACATCATCCACTCGGCGTCTCGGCACTCGACCACTTGGCCATTCGGTTGACTCAGCACCGGTGATCAGGAAAACACCAGCCCCTGTTGGCAGTTTGAAATTATCAGTTCAAGCCATTTCTACATGATAAGTTGAATTGTCTTGTAATTTTAATTCAGCAAAGAATTAATCTCTCCGGCAAAGATTGTAACAATCTTAAAACAGATTTATGTTCTGTTGAGATGGTCACAGAAAAAGTTGAGGTCCAACAGACTCAACCTATGACCTTCACCTCGATTGATAATGTTCCAATTGCTAATGGTGAAAGACCAGAGAAGTTCACTGGGTTGAACTTCAAGCGTTGGCAGCAGAAGATGCTTTTCTATCTGATCACGCTAAATCTGGCTCGATTCTTGACTGAGGAACCTCCCGAGCATGTTGATAATGCAACTGTAGTGGAAGCTTGGAATCATTCTGAGTTTCTATGTAGAAATTACATTTTCAATGGTCTTCCCGACTCGCTATATGTTGTGTATAGCATGAAGAGAACGACTAAGGAGCTGTGGGAGTCCCTGGACAAGAAGTATAAGATGGAGGATGTAGGGGCTAAGAAATTCATTATGAGCTGATTCTTGGACTACAAGATGGTTGACTCCAAGACGGTAATCAGCCAAATCCAAGAACTTCAGGTGATCTTGCATGAGATCCACTCAGAAGGCATGGTGCTGAGTGAGACCTTCTAGGTGGCAGCAATCATAGAGAAACTCCCTCCCGGTTGGAAGGACTTCAAGAATTACCTGAAGCATAAGCGAAAGGAGATGAATGTGGAGGATCTTATTGTCCGACTCCGAATCGAGGAAGACAATAAGAGTTTCGAGAAAAAGATGTTCTCTCAGGCTACTGTAAAAGTCAACGTGGTCGAGCACAGTCAAAGCTTGAAACGGAAGAATTATAAGTCTTCCAAAATTGGACCCAGAGGAGGCATATCCAAGAAAAAGTTATCTGGGAAATGCTTCAACTGTGATCGAATCGGTCACAAATCTTCGGAGTGCAGAAAGTCGAAGAAAAAGCAGGAGGCCAACCTGTGTTAGGATCGGTTGAATAGCTAGAGGGGGGGTGAATAGCGTTTCTCGATTTTTCTTGATCTTTCTCTGCACAGAGATTAGCGGAAGCAAAAATATAAAAGAGAAAGACAGAGATCAACGCTAACCCGGTTTATTTTACTTGGTATCCACCTCCGCAGAGGTGACTAATCCAAGGATCCACACGCACGCACACACCCGATGCACTATGAATCTTCTCCTTCTCGAAAACTCGAAGGCGGAGAAACCTTTACACCTTTTTAGATCTCCTCAAAATGATATGAAATATTGTCTAGGAGGAGAGGAATAAAGCAGAGATCTGAGCACAAAAACGCTCACAAAAGAAGCACAAAAGAATGAAAGAATAGCGAAGAAGATGAGTTGTTCTCGTGCAGGCTTCTTTTATAATCTCTGCAACATCAGTCGACTGCTGGCAGGGCCAGTCGACTGATGCCTTCAATCGGCAACAAAATCTTGCATTAAATGCCATTAAATGCTTGCCAATTTTCTGCAACGTTCAAATCACAGTCGACTGTCCAAGACCAGTCGACTGGCGACAGTCGACTATCCATAATCCCAGTCGACTTCCCAGTCGACTCCTGTCTTCCTCTGGCTCGACTGATCTTTCTGTGTGCGTCTGATTTATGAGCAGTCGACTGCTGGCAGGGCCAGTCGACTGGTGAAGCTGAAAAATCACATTTCAGCTTCTCTTGACCTAGACCTCGGCCTTCAAACACCTCCCATAGCCTCATGCCTCCCTGCACTAGCCTGAGATGCTTCCATCAGCTTCGTCATGTCAAGTCCTTGCCAAGACCACCCTTGGACTTCTCCTTGCCAAGACTACCCACTTGGACTTTTGCTTGCCAAGACTACCCACTTGGACTTTTGCTTGCCAAGACTACCCACTTGGACTTTTGCTTGCCAAGACTACCCACTTGGACTTTTGCTTGCCAAGACTACCCACTTGGACTTTTGCTTGCCAAGACTTCCCACTTGGACTTTTGCTTGCCAAGGGCTATGTAACTGATGGGCTGTTTAAGCTCAGTGTAATGACTATTCGGCCAAAAATTAATAAGAATGAAACTTCTTCCACCTATATGCTTGAGTCTTCATGTTTGTAGCATGGTAGACTAGGACATGTTAACTACGATGTACTGCGCAAATTAATTAACATGTAAAGTATACCTACATTCCACCTTGACCCGAAACACAAATGTGAGATTTGTGTTGAAGCAAAAATGATAAGGTCATCCTTTCAACATGTTGAAACATCGATGTATGCGATCTTAAAGGTACACCAACATGTGGTGGGAATAAATACTTCATCACTTTTGTAGATGATAACACAAAGTATTGCTATGTGTATCTTCTCAAAAGTAAATATGAAGCTATAGAGAAATTTATTCTCTATAAGAATAAGGTTAAAAACCAACTTGATAAGAAGATTAAGGTGGTTCGAACTGATCGAGGTGATGAATATGTATCACCATTCGCTAAGTTGTGTGCTGAACATGGAATCAGACATGAAATAACAACTCCTTATACTCCTCAATAAAACGGTGTTGCTGAAAGAAAGAATCGTACTCTGAAAGAGATGACGAATGCTCTTCTATTGAGCTCTGGATTACCAGAGTACATGTGGGGGGAAGCTGTGTTAATGGCTAACTACCTTTTAAATAAGGTTCCCCGAAAGAAAATAGAGAAGAGTCCTTATGAGTTGTGGAAAGGAAGACAACCATCCTATAAATACTTACGAGTGTGGGGGTGTCTTGCCAAAGTAATGGTGTCTGATCCGAAGAGGATCAAGATAAGACCAAAAACTGTTGATTGCATATTTATAGGATATGCACATAACAGCTGTGCCTACCGATTCCTTGTGTATGAATCTCAAGTACCGGAGGTATATAAGAACTCGATTATTGAATCGAGAAATGCTTGATTCTTCGAGCATGTGCTTCCTTATAAGATCCGAGAGGAAGGAAGTTCCTCAAAATGGATATATGAATCACAAGAGGAAGAAGAAGTAGATGAACCAATTGAGGTTGACCTTAAGCAGAGTAAACGAGCTTGGATAGAAAAATCTTTCGGAATAGATTTTTATCACTTTCATGTTGGAAAGTGATCCCCAAACTTACTCAGAAGCGGTGAACTCTTCTGAGGGTCCTCAATGGAAAGAGGCAATTGCATCTGAGATTGATTCTATTTTGCAAAATCATACTTGGGAACTTGTGGATCTTCCCCCAGGGAGTAAACCACTAGGTTGCAGGTGGATTTTCAAGAAGAAAATAAAATCAGATGACACGATTGATAAGTACAAGGCTCGATTGATAATTAAAGGTTACCGACAACGTGAAGGCCTTGATTACTTTGATACATATTCTCCGGTGTCGAGAATAACTTTTATCAGAGTATTGTTGGCTATTGCCGCTCTATGGAATCTAGAAATACATCAAATGGATGCAAAGACTGTCTTTCTAAACGGTGATTTAGAAGAGAAAATCTACATGGAACAACCTGAAGGATTTTCTACGCCAGGAAGAAAAACAAGATTTATAGATTGGTAAAGTCGTTGTACGTCTTGAAATAGACACTAAAGTAGTGACATGAAAAATTTGATAATGTCATGAAGGAATGTGGATTCACAATCAATGAATGTGATAAATGTGTTTACACGAAAGACACAGGAAATGAATATGTAATTTTATGTTTTAATGTAGATGATATACTTATCATTGAGAGTAATGATATGATAATCAAATCCGCTAAAGATATGTTGAATTCAAGATTTGACATGAAAGACATAGGCCTAGCTGATATAATTCTAGGAATTAAAATTCTTAGAACAGCTGAAGAACTTGTTCTTAGTTAGTCCCACTATGTGGATAAAATTTTTGAAAAATTCAATAAAAATGATACTGCATTGGCATGGACTCCAATAGATATTGGTCAACATCTATCGAAAAATCAAGGAAAGAGTAGCTCTCAGATAAAGTACTCTAGAGTGATTGGAAGTCTGATGTACCTAATGAGTTGTACACAATTATGTTGGTGCAATCTTTGCCCCAAGTGCATTGAGTTTCAATGTTTGACTAAACCATGTTTAAAGTTAGGCAATACTTGTGATCTAACATATTCAATGCAAGTTTGCAGAAAAATTCAGGTTGAAGACTTGGCAAGGATATATATATATATATATATATATATATATATATATATATATATATATATATATATATATATTATATAAATGAAAAACTTTAAGAAGAAATTTAAAGTGGCAATAAGGTCGAAGTGTCTTATCCCAAGTGGTAAGCATGGAGACATATGTTGCCTGAGGTTCCGAGTTTGAGTTCTCTTAGGAACATGTATTTGTTGACTGAGGTGCTGTTTCGATTCAAGTCTTAGCAACATGTATTTGTTGGCTGAGGTGCTGTTTCGGCAGTAGACTCTTATCAACATAGTGGTATTGTACCTCCAAAAAATCTCTTAGGGGGTTTTCTGATATGGGATCGTTTCGGTGGTGGGGCCGGTCACTATAAAAAGTTTACCCACTACTATTTTAATTGAAGTGTCTTATCCCAAGTGGTAAGCATGGAGACGTGTGTTGCTTGAGGTTCCGGGTTCAAGTCCTCTTAGCAACATGTATTTGTTGACTAAGGTGTTGTGTGATTCAAGTCTTATCAACATGTATTTGTTGGTTGAGGTGTTGTTTCGGCAGTAGGCTCTTATCAACATAGTGGTACCGTGCCTCAAAAAAATCCCTTAGGGAGTTTTCTGATATAGGACCATTTCGGCGGTGGGGCCGATCTCTACAAAAAGTTTACCCACTACGATTTTAATCGAAGTGTCTTATCCCAAGTGGTAAGCATGGAGACGTGTGTTGCTTTTCCGGGTTCAAGTCCTCTTAACAACATGTATTTGTTGACTAAGGTGCTGTTTCAATTCAAGTCTTAATAACTGAGGTGTTGTTTCGGCAGTAGGCTCTTATCAACATAGTGGTACCGTGCCTCCAAAAAAATCTCTTAGGGGGTTTTCTGATATAGGGTCATTTCGGCGGTGGGGCCGGTCACTATAAAAAGTTTATCCACTACAGTTTTGTCCCTGGGGCATGGTGTCGCAGTAGGACATCCAAGTTGTCACCCAAGCACTTACGGTTCGATCCCCAGCTACTATTTTGTAGGTATTTTCCTCCAAATGAGAAGCGCAATCAAAGGATATTGAGCGCCTGGGCTGGCCGTGGCCGCTGCGTGTACTTCCCGATTTACCTTGATGGCCGGTGGGAAACTTCAGTGGGACTGGACCGATCACCTTCAGGGATAGTCAATGAGGTTAACTGAGATTTATCATTTTTTAAAGTGGCAATAAGAAATATGATTTATTCAAAATTTCTTGACTTCTTAAACAAGATTAAATTTATGCACATCTTTTCTGATTACCCACTTAGCCTTTGATTACCCATTTAACTGTCTGAATTCTTTGGCTTCCAGATTTACAAGCACAGACTTGATACTACCTTAGTTCAGTTTTTTTTAGAGTTGCTCAGAAACCTTGACGTGCTGCGTTTCGGTTTGGTTTACTTTAGTTTGATGGTTTATGTCATTTTCTTTTCCTTTATATGTACAGGTGGTTGTCCCTAGGTTTAATAAATGGTTGTATGAACTTCTCCTCAGTTATTTTGTCTAATAAAATTATGGATGGTTCTTTTATGTTAAGTCTCTCTGTTATTTATTGGTTCCTATATTATCATGTCACCGAGTGAGGTACCTCCCGATGTGCGAAAACGACACCTCCGGAACATGACACTGTAGGTACATATCACTAAGGGAAGGGTTTAGAATCTATGAGCTCATTATTCTAAAATGTTGATGCTCTGCTAGTTTCTCAAGTCTACTCAATTATTTTATTCTCATTATAGTCTTTCTTACATTTAACACATTTTGAAGAATCATTATTTCGTTTTTATTGTCTACACCATTCTCCGTTGCAAGAGACAGTAGGTGCCATCCTTTTGGAAGTCAAAAGTTTTTGCTGAAGAATGCGTACATTTCTCCAAACTCCATGATTGGAATATTACGATCGTTAAATAAAGATCTTCATCCAACTAAAAGCAACAGGAATGGCGCAGATGTCTTAAATAATGAAACCCGAGATAGTCCTGAAAGAAACCAAAAGGCTTAGCAGTAGGCAATCTTCATTGGAAACAGGAAATCAGAGGATTGGATTAATATCCACAGAAACAATCGCAATTGGAGAATCTAGAACACCTACAGTTTTATTAGCATTGAGACACCAACCAAGTCTGACCATCATTATTGTCAAGTCGATAAACACAAGAAATACGACTAGGCATACAGAAGGGAGCTCTGGTAACAGGGAACTGACAGAATGACAACGCACTAACGCAGACTCACTTAATGATCTTTAACTGTGTGTAAGAGGAAAATGTCTGTTCACTTTCCTCGATCGTCCTCGGCCTTGAGAGAGACGATAGCGCCGTTGATCACTCTCCCTCTCCTTCTTGTGGTTGCCAATACGAAGAATGCAAGCAATTTTGAAGCTTCTGGAGGCCAAAAATCGATGGAGGAAGGATTATGCAGAGTCTCAATTTGAGGTACCAATCCAGTAAAACAAATTAAGGCATTAAAAGACAGACTGCAACCGCGAACAAACTACCAAGGCTTTCTGACAAGCACTTAGCGTGCACCATCGTCCGTCCCCGCCGCCCCCGCGGTGGCCGCGTCCGGTGCGCCCGACAGCGAGGCCAGCAGATTGAGGTGCCCGGACAGAGGAAGGTAGTTCCCAACGCGCGCGGCCGATGCCTCCCCCATCGGCTGCCCGTCGAACCGGGCGCTGAGCGTCACCGGGACCATCTCCGGCGTCGCGAAACTCCACACCTGCCCGAAGTCCTGTCTGGCCGGCACGGCCCAGAAGCCGGCGGTGGCAGCCGTGACGGCGACGTCTTTGTCGGTGTCCGCGCGGAGGCGTTTGCCGAGGATGAAGGGCGCGGGGGCGAGGGAGTGGGAGAGGATGTGGGCGCCGGCGGGGGAGGAGGAGGGGGAAGGGAGGGAGAGCGGGGCGAGGGAAGAGGAGGAGGGCGAGCGGAGGGACGAGGAGGAAGACGCGGTGGAGAAGCTGGCCGGACTGGTGCCGGTGCCTGTGGCGGCGATGATGGAGGGCTCGGCCTGACGGAGGAGCCACTCGATGGTCTGGCCGTCGGACTTGTGGCCGAGCTCGCGGGTGAGCTGGAAGACGCGGGCGGCGCAGATGATGGGCATGCGGATGCGGCGGCCGCGGCCATCCACCTTGCTGTGTCGGTCCTTGGACTGTGGCTTCCTGACGGCCAGCGCGCCGTTGCCGGTTGCTACTGTCGTCCGCGGCGACTTCTGTCCCTCGAGGGCGGCGCCGCCGCCGCCGGCCGGCGCCGCCGCCGCCGTCAGTATTGCTCATAGCCCGAAAAGAATTAGTAAAAAAGGAAAATAATAAAATTTCCGCTCTGGTCGAAAGAAAAAGACTGAGGAAGAGAGGGAAAGAGAGAGAGAGGGAAGAGTGGGAGAGGAAGAAAGGAAATGATTGACGAGGAGAGAGAGAGAGGAGAGAGAGAGAGAGCGCAGAGGAGCAAGAACGGGTGGAGACAGGGAGGAAGAGCACATGCATATCGGGTGGTGGGGACCACGACGACGCTCTTTCCTTCCTTACCATTTCATCATTTTCCGTTTATGTTCATTGCGTCTATTGCTAATTTACCATATTTCATATAGCGTATAAATTCTCTGTTTGTTAATGCATGAAAAAGAAATATTTTTAAAAACATTATGAAATTAATAAAATATTATTATCAAACCTTTATGAATATTTTGATAATAAGATCATAGTGTTACGATATACTATATCTTAATAAAAATAAAAAATAATCCAAATAAAACGCTTGTAAAATTAAAAATATCTCAATATGATCTATGTGACCATTCAAAGTGTGCATCTCATTGCAATATGCTATCCATCCTTAGGCCTTCAATATTTATTATTATAAAAATTGAGAAAGAAGATTAAGATCGACAATAAGAAGGTGCATTGAAGACTAGAAACCTTCTAAGAATATAATTGACTATGAAAAGAGAACTGGTTGCAAAGTGAAAACCTTGTTGTCATTGTTTTCACTACTGTCGATCCAATTGAGGATGTGGGAGAGCAATAAGAGAAGGCTAAGGAAGGCCCTAAATCGAATAGGCAACGAGAAGGTGGTTGCGAAGGTCAAGCACCTAGTTGTTCACAATGGAGTTAAGAAACAAGAAGGCAAAGAGATAGTGAATACAGACGAGGAAGAAGATGACAAAAATGAGGTTGGTGAAGGGGACCATGGTGAAGAAACAATGAAGACGATAATGACCAAGCATATGAGGTGGCAAAGGTTGAAAAATGGATAGCAATTGTTTAGGATGGGCTTGAGATTAGGGTTAACTCTTTTCCATAAATATTGTAATTGAGTTAATTCTTTAACATGTTAAAGTAATTTATTGGTGTATGGCATATGACATATATACTAAGAGAATGAATTGGTATTTGATATATAAAATGAATGAAAAATTATGGAAATAGTAGATTCATTGCAATTTGAGATAGTACATGATAAATTGTTAAATTGAACGTATGTGACAAATTTAGTAAAATGTGTGATAAATTTATTTAGCAATTAACTTAACTTTTCCACCATTTTGACAATCTAACGCTTCTAGCTATTAGCATTTTGCATTAATTTGGCACAATTAGTTTATTCACATATAGATTTGTTTGAGACTAAAGTAAACCCAAAGGTAGTTTGAGACAATTAAGGACTACAATAAAATAATGAAATTATAGTTTATAAGATGAAAATAATATAAAAATCAAAATGCAATTAGCTTTCCTCCTTACTCGTGAAGATGGAAGCCATTTACTCATGTGAAAATGTTAGCCTTCAAATCTTTAGCTAACAATGTTGGAATCTAATCATATTTTAAAAGGATCATTTTGTCAAGAAAGCACATTTCAAAATTGATATTTATCAAAATGTACTATTTTTTTTTTACTAAAGGATCTAAATTTGCTTGGTTCTTGTGATTTCTACATCAAAAATGCAATAAGATTATTTATGAAAATCAAGTTGCAGCATAAAAGTACTAAAATTTTCTAATGTTTAGTTATTAGGTCACATGAAGTGGTTATTGTTGGATTGTTGAGAGAGTAGAGGGAGAGGGGATGAATTACCAATTGTCTAATTTCAAATTTGTTTCTATAAAACAAATTAGTCTAATGGAAATACAAGGAAAAAAAACAACTTTTTGATTAATCAATTGGATCATACTCTCAGTCAACTACTCACTTGATTTGGTTAGTTTACTACATTGGAACAGTTACTTCACTTGACTAAAGCAAGCTACCAATCCACTATTGTGTCATAGACTACAAGAAAACCCTAGAACAACGACATAATTAAATTTCATTATTAATTTAACGATCAAAATATTAGTTTGATAGCTAATTAGCGATCGAAATAATATTTTAATCTCTAAATTAATCGTTATTAAAAATATATATTATTAAATTAGCAATGGGAAAAATATTTCCGTCGCTAGTTTAATAGTATTCGTTGCTAAAATTGATGGAAATAATTTTTTGTTGCTAATGTGGCGATGGAATATTATTCCGTCACCAATTATGGTTTTAGAGTTTTTTACCCGATTCTTTCTTCACACGCACATCTGCGAACCCTAATTCCTGATTTTTTTGACCGCCCTAAATCCCGATCCATCTTCAATCTCCTACACCAGCCCCGGCACAATCTCCGATTGGCGACTGGTTCTCCTTGACCGCTCTAACTGATTTAGCTCGTGGTAAGATATACTCTTGCTGCAAGATACTTGATATATAATTAATATAATATTTATATCAATTTTTTTAAAAGTTAAAAATTTCTGTTTCAATTTATAAAACTATACTATTTCTAAGAAATTTAACGTCAGACTGCCCGTACACACAACGACAACCTCTATCCCTATCTTCCAATTACTTGTCAAATAAAAATAATAATAAAAGTCTATTCATAATAATGAACAAGCTTGACGTCACTTCTACGTCAGCTATACACATCAGATCATCTGGATTACCCACAGTTAGACCTGACCACGGGCCGAATCTGACCCAGGTCAACGGACGCTTGCCCGTTGACCCGATTAGCTGGGCCAAATCAGAACCGGCCTGACAGGATGTCGGGCTGATTCCGATTCAAGCGGGTGTGAAATCGACGGCCCGCCGGTTCAAAATTTTATTATTATTATTTTTCATTTTCCCGTTGGAACCGACCACTACAACAAAATTGACTTTCCGCAGCGCGTAAATAAGCTATCCGCAGCGCACATTGTATGCTGCATAACCCCAAGCTGTTAAAAGACATAATACATCCGCAGCGCGCGGGGCGCGTGCTGCGAAAAATTGCATCCGCAGCTTGCGGGCGTGTGCTGTGGAAAATTGCATCCCGCAGCTTACGGGCGTGCGCTGCGAAAAGTTATACCGACGAATGCTTAACTCCGGCCGAAAAACTGATTTTTCGGGTCTGGAGTCGACCCAGATGGGTTCTGGAGTCGACTCCAGCCAAGTCAGCCGAAATCCGGAGTCAGCGCGTCGAGTTTTCTGCCAAATCAGCCTAGAGTCGACTTAGGTGAGCTTTTGAGTCGACTCAGGTCAAAACTTATCACCGCTGCCGCCACCGCGACTGAAGTCGACCCAGAACGAGATCAGAGTCGACTCAGGAGGGATAAGCGACGAAGCCGATCAAGTTTTATCTGCCACGCGCGCTGGAGTCAACCTAGATCGCTATCTGAGTCGACTCAGGTCGACTATATAAGCAGTCCGCGACCTGCAGCCGATTCACACAATTCCAAAGCTTCCAAACTCCGTTCCCGCGACTCCCGTGACTTCCAACTTCGACGTCGGTGCTGTGCCTGCTTCAAGCTACTGTTCCGAACACCGAGACGCCGAAATCGAACTCCGGGGAGCGAAAGTTTGGTAACGAAAACTTAAGTTGTAATTCAATTCTGTTTATACTTTGTACTTAAGTTTTGTAATCGGATTTTCGATATACTTGTTGCCGGAAAGGGGCAAGTATCTTAGTGGATTGCCCAACGTAAACGGTCAAGGACCGTGGGCCTTGGAGTAGCAGCGTTGCGCTGTGAACCAAGTAAAAATAAACGAGTCATTTCCTTTCTTGCACTTAATTTCTGCTCTTGCTACTTGTATTTAATTGCTTCCGTTTCCGCACTCGAGAGTTTTACGAAAATTCGAAAAACGTGCAAACACGCTATTCACTCCCCTCTCTAGCGTGTTTTCGATCCTACACTTCCCTCCCATGGTTTAAAACCCGTCGTAGTATTTATGATCCGGACATCGTTGGCCTATTTAGGAGTCAGTTCGAAATTCCTTGCGACCATGCAATTTATGTGCCCCTGTTTGATCATAGGCCCTGCCGACCCCCGCAGGCCATATAACTATTTTTTATGACCAGATGACCAGTGACCTTAGGTTTTCTATCCTTACCTTCCTTTTAGAATTGGCTCGATATTATCGCCTTAATCTTTCCCAACTTGTACCAAATTCTTATTGCATTATTTGTGGCACAGTTATTATATGTCGACTGTACCGAATTATACTGACCCCTTCTTTATTCAATGCTCTATATGCCTTACGCCGATTCGAGTGTGAGTTTTTTTATTTTTCGGCTAGGCAAGGGCTTAATTTTTTGGTTAAGTATCCGACCTCTCATAAAGGCTGGAAAGATTACTTTATCTTTATTAAACCTCCTTCCCCTTACACCTGGCCATCTTTATGGACAACCGACCTGCCTTCGGTTCCCGCCTCAGGTCGGATACGCCAATCTAGCCTTCTTAGAAGTGTCTGCTAGTCTAGAGGGATTGAGTTTCAATGTCAATGATCTGGTGGAGAACGAGACATTGTTATATTGGTAATTGGCTTCACCTTTGCTCATTAATCTTCTGTCTTCTTCGCAGTGTGAGTTTTTTATTTTTCAGCTAGGCAAGGGCTCAATTTTTTAGTTAAGTATCCGACCTCTCATAAAGGTTGGAAAGATTGCTTTATCTTTATTAAACCTCCTTCCCCTTCCACCTGGCCACCTTTATGGACAACCGATCTGCCTTCGGTTCCCGCTTCAGGTCGGATACGCCAATCTCAAGCCTTCTTAGAGGCGTCTGCTAGACTAGAGGGATTGAGCTTTAATGTCAATGATCTGGTGGAGAACGAGACTTTGTTATACCGAGCAGAGCTCAGCCCAATCCAAATCCGGCTAGGGGATCGCTTAAGTAAGAGTTTCCTTTGGTAATTGGCTTCACCTTTGCTCATTAACCTTCTGTTTTCTTTGCAGGTCGTATCATGCTGAATGCTTCCATGAACAAGGTCCTCAAGTGGGACCTGACCCGTTTGGAAAGCATGTGGGCGGTAGGAGATCCTACTGAGGATCCTGGAGCTCTACCCCCGTCTCGTGTTTCTCCTCTGAGCTGACCTACTGACGACACTCCTCATTCTGAAACCAGAGAAGCTGGATTTACTCAAGGTGCTCCCGAGCTAAAGAAAACTGCCTATTTCCGAGGGTTCCTTGAAACCTCCGTCGTCTGGAGATGGTCGGCAGAGTAAGAAAAAGGTCCGACTTCCATGTGGGGTAGCCGGTTGATTTGTTAAGCAAATGACGGTGCTCCGACCTTATTGAGGAGGCCTGTTCCGGGCCTTCCTCTGTGCCCCGACCTCCGGCGTTTCGAAATAAAGACTAGGGATGTACGGACAAAGGTTTGAGGGATGAAGCGCCTTCTCCTTCTCTTCCATCTCGTGCGGTGGCGGCCGATGAGCCGAATCTTCTGGAATCTTATGTGCCTCGCTCCCCCGTTCCTGTAACGGGTATGCAAATTAACCCGGAGAGTTTATTCTCACGACAGTCTGCGAAGCTGCTACCGAGCGCCTCGAAACTCATCAGAGGCTTCTTCCCCAGCTTGGGATGGTGGAGCTGAGTGATCACTTATATGAGTCTTACATAAAGGTATTCTACTTGCGTTGGAGTATTGTACAGTATGGGATACCTAAATTGTTGTTTTGCAGACCGGTATGGAACAAAAAGCTCTACATAGGCAATTGGTCTGGCCGGAGAAGCGTATCACATGGATGGATAGCGAGATAACTCGTTTGCGGGCCAAGCTGGCCGACCAACCTCCTATGCCTCAAGGGTTGGCTGAGGCCCTAAGGGACGTGGATTTAGCACGAGCTGAGGTGGTCATGACCCAAAGTGCTCAATCAAAAACAGAGGAAAATGCCGAAGAATGGAAAGCGAAGGTCCAGGAATTATGTCATGCTAAAAGCCAACTTCAAGAATCCTGTCTACAGGCAAAGCGCCTGTCCGTGCAGCGAGAGACCGATCTGACTGAGGCCAAGGATCAGATTCAGCTATTGAAGACTGACTCCGCTAAGGAGTGGGAACAGTGGGTTCAGCAGTTGTCCGAAGCTTGTACTAAAGAGGAACAATTTATCTCCGAGCTCAACGCGGCCCAAGTGGAGATGGAAGATATGCAAACGAGGGAGGAAGCTCGGTTTGCGAAGCACCACCAGGCCTTCCTTTCTTCGCCCGACTTTTATCATTTGGTTGCCTTGAGGGCTAGCAAAATGATGGAATATGGCTTTGATGGTGCCATTCTCCAATTCATGAAGTCGGGCCTTATTGCGTGAGATGCCGACCTCAGTTTTCTGGATTTAAAGGCAGCGTGGAATGCTCTACCCGAGGTTATCCGACAAGATTTTCCTATTTCGGACGGAGTTATCGGACCCGAAGCTCTCGGTTTCAGTTCGGGTAGAAGTGTCCATGACATCGGCAGATCTCCTTCTGACTACCCACTTATCAGAGCCTACTGACCCTCCTATTCCCAAAGGTCTGGAGTCGATTATCGAGGTCTAGTGAACCTCGGCTTCTATCTCTGCTTTATTTTCTGGATTTTCTGTGTTTTGCATGGTGTTCAGTGATTCTTATCTTGTCTTTGGTTAAGTTCTTATCTTTTCTCTGGTGTGTGTGCGCTAGTAAGCGCTTACATTCGCACATAAATAACATATCTTGGATATGCTGGTGTCTGAAGTGCATATTAGTTGATTATAGGATCCTTACTTATCCGAAAAATCCATAGTACTTTTGGATTGGTGAAACAAACATTATTTGAGCTCTGCTTCCTAAGCTTCACTATCGAGATGCAGACCCAGAAACCTCTCCATTTTCCCATAATCCTTGGGAAATCATTTCCCGAGCTATGCGTAGCCGCGGTTGGTCGTTACGATTATGGGTAAAGACCTCGCAAGCTCATCCTTCGAGGCCAATGCCAGAACCTCTCACTTTTCGCCCGTGAGTCTCTGACATTTACATGACAAGACCTGAGTAGGTGCGGTATTACCAGCTTTCTCATTCGCATTCCCACGCCGGGTCTGTGCCAGGCCGTGTAGGTCAGCTTTTTAGGGACTGAGGGTCATTTACTTCTTGTTTCTCGTGCCTCCCTCACTTTGCTGGCCTTGATCGATGGTTAGGGCGGTGTGATCGAGACGGTGTTGGTTTCCTCGTCTGGAGTATATTAGGGAGACTATTTGTTTTCTTCCGTCATCTACGTTCTGTTCCACCTTTGGGTCTTGGCTCCCCATTAGATCTAATGGACGACGCCTTTGAGGAGCACCTGCAGCGGCTTAGGGAGAAGAGGGAGGAAGCCAAACACAAGTCAGGGCTTTGGGCTCCAAGGGCGGCCATGTATGGTGGTGCGGTTACAAGAATTGAGAAGGAACAGGATGAAGCAAACCTCCGAAACAAGCAACTGAAGCAGAATCTAGCTGAAGCCGTCAGGAGAGTGCATAAGCTCGAGAGAGACATTGCTGGGGCTTCTGAGCAAACTCAGAAATATCAGCAAGAACTGACCGGCGCCGTCCAAGAGGTGGAGCGCCTCGAGAAGGAATATCATGATGGCTTAAGGAGGTTGTATGCACTGGAGGATGAAATGATATCCGCTGATCCAGCTTATGCTTCATCATCTGGCCACGGACGCGACCACAGTGATCAGGATGGCGACTGATAGGATAGTTGTTGACCCTTTCCCCTAGCTGTATTTAATCGGGGGTATGTTGTTTTCTGAACGATGTTTGGCATTTGAACACTTTGTGTGATGTGTAAACCCTCGAGGGTCCTACGTTTACTTGTAATTTCATCCGGTTAGGCTTGTTCCGTAGAGTAATATCGTCAATCGGAAGTCAGAGGTTATCCTATCATAAGACTTAAGTCATCGAGCACGGAGCTCGAAGATCCTGCCAGTCGTAAGGTTATGTTATCGAGCACGGAGCTCGGAAGTTAACTTATCATAGGGTTAAGTCATCGAGCACGGAGCTCGGAGTTTCTGCCTGTCGTAAGGCTTAGTCAAGCCCGGAGCTCGGGAGTCCTGCCTGTCGTAAGGCTAAGTCATCGAGCCCAGAGCTCGGAGTTCAGCCTGTTGTAAGGCTAGGTCATCGAGCACGGAGCTCGGAGTTCCTGCCTGTCGTAAGGCCTAGTCATCGAGCCCGGAGCTCGGGAGTCTGGCATGTTGTAAGGCTAAGTCATTCAGCACGGAGCTCGGAAATCCAGCCTGTCGTAAGGCAAAGTCATCGAGCATGGAGCTCGGAGTTCCTGCTTGTCGTAAGGCTTAGTTGGCGAGCGCGGAGCTCGGGAATCCGGCCTGTCGTAAGGCTAAGTCATCGAGTACGGAGCTCAGAGTTCCTGCCTATCGTAAGGCTAAGTCATCGAGCATGAAGTTCGAAGTTCCTGCCTGTCGTAAGGCTTAGTTGGTGAGCGCGGAGCTCGAGAATCTGACTTGTATTAAGGCTAAGTCATTGAGCACGTAGCTTAGAGTTCCTGCCTGTCGTAAGGCTTAGTTGGTGAGCGCGGAGCTCGGGAGTCCGACCTGTCGTAAGGCTAAGTCATCGAGCACGGAGCTCGGAGGTCTTGCCTATCGTAAGGCTTAGTTGGCGAGCACGGAGCTCAGGAATCCGGCCTATCATAAGGCTAAGTCATTGAGCACGGAGCTCGGAGTTCCTGCCTGTCGTAAGGCTTAGTTGGCGAGCACGGAGCTCGAAGTTCCTGCCTGTCGTAAGGCTTAGTTGGCGAGCACGGAGCTTAGGAGTCCGGCCTGTCGTAAGGCTACGTCATCGAGCACGAAGCTCGGAGTTCCTACCTCGTAAGGCTTAGTTAGTGAGCGCGAAGCTCGAGAATCCGGCCTGTCGTAAGGCTAAGTCATTGAGCACGGAGCTCAGAGTTCCTGCCTGTCGTAAGGCTTAGTTGGCGAGCGCGAAGCTCGGGAGTCTGGCCTGTCGTAAGGCTAAGTCATCGAGCACGGAGCTCGGAGTTCCTGCCTGTCGTAAGGCTTAGTTGGCGAGCACAGAGCTCGAGAATCCAGCCTGTCGTAAGGCTAAGTCATCGAGCACGGAGCTCGGAGTTCTTGTTTGTCGTAAGGCTTAGTTGGTGAGTGCAGAGCTCGGGAGTCTGGCCTGTCGTAAGGCTAAGTCATCGAGCACGGAGCTCGGAGTTCCTACCTGTTGTAAGGCTTAGTTGGCGAGTGCGAGCTTGGGAGTCCGGCCTGTCGTAAGGCTAAGTTATCGAGCACGGAGCTCGGAGTTCCTGCCTGTCGTAAGGCTTAGTTGGCGAGCGCGGAGCTCGGGAGTCTGGCCTGTCGTAAGGCTAAGTCATCGAGCACGGAGCTCAGAGTTCCTGCCTGTCGTAAGGCTTAGTTGGCGAGCGTGGAGCTTCTTGTGTAAGGCTTAATTGGCGAGTGCGGAATCCATTCCTTTGTAAGGCTGTATCGAGCACGGAGGCAGAGGAAAATAATGCATTGTTGTAACAGGGCGAGGTCGTCAGCCTCGGAGCCAAGTGGGCTTTGAGGTCAATATTTATTGAGAAAGCTGAAAGACATCATAGATGTTTATTACAAGTAGCAAGCGAAATGAAATCAATGCTAAAATTTCAAAATGCATGAAGGGAACTGGCACTATCTTTTTATATACGATATGGTCGTAGGTGAGTGGCGTGCCAGGGTCTCGGCAACCCTTTTTCTTTGGGATCAGCCAGGTAATATGATCCTCTTGCAAGTCGGCAGGTAATTCGATATGACCCTTCCCATTTAGGTTCGAGCTTGCCCAATCCTTCCATTGGTGTCCTCCTTTTCCAAACGAAGTCCCCCACGTGGAAGGAGCGAGGTCGGACTCGTTGGTTGTACATTTGACCCATGCGCCGTCGATAAGTACTGAGACGTGTGTTGGTTCTTTCTCTTGTCTCGGTGATGAGATCGAGCTTGGCCGCTCTGCGGACAGCGTTTTCTTCGGTGTTGTCATAGGCTTCCACCCGCACAGACTGACATCCTATTTCCATTGGTACCACCGCTTCTCCTCCATAGACAAGATGAAATGGTGTCAGCCCCGTGCTATCCCTTGGTGTCGTTCTGTATGCCCAGAGGATGTCGGGAGAGTTCATCCACCCATGAGCCTCTGACGTGATCCAGCTTCGTCTTCAATCCTTTGACAAGTTCGTGGTTGACTACCTCGGTCTACCCGTTACTTTATGGGTAATAAACCGAGGTGAAGGCTTGCTGTATCTTTAGGCCCTCACACCATTCTTTTATCTTTTGTCCCTGGAACTGCCTTCCGTTATCGGAGACCAACTTTCTGGGAATGCCGAATCGGCACACGATGTTTTGTCATAAGAACTTGAGCACATTCTTCTCCATGATGTGTGCTAAAGGTTCGGCTTCTACCCACTTGGAGAAGTAATCGACAGCCACTAATAGAAACTTCTTCTGTCCTGGCCCAAGTGGGAAAGGTCCCACTATATCCATTCTCCACTGATCAAAGGGGCACGAACAGAGGAGGTCTTCAAGAGTTCGGCTGGCTGGTGAGTTAGGGTCTGATGTTTCTGACAGCTCATACAGGAGCGGACAAGCTGATGTGCATCAGCTTACATAGTGGGCCATTAGTAACCGACAAGGAGTACTTTATGAACTAGAGCTCTTCCCCCACCGTGATTGCCCCAACATCCATGATGTATCTCTCGTATGACGTAGTCAGCTTCTTCTGGTGTGAGACATTTGACCAAGGGGCGAGAAAAAGCTCGCTTAAATAGCGTTTCTCCTACCATAGTGAACCGGGTGGCCCTTCTTTTGAGAATCTGAGTTTGTGCTGGGTCTTCCGGTAAAATTCCCTGTGTCAGAAAGGAGATGATGGGTGTCTGCCAGTCTTCTGGTCGGATGGATCGCGGAGCCTGATCTATCTGGGCGATTAATTGCTCTTGCACCATAGGATCAATGGTTTCTCAAGTAGTTAATGCGCTGGCCAGCTTGGCCAACTCATCTGCCTTGTGGTTGTCTGCCCGAGGTGTCACGACCCGAGAGATAGCCGTCCGAAAAATTTTCGACAGCACCTCCCCAGTATCGCTGACAATTCCCTAAATACAAACCTAAGTATACATCGGTCACGTACGATCGGAAATATGGACTACACGTCCAGTTATACACACACACCTACATGTCACAAATAAAGAATGATGGCCTACATGACCACTAACACCTAGATTATAATAGATCACTATGAGAAAGCCGAAAACTGTATATACAGAAATCCACATGAGATGAAAACATCTATGCAACGGAAAACACGACGAGCACCGCATCAGTGTATAAAATATGTCTACAACCATTTCGAATGTGATAAATATAAATACAACCAAATCGAACTACGACTATCGAATAAACTAAACCTACTAACTCCTCTGATGTGAGATGAGAGCATTCGGCAGATCCCTGACATCATCTGTAAGCTTCTACCTGGTACCTGGGAAGACAGAAAATCCCAGGGTCCAAAGGTGTGAGTACAAATACTCAGTGGGTAATATAGACAGATAGTGCATGACAAATAAATAAGATAATAAAGATACATACCAAAACTCAGCAAGATATTAGAAATAACTCTGCAGGTAGTAAGCAACTAGAATAGTCTCATGTAATGCACCATATGAATGACATGTCAAACAAAGTGCAACAATCAAGAATCAAACAGATAAGCAATCAAATGCAGGATCAGTACGGTCCAATACATATATATAACATGCACATGATATGCGTATGCATGATGCAACTGCCCCACACGCTACAGCACTCGTGCAAGCATCTGAGACTGGGTATGGCCGGCATCGGGGGATCAGTACTCCGCGCCCTACAACAAAGTAGTCCGGTGATCCAAATCGAGGGATCAGTGCTCCGCGTCCGGTGATCCCATATCCTATGGCCGATATCTGTCCTCTAATACTCTCCGAGTACCACCCCTAACCGGTGTCGGGATCAGATCATCGACTCGGCTGCGTACACTGCCATACAGCCATCGACTGCGTACACTGCCATACAGTCGCCATCAATATGATGGAAGTAGGGGTCATAACCACCTATATCAATATACTACTAAAGGCCAACTATAGACACGATAGACCCACATCATTGGGATTTACAATCGTTATCAGCGTCATGATGAGATGTTCATTTCATAGTCATTAGCACCTACCAGGCTAATCAATAAGCATAGGTATAGGTCATAATAATCTCAAGTATCATAAAAAAGAACTATAACAATAATGATCACAAATGTCATATCCAGAGTAGAAACACAGTCAGGAATATTAATCCAAGGTCAACGAATATAAGGTCAAGCATGATATAATCATGAGTAAACTAAAGTATCCAAATAACAGCAGGAACAGGAGTACGATAAGGCATACAAACTAACAATAATAGAAAGTAATCATGCACTGGGAAAGAAAATGAACCTGTATTGACCAAACACAGGGATTACCCACCTGATTGACGAATCGTTGCAATGAAAATCTCCCCGTACCAATCAAGATCCTGCAACATAAAGCATCCTCTAAATATTTTATTTTTAGTAAATTTTCAACAAACTAAGCCCCCCATTTAACCTCGTTAACTAACTCTAGTTAGCCTAATCCGAATCAACGAGGAGCAACACAAGTCAATCTAACAGATCCAAGGTTTAGCACTAACTTGTCCATTCAACATGACTCGGTTAATTTAAGCTAACCTCTTTCCCCATTAACCTAAGTTAATTGTTTACCTACTTAAACAAATTTCCTTGTTAATTAACCGTACTAACCGAGTCAGACATTAACCTGACCCTAAGTACGATCAACACCATTTATCACTTCCCTTTAACCTAACTAACAATGTAGAATTTAAACATCCTAAATTGCATTAACAAAGACTATGTAAACCTAAGGGGAATTTAATCGAACATGTGGCATGCATCACCCAATTCCAACCTAACCAATTAATCCGATTAAAATCTAACTCCAACAACCAATTTAACCTAACCTATTTACCGATCCAACACACTCGGCAACAACCCAAAATTAAACTACTTGAACTCAAGAGCTTACCTCTAAGATCAGTTCCAAATCAAGCCCTGTTCAAGATCATGAAATCAAATGGGAACCCGATGAAGCACGGCTCGGCAGAAACGGGGTCACAGCAGGGAAGAAAAGGGGCGGTTGTCGTCGGCTGCTTGTCTTCTCCACGCGGGTAGCACTCAGAGGAAGGAGACGACGGTGGTGGAGGCGGCGTGCGGTGCTGAGCAGGGCAAGCAGCGGCGGTCGGTGCGGCGTCGGGCTTCACAGGAACCAGAGGGCAACCTCGATCGGGCGGCGTCGGGCAGCAGGGTGGAGGAAGGGGGATGCACGGCTTCTTCTCCCGGTGGCAGCTATGGCGAAGAACAGGGGCGGCGGCGCGATGGTGGAGATGCAGAGAAGGCTCGCGGCTTCGGTTCCGTGTGAGGGAGGCGGTGGCAGCAACAGCGGCTTCAGGTGGCGTCGGTGTGCTTCCGGCAGAGGGGCGGCTGGCCGGGCGGCGTCGGCAGTAAGACGAAGAGACGGCGGCAACGAAGAGGAAGGGAGGAGAAAGGTTCGGGTTCGAGGTGGGAAAAAGGAAGAGGCGCGGTGGGGATTAAAAAGGAATCGGTTATAACTTATAGTTATAACGAGGAATGCATAGTAAATTAACCGATTAAATCTAAACTAACCCCGTTATACCTAAGTCTTTATCGGCTAAACCTAATTAAAACCTAGGATTTATTAAAACCATTGAACCAATTACTATAGCAAACAGGTTCAACTTTGGTTCGCTTGGTTCACCAACCAAACGACCTCCGATTTGACTCAAACTAGACTTGTTGGATTCGTCTTCGCGAGACGAACCTTTTTATCCAGTTTATGTTGTCAAAACCTCTCCCAACACGAACCAAACCAACTTGGTTCAGTTTGGTTCAATCTCGATTCGTTTGGTTCACTAACCAAACGACCTCTGGTCTGACCCAAACTAGTTTCGTTTGATTCGTCTCTGTAAGACGAACCTTTTCATCGTGTTCGTTTTGACAGAACTCTCTTCCATCATGAATCCACTTAATCAAACCTAATTAAAGCTTACCCTTTTATTGTTTAATTCTAACCCTAAAATTTCTAGGATATTACATTGTTGATCTACCAATTGTGAGTCCGAGTGCACCACAACCTTAGTAGCGCCCACATGCTGGGCTGCTTGTAGACCTGTTAAGAGAGCCTCGTACTCAGCTTCATTGTTAGTGGCTCGAAATTGTAATTTTACAGCCAACTGCAAAGTTTCTCCTTGGGGGAACACAGCAAGACGCCTACTGCGCTGCCGCTTTTGGTGGCTGACCCGCCCACATAGATTTTCTATGTTTCCGTTGATTCACCCCCTACAACTTCTGTTAGGAAATCGGCGAGAGCCTGGGCTTTAATGGCAGTCCAAGGCAGATACTGTATGTCATATTCACTGAGCTCGGTGGTCCATTTAATGAGACGTCCAGAGGCATCGGGGTTAAGTAGAACCTGACCTAGGCTGTTGTTCATCAACACCGTGATGGGGTGTGCTAAGAAATAAGGACGCAACTTTCGAGCCATCAGAGTGAGAGCTAGTGCCAATTTCTCTAAGGAAGTGTAGCGAGTTTCTGCATTTTTCAATAAATGGTTGGCAAAATATATCGGGCGTTACACCTGAGCCTCTTGCTTAACCAAAACTGAGCCGAGAGCTTCCTCAGATGCTGACAAGTAAACCCACAAGGGTTCATAGGCATCAAGTTTGGCCAATATGGAGAGATCGGCCAAGTATTGCTTTAATTCGGTGAAAGTCTGTTCACATTTCTCGTCCCACGAAAATCGAGCTGCCTTCCACAGGATCTTAAAAAAGGACAGACTTTTTCTCGCAGAGTAAGAGATAAAGTAGGAGAGAGTTGTGATGCGCCCCACCAGCCGTTGCACATCTTTGATACTTCGGGGAGAAGCCATGTCTTGCACAGCCTAGACCTTAGCTGGGTTGGCTTCTATTCCGCGTTCCGTAACCACATATCCCAGGAAACATCCACTCTTGATGCCGAACAAGCATTTGTTAGGATTTAGCTTCAGGCCATACTGTCGGAGCGTAGGGAATGTTTCCTCCATATCAGTCGTGAGATGGTCAGCTCGGAGGGACTTGATAAGAATGTCATCCACATATACCTCCACATTGTGCCTGAGCTGTTTCTTGAAACTCGATGTATAAGTCGTTGGTATATAGCGCCCGCATTCTTTAGTCCAAAGGGCATGATGGTGTAACAAAAAGTTCTGTCAGTTGTAACGAAGCTGACCTTATCTTGGTCTTCTTGGGCGAGAGGGATCTGATGATATCCTTGATATGCGTCCATCATACAGATGAGCTCATATCCCGAGGTGGAATCGACCAATTGATCTATCCTTAGGAGAGGATACCAATCTTTTGGGCACGCCTTGTTGAGGTCTCGAAAATCAATGCAAACCCTCCATTTACCACCAGGTTTGAGCACCAGAACTACATTAGCAAGCCAGGTCAGGAATTGTACTTCCTTGATTTACCCGACTTTCAGTAACTTGCTGATTTCTTCTCGGATGATCATGTCCTGTTCAGCCGAGAAATGCCTCCTTTTTTGTTTGACAGGTCAAACCCTAGGAGTCACATTGAGCTTGTGTTCCATCACCGTGGGGGTACGCCGACAATCTCGGCGAGGGCGACCAAGCAAAAACATCTCGATTTTGTGTCAGACAGGTAAGCAGTCGCTCTTGTAACTCTGGTGATTCGCTCTTGTAACTCTGGTGATAGGTCGGCTGCCATGTAAGTGACTTGGTCAGGCTTCTGGCACTATTCGTGCTGGTATCTTTTTCTTAGTTGGGTCGGGGGAGTCAAGTGTCTTGTACCGAGTTTACCTCGGTGTTCTGTCTCCTCTTTATCGCCCGTAGATCGGTCTGTACCATATATATATAGCACTTGCGAGCTATATTTTGATCCCCTCTTACAGACCCAACCTGATCATATACTGGGAACTTTAGTTTCTGATGATAGGTAGAGACCACTGCGCCAAAGAGCTCAGCGTCGGTCGCCCCAATATAACGTTGTAAGCGGATGAAGCCTCTACCACTGTGAAGAGGGTACTTCGAGTTCTGGGCCAGCCAGCGCCGCCCGACGCCGCCCAACGTCCGGCGATCTCTCTCCAGCGGCGTGATGAGTTAAGGTTTCATTGATTTTTAATCGATTTATTTTTGGGCTTTTACATGAAAATAATTATTTATTGAATCGATTTGACTTTAATTGTCCTATATTGCATGATTTAAGGCTTGACATAATTTTTGTGATTTAATGGTGAATTTTTGGCATTAATTTGATTTTTATTGATTTTAGGGCTAAATCGGACCCAACTCGAGCTAAACCGTGGTCAACTCAAGTCAAAATTGCCAACCCGATCAAGCCAACACGGAGGACATGACTCAGATCGAGCCTGATCAAAATTTCGTAAATTTTTGGAAACCCTAAGCTGCCCTAGAGCCTAGATCAAATGCTGACTGTTGGATCCCAAGATCAATGGCTGAAATTGCTTGATTAATGAAGGGTATTTAAACCAAACTTAGGGAATGAACAGTGCGGCTGCGCACTGTTCACCTTCGTCCCGAAACGCACCCGACGCCGATCCCCTGTTCACCACCGTAACTCCCAGGCCAGCCCCGTCCACCCAAATCAACTCCAACACGTTCCCTGATCCCTGAAGAAGCTGAAGCCGACCGATTGGGTGAAATTCGGCGACCGGACGGCGCGCGACCGAGGAGGTTTCTTCCGGCGCCGAACCCCCTGTTTTCTCCTGTTCTGGCGAGCTGTTGCTTTATCCGAAGCTGCGATTCGACTGAGGGGTTCTCTGAGGATTGAAGAGCACGCATGAATCATCAGTAAAGCCAGCGGAGCAAGAAGAAGCACGGGAATCCGATTTTGCAAACTGAGAACGCGCTGCACAGTACTGTTTTTGGCCGGAGAGGGTTTTTCCGGGCAAATTCGTGGTGCTAGAAGCGGCCAAACTACTCGAAGACCTATCCGAAGCTTCCAATTGGATTCAAGGCTGATTGACAACCAGCTGAGGGCGATTTGAAGGAGAAAGGGATGGGTTGGATGTGTTTTGTTTCTGATTTCTGTTCTTTCGGCACTTCTGAAATTTCTGATTGCAATAGCTTAGTTTTTTTGAGTTCCGAATGTTGATGTTACCTTGTTGAATTGGTCATTAGGTTAATGCTTGGTTTGTTTGGATTTTGTTTTGCATCAGAGATTGTTTAGCTGAGTTTCTGAAAATCTGTTTTCAAGTTTCTGAAAATCTCAAATTGACACTGTTGCGTGCCATTTTCAGTTTCTTCGTATCAGTTTGATAAGCTTGAATAGGTTAATCGGTGTACTTGATGTTAGTTGCTTTAGGTTGAATAGTTACATTGCATGGTAGTCTTGCTAGTTAGATTTGTTGCTTGTAAATTCAATTACTTGCATTTAGCCTAGTTTCTTTCCTTCCTTGCTTCATGAATTGCTAGTTAGGTTTGTTGCATGATAGATTAGTCTATACTTTAATTCAATAATTTTAGTTTTAGTTTAGCAACTTGCAGTTTGTTTAATTTACAGATTTTAAATTTACATTTCATTACAAGACACCAAAACCCCATTTTTATTAGAAAACCCAAAAACACGACACGAAAGTTCAAATTAGGTAATTTTCTACTAGTCCTTAGAAAAATACGACTCGAGGCCCCTATACTTGCTTGCTTGTATTTATCGTGGGTTTTCGATATTTAAAAATTCTAATTTGCAACCCTAATCGTGACATTTCCATAGCAAATCTAGGGTTGTCATGGCGCCGGCGGCGAAAAACATAGAAAAAAAGGAAAAAGGAGGGAGAAAGCTTACCGCGCGCGAGGAGGAAAGATTTTGGAGAGAAATCACCGAGATCCGGCAAAGGAAAGGTTCAGCGAGGGAGAAAACCGGCGAGGAACAGCTCCGGCGGCGTTCATGGGAGAGAATCGGCGAGAGGAGGAAGATTTTGTCGCGTGGGAAGAAAAGGAGAAAGTCAGGATCTAGGTTTAAGTTGTTTTTTTTGCGACAAAAGTTGTTTCGTCGCAAAATTCATCGCCAATTTGGCGACGAAATCCTGGATTCGTCACCAATTTGGCGACGAATACTGGATTCGTCGCCAAGTTCGCGTGGAAAAAGTGGCGAACAGTCCAGATCTAGGGTTTCGTTGATTTGTTTGCGACGAATTCTATGTCGTCGCCAAAATCGTTGCCAAATTGGCGACGAAAAATTGGATTCGTCGCCAATTTGGCGACGAAAAATTGGATTCGTCGCCAATTTGGCGACGAATTTATTTTTTCATCGCTAATTTAGCGACGAATTTGTTTTTTCGTCGCCAATTTGGCGACGAATTGTTTATTCGTCGACTAATTTGTTGACGCACTTCCTTACTTAGTTAATGCATTTTATTTTCACACTTTTGTAGTCGCAATTTTATCTACAATGCTTAGTGTTCTTTTTGTTCTTTAGATTTAGAACTCAAAACAACAACCCCCCATCCAATACAAAAGAAAATCCAAATCCCCGATTTCAATAACATCTAGAATTACCATCCATCGACTACGATCGTTTGGGAGACGACTCGAGTTACCCTATACTACTTAGTTAGAGGATTCGGTATAAATTAAATTGACGTGCTCATTTATAACGACAATCTAAGCGTGCGTCATTCATCAGATCTATAAATACAGCTGGATCATTGGTAAGATAGAACGACATCACCAAAAACTCATAATGTCCATACCGAATGCGAAAGGCTGTCTTTTGAACATCCTCGTCTCGTACTCTGAGCTGATGATAGCCAGATCGCAGATCAATCTTAGAGTACATACAGGAACCCTTCAGCTGGTCAAAAAAATCATTGATGTGCGGCAACAAATATTTATTCTTGATTGTTACCGTATTCAGCTGATGGTAATTGATACACAATCTCATAGATTCGTCCTTCTTTTTCACAAACAGGATCGGGGCTCCCCATGGTGAAACACTCAGATGAATGAAACCCTGATCCAATAATTTATGTAGCTGGACTTTAAGTTCTTCCAGCTCTTTCGGTGTCATCCAATACGGAGCCTTGGACACTGGTGTCATGCTCGAAATTACCTCGATAGTGAACTGGACATGTCTATAGGGTGGTAAACCAGGAAACTTGTTCGAAAATACATCCTGATACTCTCGGACGATACGAACATCGGAAGGACAAGAAATACCGTCTTCCTCTGTTTGCTTCAGAAATAGTAGATAACCTCGGCAACCACTATCTAACATCCTCTGAGCCTGTATAGCCGAGATGAGAGATAATCCATCACTCTGAGTGCCAACGAATTCCCAAGCGGGTTGATCCAGAGGTTGAAAGGTAACCACTCTCGCTCGGCAATCTACTGTAGCATGATAAGTGACCAACCAATCCGTACCCAGAATAATATCAAATTCTACCATATCAAGTACCTGCAGATCCACTATAAGGGTATGACCGTCATAATCTAGCGGACATCCCTTAATCTGCTGATTTGTAGTCAGTACTTCACCTGATAGTAAAGATACTACTAGACTACATGATCTAATCATAGGCATTCTTTCAATTTTTCTCAAAAATAATCTAGACATAAAGGAGTGAGAGCTACCAGTATCAATTAAAGTATCAGCATATAAAGAATAGATTGTAACCATACCCAATATGACCGATCCATCGGCCCGCTGCGCCTCCTCTCGAGTGGTAGCATAGACACATCCAACCTCTGTACTGGACAGCTGTGCAACAGGCTGAGAGATAGAAGACCTCTATTCCATCGAAATCTAACTCAAAGGTGTTGAAATCGGAAACTGAGGCTGCTGCGAAGGTAGCATGTATGACTGAGGTACGGCTGGTAGATACTGCTGAGTAGGATAACGAGTCTCTGGACCAGTAGGGTACTGAAATGCTATCGGTAAAGCTACATGGTCCCTCCCCTGAAGCATATATATCTGTGGTTGAGACGGCAGGGTTCGTTGCTGCTGATGAGCTCTGGTCCTCTGTATCCTCTGAGATCGCTACTGTATAGGACGTCCTCCAAAAGATGTAGCATCAGTAGACTCCAGTTGAGCCTTCAGAGTACACTCTCTGACTGTATGACCCGGAAGTTTGTCCAGTCCTCTGTCTCTTCTAAGCAGTCGGTTGAGCATCCTGACTCTTCGTCTTACCGCAAACAGTCTACTTCTCAAACTCTGTCTCTCGAGATATCTGTTGATGGGTCAACTCGATAGAAAGTGCTCGGTCTAAGGCCTCTCTATACGAGTGGATAGAAGACCCGGACATCCGAACTCATATATATGCGAAAAGGCCCTACATAAACTGAATCATCTAGTCTTCGTCCTGTGCCACCAATTGTGGACAAAACTTTGAGAGTTTAGCAAACTATGTATTATATTCCATAACAGACCTCTCTCCCTGCTTCAGACTCAAGAACTCCTGGCGGCGTGCCATGCGGAAGGTCGCCACGAAAAACTCTCTCTCGAAGGCCTCTCTGAAAGATGTCCATGTCACCTCCTGCTCTCTAAACACGATCTTCTGAGTCTTCCACCATGTAAGAGACTGGTCTTGTAAGTGATAAGTAGCTAATCTGACTTTCTCTGCCTCCATACAAGTCATATAGTCATAGGTATCCATCAGGTTCTCCATCCACGATTGAGCCATCCACGGGTCAGATCCCCCGTGAAATTGGGTGAAGCGATCCTTGGCCGACTTGGCCAAAGTCATATACGGCTTCTGCCAGCCGAAGCAGATGTAGGCATAATCGAAGGAATCCCCTGGGCCTGAGAACTCTGCTCTCCGATAGGAATATTACAGTTCTGATCCCGTATATCCCTCTCCTCCTCGATAATATCTGGCTCCTCTGACATAATAGGTCGTCTTAGTGGTCGACCTCGTCCACGGTTTACAGGGGCCATATAATAAGATAGTACATGATATAACAACCAGTATAAATTTTCTAACAAATATAGAAATATACCAAGAAAACTTACAGATTATCGCCTGGAGATCTTTTGCCATGTTATTTCCATCTCACAACCTGGATCGAGTAACCGAAAGTCCGATAAACCCGATAAGACGAGAAATCCAAGAGAAAACTAAATCTAAACCCTAAACATGTTCTAAATGCTCTGATACCAAATAAATTGGTATCAAATAGACCAAAAATATGATAAATCCTGAAAGAATCTAACCTGCTCTGATACCACTAAATTGGTATCAGATAAACTTCAAATGCAACGAAAAATCCAGAAAATGGATCATAAAGTCATGCTCTGATACCAAATAAATTGTATCAGATAGACCAAAAAATATGATAAATCCTGAAAGAACCTAACCTGCTTTGATATCAAATAAATTGTCACGTCTTGAGAGACAACCGTCCAAAAAATTTTGACAGCATCTCCCCAGTAATCATGACAATTCCCTGAATACATGTATATATAAAGGCTCACACGGCCTATCCATACTACATAATATGGATTTATGTACAACTAAATAATAAAAATATGACCCACTCGGCCACTCACACATCCTAATGTAAGCAGAACAATGTAAATCTAAATCTACACAACTACTAATGAATAAAGTCGAAAAGTAAAGAAATTCGAAGTTACGCATGCGGAAACATAAAGGGTACAACTATAAAATCACAGATAAGAAACATACTATAGTCTCAAAACACCGATACGAATCATAAATCCGAAAGTAAAGAAGATAGAATTAAAAGTGTCACAACTCTATACTAATGCATCCATGCACAAAGACATAACAAATATCTTCTGTTGTGAGATGGCGTGACTGGCAGGATCTCTTCGGCATTAGCTGTAATCTCCTACTTGATATCTGGGAAGACAGAAAAATCTCAAGGTCTAACTGGTGAATACAAAATACTCAGTGAATAATAAGGAAAGACAGTGCATGATCGAAGTAAATAGCAAGAGTACAGATAAGTACCAGAAATCAACATGTGATCAATAATATCTCTGTAGGTAGTAAATAACTAACATGGATCTCATGAAATGCAATGAGACGTATGAATGACATGTCACACATATTGTAACAATCAAGAGTCAACCAAGTATACATCCAAATGCAGTATACGTACGATACAATACATATATATATCAAGCACATGATGCAAGCATATGCATGATGCAACTGCCTACACTCGCACCAGTACTCATATGTCCATATGAGACTGAGGGTGTCCGACATCCAACGGCCATGCATCTAGCCCTACAATAAAGTAGCCTAGTGGCCCAACAGTAGGTAGCCTTCTATAGCTACGTACATCCTATGGTCAATGTCTGTCCTTTAATACTCGTCCCTAAGTATCACTCCCATACTCTACGAGTATCACACCTGGCCGGTGTCAAGGTCAGCACATTGACTGACTGCGTACACTACCATACAACCACCATCACTATGACGAAAATAGGGGAATCATAACCACCTATATAAATATGCCACTAGAGGCCAACTATCCATGATGATGGACCCACAATAATGTGGCTTGCACTCGTCATCATACACATGATGTGATGATCAAATCACAGTAATCTACATCTACCATGCTAATCAACATGCGTAGGTATAAAACCCTAATGATCACAGGTATCATAAGTAAAGATGACTATAAACCTCTAAAGATCACAGGTATCATAGGAACAGGAAATATAATAATAGATATCAAGGAATTCATATAACAGAATTTATAATCAAAGATCAACAGGATTAAGGGCAAGCATGAGTTAGACAGGATTAAAACAGAAGTATCCAATCTACTAAAGGAATATAATCAGGATATCTAACTACTAAAATTGGAAAGGAATCATGCTCTAAAAATAATAAATTCTATATTGACCAAATACAGTAACTACCCACCTGGTATATCGCAAATCAAACAATATAACCCCCAGAAATATCCTCGTATATAATGAATTTCATGAATCACTCAGGGTCCTGCAAATACAATAATACCATTCTAAATGCAATGATATTCAAAGTCTCCTATCAAGAAAAACCCTAGCTTACGGTTTAACCCCATTCAAGTAACCTAACTCAGGTTAGACTAATCTAACCATCAGGTTGTTATTAACAGGTTTAACTAATCAATTAATTAGCTATATTAATTAATTAATACAACCAATCTTATGTTTAATTAAACTCAAGCTAACCAATCAACCTAATCCAACTTAATCATAGTTGGTTAGATCCAAACTAAGGTTAACAATCACCTAGTTGATTTTAAATTAATAACCAATCTAATTGGTCTTAATCTTTAACAGATAATCTAATCAGAACCAACAATATCCATGAACAACACATGATCAAATTCATCCAACCAACGAATCCAATAATTCTTATTTCAGATCAAGCCTTAACAATGTGTTGCCATTGGATTCAATAATACAGTATTAGTTAACTAATCAAAACATAAACCAACAACAACACATAACCCTAATAGATCCATTTAATTCCCTTAATCCACAGCCATTCAACACCATCAACAGATCAGATCAAGAATTCTACAAGTATTAGTTTCACAAGGCTTACCTCAGGTTGATTCAAGGCCTTTACCCTATATTTCCCTGCTCCTTTGATTCCACCAAAACGGAGCCTGATTAATCCAAGAACCAAACACCTTTCAATCGAACAGTACTAAAAAATCCAAGAACCCTCAGCACAATCCAAATCCGATTCTAATTTATCCAATAGACATAGAATTCTTTATCCCTTATCTTAAATGGAACCATGCCCTAGAATCTCCTTTACTCATCTCAGAACCCCTAGCTCGGCTCAAAAAGCCACCGACCGAAATCAAGAATTGGGCATAGATCTGTAAATTTGTTCCACATCAAGCTACAAAGCACAAACCACCCCAAAACCCGAATAGATTCAATGAAAACCTTAAGAAATCCATTTGAAATCAACCCCTTATCGATCACCGCCGATCAACTCCCCTTCCACCACATCGTCGCTCACTGCCCAAAACGCACCACCTCCGGCAAAGGAATGAGTCCAAGGTAGAGGATCCTAGATCTCTGGTAGCTTCTTCTCTTCTTCGGCACCAGTGGAAGGTCCCGTGTGCGAGCGTGGTCGGCTGGATCGGGGAAAGAGGAGAAAACAAAGGATGGGTGCGAGAAAATAGAGGAAAGTATCGCGGGGAGGAAAGGGAGGATCGCGGCCTTGAGGCTTTTATTGGGTTCTCCTTATCGGATCCAAACTTATAACCCTTTAATCCATTAACCCATTAATCCTTTAATTAATTAACCTTAATCAGACCTAATTAATTGGGCTAATCTTGGGCTAAATCAATTGATGGTAAATGGGCTAAATGGCTTGGTTTAATGAGCTTAAGGCTAATTAAATACCAAGAGCTAAGCCTCGACATGACAGCGAGCTTAGTCCGCCACGAGGAACCATTGTTTTGGTTCCTATTGGGGTTTACACATGATTCACATAGTTTAGGTTTTAAATTCTATGTTGATTTTTGAGATCCTATATTTTTGTGTTGTAGGAGGCTATTGCAATTGGAGTTGATAGTCTTGGTTTTGACTTGAGAATATGCTCAGAAGGCAAGTTCAAACCTTGAGGTTTTCATTTGACACACAAGTAAGCTTTTGCTCAACTCAATAGTAAGTATAATTTTTTTTGTTATTTCTTGGATGTTTCTATTATCAAAACTTTATTAAGATGGATTTTATAACCTTTCACTTGAGTAGATTAAGTTTATTATATGGGAGTCTAGCACAACACAAGTTTCAAAATCTTGTTCCAAGCCAAAGTATCAATGGTTGGCTTAAACGAGTTGCTACCATGTTTGAGTGCCAACAAGTGTTAATGACATTGGTTTAATTGACAAGTTTTACAATTGTCTTTCTATGTATAATTTTAATACATGAACTATATTCATCCATGGATGTCATAACAAACTTATAAGTACAATCCAATTAGAGAATGACAAATATGATATTGTTTGAAAATGAAATGAAAAATATTAACCTTAAATAGGGTTAATATTAACTATGATTTGTTGGACTAACAAATTGAACACATAAATAGAGTGTGAAAGTGTCTAAGGAATTGATAATGTCGGGAAGGATAACATTAACCATGTCCACAAAAAAATACATCATGTTTTGGTGGTTTGAAATACAACTTATTGTAGGTTCTAAAGATTTAATTAAACTTTTAAATTTTAACTAAATGCATGTTTATTTATACATGCTTAATAATGTTACAAATTAATTTTTCTTTTAGGTTATAATGTATATGAATAAATTTGAATGTACAATAAGTTATAAAATGAATTTATCACTGAAGAATATTTTGATTGAGTTGAAGAATTTGTGAACTTTGTTAAGTGTCATCCAAGCTGTATGAATGATGACCAGTTATATTGTCCATGTAATCATTACAAATATAAAAATACAACTTTTCATGATATATACTATGAATGTATATCTAGGTAGAAATGATTTTATTCTAAATTACTATAATTGGTACTATCATGGAGAGCCTTATTTGTTTGAGACAATTAGATCTTCTATTGCTTCATCATCTGACCCTATTGCTCGAGATGAATCATCATCAAATGATAATGCAATGCAATCAATGATTTACGACATGATGAATGTGCTTGATCATATAAATATTGATGAAATACTAACACCTGAAGTTCAGAAACTATATGACATATTAAAGTCTAGTGAAAGAGAAATGTAAGAAGACATTCCTTCTAGTCATTCCTAATTATCAATTACTGCAAAGCTATTGAACAGCAAGGTAGAATATCATTTCTCAGAATGATGTTACGATGGTATTTGTTAATTGATGTTAGAGTTGCTCCTTATTGATAATATAATGACTGATAGCTTCTACAGTACAAAGAAATTGAGTAAGGGTTTAAGTTTACTTATAAAAAAATAAATTATTGTATAAATAACTGTATGATATTTTGGAATGAGGACGGTGAACTTATTGAATGCAGAATGTGTAATCACCCTCATTATAAGCAACGTAGTCATATATCATGGAAGAAGAAGAATTTACCATAGAAAGTTATGTATCACTTCTCGTTAACTGCTAGACATCAACGCTTGTATATTTTTGCTGCAACAGCAAGTTATATGAAGTGGCATCATAAGCATGTATATGAAGGAGATATAATGTGTCATCCTTTTGACTCATCTGTATGAAAACATCTTGATACAATATTTTTCTCCTTTGCAATAAAACCACATAATGTAAGATTGAGACTTTCAACAGATGGATTTTAGCCATTTGGTCAATCTTGAATAATAATATTCATCTTGGATAGTCATATTAACATCATATAACTTGCCGGCATGGATGTGCATAACAGACGAATACATATTCCTAATGGTGCTTATTCTATGTCCAAAGAATCTAAAAGAAAATATAGACATTTTTTTTATAACCTTTGATTATCGAACTGAATGAATTATGAAATATAGGATCGGAGACTTATGATATTACAAGTAAAATAGATTTTACCTTGCATGCTGCTTTAATGGATGATTAGTAATTTTTCAACATACTCAATGTTGTTAGGATGGAGCACAATTGAAAAATTAGTATGTCAACATTGCATGAAAGAGTCTGATGCATTTTCATTACCTTGCAGTGGGATAATATCTTGGTTTGATAATCATCATAAATTTTTACCAAAAGACCACCCTTTCAGATGAAATAAGAAAGAGTTCATAAAAATAAAGTGGTCAGAAAACTTCCACCCATAATCAAGCCAAGGAGAATAAATACTTTGGGGAAATAGACAATGATGGATTTGTACCAATAACTCAAACGGTTCTAATGATTTAAATAAATACATTGTTAGGGTGTGTAAGTGTGGTTGGAAGAAAAGAAGCATATTTTGGGAGCAACCATATTAAAAGTATCTTCTCATTTAACATAATTTAGATGTGATGCATGTTAAAAAAATTCTTTTTTGATAATATCTTTAATATTATGATGAATGTTTCTGGAAAAACTAAAGACACAATAAAATCACATGAAGAATTAAAAGAATTAGTTAGGAGACCTGAGTTGTATCAGAATGAAATGACCAATAAATTTTTAAAGGCTTGTTATATATTGGACAAAAAAGGTAAAAAGATTTATGTAGTTGGTTGAAAGAAATCAAATTCCTTGATGGGTATGCCTCAAATATGGCTCGATGTGTAGATATAAATAAATTAAAAATATTTGGAATAAAGAGTCATGACTGTCACGTGTTCATACAAAGACTTATTCCTATAGTTTTTTATGACCTATTATCTAATAATGTTTGATAAGAACTTACAAAATTAAGTCTGTTTTTCAAAGATTGATATCGAGGGTAATTATGATGGGTAATATGCTAACAAAAGAGAATGAATGTAAAGAAATGACCTTCGTAGAATTATGCAACCTCATGGTAATATGGTCTCAACAGAATCAGAGCAAGTTCTAGAGTAACAATCACCACAAGTGTCACATAATAAATAATAGAATAATAAGGCTCAATCCTCACTAGGTAGATATAACATCATCTCAATTTATCAACATGGAATCCATCATTAAGTTGTAACCACATATACTCCAAGAACTTTTTCATGACTATGAACCTCCAAAATGACAAATTTAGTTAACTAAATTATTACAATTCCTAAGATGATATGAGTCATACAGAGAGAAATTATTAAGAAAGAATGATAAACAATTATACTCATCCTAAACTAAGTAAAAAATAAAACAAGCATTGAAATATATACAAAAACAAGGTGAGATAGAATAACTCCCCTTTCATCGGGTAGACAACTTGTTGCCAAAGAGAGACCCTTGATCACTGATCACCCTGGGTACTTGAAAGCCCTCAATTGATATGTCACGATTGGACTTCTAATTAATCAAGTGTCGAAAACCCACAATGAACCAAAAATAAAATTGAGTATAGGGGTCTCGAGTCGTATTTTACCAAGAGCTACTAGTGAACTTGCTTGAATGTAGGCTTATTGTTCTTTTTGGGTTTTCAACATATAAATGGGGTGTTTTTGATCTTTAGGCAAATCTGAGAATTAAAGTGCAAAATAAAGGAATTCAACCACAATTTAAAACTAACCAAATGATTTTGTTTTTAAGGTTTCTTGATTGTGAATGAGGTTGCTAAAAAAAACTCCAAGTACAAATTTAACCACTATATTAAACACAATAAAATTCTAAATTATTGATTGAATGCAACTAACCTACTCTCTATAAAAGAAATCAAACTTCAAAAATTAAACTAACTAACCTAAAGAACTTAAAAACCCTAAACTCTGGAGTTGAAAAGAAATCAGAAATCAAACTTGCTGTGATGAAATTTCCAAAAGAGATATGAATTGAACTTGCATAAATTTAAATGGTGAAGCTAAAGATTAAAGCAAGGCTTAACTATCCACTACCCCAAATGCAGTAAATCAGATTCTTAAACAGATTGCAATGAGAATAAATTCAAAAATGTGCAGTAATAAAAATAACTCATCCAAAGCCTTCCCTCTTCGATTCAGCTTGGTGTCAATCAAGATGCCAAATTCAGGACAATGTCAACTTTGAAAACCCCTTTAGAAACTTGAATTTAGCTGTTGGACTTGTCTGCTCAGCGTCCACAACACCAAAAACCATGGAAACCCTCTCCTAGAAACAGAGCCCGACGCACAACAGTTTTGGAGTTGCAATGCTTGAATTTTGCTCCTCTTCTTGCGCTGATGAGGTTGATGATACTTTGAATGTGCTCCACAATCTTCATAGAACCCCTCTTCGAATCGCGGAAGCTGATGATACCACCAAACACTGGAACGCAGTGAAATAGAGGAGAAGCAGCGTCGGAGAAACCCTCGTCATTGGCTTCCAGCTGCCGAATGTCGTCCAACAGATCGATTCTAGCTTCCTCAAGGACCCAGAAACTCGAAGAAATGGGATGGAAGGGATGGGGCCTTGCCGATTGGTACGTTGTGAAACAAGGAGAGGAATCACGATGAAACAGTGGTGCAACCACTGTTCATCATGCAGATTTTTGGATTTTATATGAACTGGTGAACCGTGTTCAATTGGGAGGGTTTAATTTTGGGTTTAATGAAAATCAGGGTTTGTTGAGTGTAATTGATCTAGGTTAAGCTTGAGTTAGATCTTTGATGTGAACTAGATCAAATTGAGCATCTCTCACTTGGCAAATAAACCAATACTTGGGTCTTGAGCATCAATCTTGGATTAAATTTTCCTACAAAGCCAATTCAAAATTAATTAGGACTTTAATACAATAAATTGTAGCAATTTACTCTTGAGCCCAAAATGGTTATCATTGTTAGATTTGAGAGGTGTCCTAAGGCAATCGCCTTACGGTTATACTATTTATTGGATAAATAGCAATTCACTATTTGAGTGCACATTCCATATGTGTTTGATTGAATCTTAAACTCAAATACTGAATGTCCGCAATACGATTCATAGCGTGAGAGAATTTGTGATTGGATCACAACTAGTGAGCATCTCTACACGTGTAATTATGAATGTATTGGAATTATCCCTAGTCAAGGATTGATGAGCACGGACGTCATCGATTCTGTCGAGACTAGCACGTTTTGAACTCCTTGGTTATCCAAGCAGCTGATCTCACTGCTGTCAACATTAGATGTTGAGAGTTAAACGTGGATGCTGGTTAAAGGTAACCAGTTCATTGGAGTGACCTGCTTTGAGACTTCATATGGTTCGATATATATATATATGTCAATGAAGATCTCAGTGCAGCTTAAGTGCGAGTTTCCTTTGACTTGCGGTATTCAAGTCACCTTGGTCATGGAAGCTTATACTTTGACATCTTAAGTAAGCATCTCCAAGGAGGTGTGGACCCGAGATGATTGGGTATAAGTCGAAGTGTCCGAAGGTGTTTGAATAGCCCACAGAGGATTCACCGCTCCTTGAAAAGGGAGACGTATACCTTGCGGCCGCTTGTCAGGATTGTTACTAAAAGTCTTTGGCCAAAGCATTACATGTTAAGAGTACGAGACTCTTGGACACATGTACAAGTAACTTGAATCCACAGGACAAGAAAGCAGCTTGGGCTAGGTGTGACGTAGTCAACCTAGTGGGGACTGACACATAGACCATGTCCTGAACCAAGCGGGTATAAGACGGTGAAAGGAACGAGGCACGATTCAGTGCAGCTGCTGAAGGGTTTAGAACTGTTCTGGAATCAATCGTTGATTTTTCGATCAATTGGGGATCATGATATACTACTAGGTGTCACTCATGATCGTTCCGTAATTAATGGTTAATTACGGACGACCAACATAACCGGGAACCTATTGGGTCACACGCACAACAAGTTCTTTGAAGGACTTAAAACAAGTTTGAGAATTGGATTCTCAGAACAAGAGAAATAAAATCTGGTTGGACCAAACAATGGACAAAATGATGGAACACGTCTTACGAAGATGAAATGAACGAAATTGATTTCGTTCAAATCAGAGCTCGTTTGGTTACTGAACCAAATGATTCAATTTTGAACCAAATTGAACCAACTTGGTTTGGTTCGTGATGGAAGAGATTTTGGCAAAACGGAAGAGATGAAAAGCTTCGTCTTTGGAAGACGAATTGAATAAAACTGATTTGGGTCAAATCGGAGTTCGTTTGGTTAGTGAATCAAGCGAACCAGAGATAAACCCGGTTCGCTACAGTAACATAGGTTCAACCCGTTACATCTGGTTTAAGTGGTCCGGTTCAACCCAAATCAGGGTTTTGGTTTCTTGGTTTTCGGCTAAAATAAAACCTAGCTTTTAATCAAAACCTAGGGTTTTAATTAAGCCACTGTAGCAAACCCGTATAAAGAGCCCTGTTCATCTTCTCCCCTGTTGAGCGCCGTCCAGCCTTCCTTCTCCACCCGTGCGGCCGTAGTTCTGGAACTCCCGTGACGCGACGCCCTTTGGGCACGCCTCCTTCTGCCGGCGTCGCTACTCGAAGGCCACCGGAGAAGAAAGCAACGCCGCCGCCTTCACGAGCTTCCTGCGCACCGCACGCCGCCGGCTTCGCGAGCTGCCTGCGCACCGCCGATGCACCCGCGATGTCGTCCGTCTGTGCACCGTCGTCGCCTGCCGTCCGCGCGAGGGAGATCACCGCTGGTATCCTCCTTCCTGCTCGCGACCATGGCTCGCGGATGGATGGAGACCATAGCTTGAGCACTGCCTTCCTCTGCCGTCGCTCAACCCTAATCTGCCACCGCCTGCCGGAGGAGCAAGAAGCTGGTTCCTTCTTCTTCGTGGCCGCCGCCTTTGCCAGCTGCTGGTTGCTGTTTCCAGAGAGGAAGGCGATGAAGACCTGTCTTCTTTATCCGTTTTCTCTGTTCCATGTTTCTCCACCACAGCCGGCTCAACATCTCCCATTACAGCCCTTTATTGTGCTTGCTCTGGTACAGCTGATCTACCGAAGTTGTTGCCGGAACAGAGGGTCTTCCTTTTGTGTTGCCGACCAGTTCAGTTTCCGGGTGTGAGGAAGAAGAGAAGGTCTTCTTGATTCGGCAGTGTGGTGTGGGAGAGCAAGAGAAAAGTTTATTTTGTTTTTCTTTTCTCATGTGATTTATGGAATTGTTCCGGAATATTATTCCATTATCATCTTCGGAAAAGAGTTTTCGATTGTTTGTCCTAATCGACGGTCAATGATTGACCATCAATAAACTATATCGAGAATACGATTCTCGATGATAGTTAGAAAGCCCCGGAACGATCGCGACACACGTTGTTGCGTAGTTTCCGGAATAAGACTTCTCTCGATTCGATTGTCATCGATCATCGGCTAGTACCGAAGACGATGACGCGACTCGTGGCTTCTGAAGCCGTCCAGACGGGAGCTTGGCGTGGATCACCAGTAAAGGCGGGGCTTCGACGAGGACCGCTCGATTGATTCAACGACATTCAGATATCGTCATCGCGAGGTACACGTTTAGAATAATCTTTATTCTGCAAATTTTAATTGTGCAAGTAGAATAAATTTTATTCAGAAAAATTTTAATTTCCTGTCATGCCTTGTACATGTTATTTCCTGCTTTTGCCATGCGTGTGTTGTGATAATATTAGTTTTAATTATCTGTAAATTTCTGCTGCGCACATTTACGAAACGTGAGAACACGCGCATTGCACCAGGACAATCCTAACAATCATCTCATTAACACAATAAAAGGGGTATAACATTAAGCATTAGTTACACAAAATATACCCAATATAAACCCAAAATAGTGTATCAAATACTAACTTATCAGTACTCTAACTCTCTCCAAACTATGTCTAGATGCTTGACATTGATGAAACTGATTTTTGGGACGTTGCTTGCAGTGCAAGTCCCTACACTTTTACATACCTTTCCAAGATAGAAAAGCCTTTAATTGAAACTGGGATCCTATCATCGTCCTCAAAATAATTAGAATCAAAAGAATTAAACAAATAAAAATTTATAATTAAATAAATGAAATGAATAAAATTCACAACACAGTCATACACAAACAAACATCATATGAATCCCGGACAACGGTGTCAAAATTTTGCTGGTGTGTGTTTAGTTATTAAATTCTTTTTTATTTATTTATTTGTTTTATTTTATTTTGTTACTCACACCCTTTCAAAATTAAAATTTATAATTAATCAAATCCCTAATTATCACTCAGGTAATTAGAATGGATGGATCTTCATCAGAGCTAGACCACTTCGATGAAATTCGATCGGAGAAGGTGAGATCCAAACGTCAGTTGTCTGCCCTAACAACTGCCGCAACCATGCAAAGGGGATTAGAACAGGAAACTGAAAGTCCTTACCTCAAATTCACCGATGGTTGAAGGCGATCAGACATGAACAGGTAGCCTCGCGTTCGCGAACCATGTTGGTGAGGGATAGCCTGATATTGCTCCGGTGGATGCGAGAGGGGAGGGGAGCTCACCAGAGCTAGACCACTCAGGCAGAGTCCCTAACGATGCGGTATAGTTGGCCACTGTCGATTACCGGAACTATAACTAGGTCAGCAGTCAACAGGCGACCAAAGGTGTGAGGACGATGCACGTTGGAGCTGGACCACTTCGGCGGAACTCCTGGAGGATGCAACGACGTTTGCCAACCTTTGAAGGATGTTGTTAGCTGCTCTAAGTCATCCATCAGGAAGAAAGGAGTCTCAGCAATGAAGAAATCACTAAGAAAAAGAAGGAAATTGTGATTCTAGGAGTGACCTAGCGCAAACCCCAACCAACGCTATGTGAACCTAATTTCTGTATTTAAACCCCTATTGAACCAAACTGGATTTGACCCAAACTGCTAAATCAAACTTTTTTTTTTCAAATTGGACTTTCTCTTGGACTTTTTGAATTGAGTTTTTGGCTTGATTTGAAATTCTTATAATTGGACTTCTTCTATATGAAATTTGTCTTGATTGTAATTCTCGAGTCGAATCGGATTACAATTAAATCGAATCTGATGTTTCCTCCTCAAGTTGTTATTCTCATCCTAATTTCTTGCAAAACTAAATATAATAAATTAATAATCATGAATTATTTCAAATCAATAGGAATTAAAATGAAGACTTCAAATAAATCAAAACTGATGAAATATACTAGAAACATAAATTATAGTATAAAAGAGGATTAAAATACCGAGATATAATCCTAAATTAGCATATCCTAAATTTGATTATAAGTAGACTATGCTCAAGGTCGTACTTGATATTTTTTTAGGTCTAAGGCGAATTTGAAAAAGTGAACCCTCTAAAAAACAAAAAATATCACCTACTTAAACTTTGAATTAACATTTATTTCTTTTTATTTTCTTTTTCTCTTCTCAAATCTAGATAAATATTTATGAATTATTTTTTACTTATTATATCTAGTAAAATATTAAAAATATATTAGAACACATCAATTATTAAATTTTCTATAAATAATTAATTCAAATATTTTAAATTCAACTTGAGAAATATGATATATATATATATATATATATATATATATATGAATGATGTGCATAATTGTACATAAAAATAATCAACTAAAGAAATTAGAATACATCGTATTGATGAAATATAATTAAAATTTATGATTAATTTTTATGATTTTTTAAAACTTGAGAACCTAACTTTATAGAAATAGTCAAATTAATTAATTAAGTAACAAAAATATATTAAAAATAAAATATCCATGACACATTATTAGCCAAGTAGATTAAATTTAAAAAGTCTCTATACCCCATAGCACTCAATAAGATTGAATACATTACATATATAAAAAAAATATCTATCAAAATTAAAAGGAAGTAGATCTCGAGTCAGATAGAATATAACAATTAATAAAAAAATCTCTTAAGCTCGATTCTTGATCAAATGAAAAAAAATATAAATTGTCAAATAAAACATATTGTATTATCGATTTACCACCTATCGATATCACCGCATAGTCATTACCTTTTTAACCTATTTTATTTTATAATTTATGATTTAAAAGAGACTTTGAAAATTTTAGATCCTCTGTATGTTTGGATAATTAGATTACTTAGGATTTGAATTTATAATATATTTATTTAGACTCGATGATTGAGCCTGAGACCAAGATCTCTTGGATCTCCCTTTAGGTCCGGCCCGGACTATTCTAAATATGGCACAACGTGTGTTATGTTGAGTAGGTTTGAGGGGCCTTAACTTAGATTAACCCATGTATAAAATTGGGTCTAACTTGACGCAGTCAACCTTTGGTAGGCTATGCAAAGTATGACAAGACTAGTGCCTTGCCAAGCGCGTCCAAGTGTCTGCGCTGTCTGGAAACATCCTTTACACGGACGCCCCCGTTTCCGAAACTGGAGGAAACGTTTTCATCTGTGGAAATTGGATGAAAACTTCAACCTCGCGGGCGACGAGGAAGAAATTGGTGTAAAGGAAGCGCGCGGCGGACTCGGGCACCCCGAAGCGGCGAGGGCGAGGATGGAGGCAGCCTGGGATTGGACAGAGGGTAGGGCGTCGATGGGGGCGAGCAAGGCCGCGCCAAGGAAGTCAAGGGAGGAGGGGGAGGACTGGAGGTCGGAGGACAGGGAGAGGGCGTCGAGGCAGGAGGAGGCGAAACGAGTGGCGCGACAGGCGAGGCGGACGGCAGAGGGATGGGCGTTGCCGGGGAAGGGAAGCGAGGAGGGGAGGAGGAGGAGGAGGAGGAAGAGGAGGGGGAGGGAGAAGAGGGCGGCCATGGCGAGGGCGAGAAGGAAACATGGCCGAGGACTCCGATGGAGCTTCTTCATCGTTGGAGCTTTGAACTTGGAGTTTTATAGAGACGATAGAGATGTAGGGCGGCAGTGCAGTGGAGAGAGAAAAAGCGACCAACTGTAGGAAACTAGGGCATCCATCTCTTCTGATTGGGTGAGGGACACGGAGGACCTCGACGTTTTCAAAAACTGGAAACTTTGACTATTGCCGTTTTCTGTTTCTGTTTCCGCGTTTTCTATTTCCCGTCTCCAAGTTTCCAGACAGCATAGCCAAGTGCAAGTTCAAAATGAATTTTTTTTATAGATTAAATATATATAGACGTTGAAATAGTGAGTTTTTTCCTGGATTTAAATAATGATATTTCCTGGTTTAATTGCATTTTATGGCAAAAAAAAATTATGTACGGGTGCATTCGCTGTCGGTAATCCACATGATCTGACGTGTATAGATGACGTAGAAGTGACGTCAAGCTTGTTCATTATTAAATTATGAATAGACTTTTATAATTATTTTTATTTGACAATTAATTGGTAGACAGCGATAGAGGTTGTCGTTGTGGGAACCGGCACGTCTAACGCCAACTAAGCGCACACTTGGCATTGATTATATTAATTTTTCGGTACTAGTTCTAGAACGCCTGATTTGCGCCAGAAATATTTTTAAATATATATGTTTATATTAGATTTTTTTATTAGAAATAAAATAATAAAGTTAAATTTCTTAGAAATAGTATAGTTTTACAAATTGAAATTGAAAATTTTAACTTAAAAAAAAATCTAATTCATTTTTAACTTGTTAATATAAATATTTTTCTTAATTATATATTGGGTATCCTGCACCACGAGTATATCTTACACGGACTAAATTAGGTTAATGAATTTGATCTCTAGTCAGAGGCGGAGCCATGCAAGAGCTATCTTGGGCTATAGCCGAGCCCTTGCATGGCTCCATCTATATTGCATGACTTAAAATTTAAATTAATAAAAATAATTAAATAATATGATATTAAATTCTAATTTAATATTGTTCATTAAAATTAATTTTTTAAAATTTTCATAACTATTTTATTCTTAACTATTAATCAAATATTATACTTCAAATTTAATTGGATTAAATTGGTTCGATTAATTTAAAATGAGGTAAAAAAATTTTAAGAAAAATTCTTTTTTTTCTTTTTATTCTCTTCCACATACGCAATCTCACTCTCACTATTTCATGCGCAAGCATCCACACACCAACTTCTTCTGATCTTCTCCTTCCTTCTTAAGGATGGATGCACGTATGGGCTATCCAGAGTTATAGTCCAATCTTTTTTATTATTATCTATATAATTATCAGTAAATTAATACTGGTAAATTAATTTAATAATTTCGTAAATAAAGAAAAAATTCATTCAATAAAAATTTAAAAATAGATAAAATATGGAAAAAAAGTGAGATGATAACATGCTTGCATGAAATGAACTTGGACCTCTTGACAGGCTCGGCCAACTTGAGATCAGTCTAACCCACCTCTCATTCCTGGATTCGTCCTTGTCTCTAGTTGAGGTTGATTGAGATAACTCAGTTCAAGTTGATTCAAATTAGATTTCGATGTTTGAATAATATATAAGTGGTAAAGTGAGACGTCGAGTAGATATCTTAATCAAATACTTGATAATGTCAGAAGTCTAATATGACGTTGGCATGAGACAAGAAAATTTTAAATGTGTCATGATTGACGGGACACTTAGTAATCTGAAGATCAACAAGAAATTGACATAAAGACGAAAAATCCAAATAGGGTCATAGTTGACTGGACACTTAGTGATCGAAAATCCAATAGAGAGTTGACATGAGAAGAGAAGTCCAAGTGGGACATTGAGGACCAGACACTTGACATGAGAAGAGAAATCCAAGTGGATCACGAATGATCGGATACTTGACATGAGAAATGAAGTCCAAATAGTCATGAAGAACAGGACATTTAGTGATGATGATAATTCTGATAAATCAAGGTTGATCGAATGTTGGGCAATAAGGAAGTCTTGACAAGTCAAGATTGATCGGATATCAGGTAATGATGAAGTCCTGACATGTCAAAGTTGATTGGATACTAGGCAACAAAAAGTCTTGACAAGTAAAGGTTAGATGCTGAGCAAAGAAAGTCTGGTAAGTTTAAGTCAATCGAATACTAGGCAAGATGAGAATTCAACCTTGATAAGGTTGAAACATGAGTATTATTGATTGATTGGTGTATCAATCAACTGATTGACTCTAAACCCCCAAAATTGGGATTTAAGGTCTGTTTAGATTTTGCTACATTAATTAGGGTTTCTGCTATAGTAGCTAGGGTTGCTACAGTTGTTAGGGTTCGTTGCAAACCCTATACCTCAAAAATTAGGATTTGCTATAGTAGTCCAATTTAGGATTTTCTACTATAGTACTTTTGCTACTGTAACCAATCAATTAGTGGCTTCCAGTAATTAATTGGTGGCTTCCAACAATCAATTGATGGCCCTATAATAGCAAATAGAAAGCTTCCGAATCGATTGGTCAGTTTGACTAGAAGCAAGCACTCAATTAGTAAAGTAACAAAGATCCTTCTATAGGTTTAAATTGTCAGATGTGACATGACAATCGATTGGTGACCATAAACAATTGATTGTCAGGCAAAAATCAATCTGAATGCAATGCTATAAAAGAGGATTTTGAGACAAATTGAAACAGTCAATTCTTGGAGGTTTTGGAGTAAAGTATTGTTGTATTTACAGACTAACAAGAGGCATTTCTAAGCAACAAAAAAGGATCCAAAGCAAGTTCCTCATTGTAAAGTCGTTTTCAATTTCATTTGTGTTTGTATTCATTATCTTGTAAGAACAAGTTGTAAGAGGCTTCTCCGCCTCCGGAATTCGAGTTCCACTATCTTTCATATTAGGAGAGTTTGCTCCATGAAAGGCAAGGATGGAAATTTTCTTTATGATGGACATAAAGTAATGGCTTGCTATAATGGACGGATTTGAAGCTCTTAAAGCCAAAAATGGAAAACTTCTTTGGAAAAGTAAATGGACTAAGGAGCAAGTCAAGAGATTTGAAGCTTACAATAAGGCAACCAAGATTTTGGTTAATATGGTTCTTAATGATATATTATGCAAGATAGGTCAATATTGGACTGCAAAGAATCCATGGGTCAAGTTGGCTAAGCTCCATGAAGATCCAACCTCAATGCAAAGTGAAGACGAATCCAAAGAAGGAGACTCTTTATATCAAGAACATGAGGATTCAGAGGTTGAGATATATTCAACATCTGAGAAGGATATTGAGCAGGCATCCACCTCAAGGGTTGAGGGAGAGCGTAAGCCCATAGCGTTGAAACAAGAAGAAGTCTCGACATCCGAAGCCAATGAGGAAGAAAAGTGTGTCATCTCTATGAGTAAAGATAGCTCAACTCTTGAAGCTATAACAATTTCAATTGTATAAATAAAGATCATATCATTTAAAAAGGACACTACAAGAGCAAGTATCCCAAATTGATGAACAAGAAAGTTTAAGTGACATCCAAGGTGAAGGAGAAGTCAAGAGAAGTTAGCCCTGTGACATGAAATGGCAAGGAGCACAAAATGTGCTTCTTGTGCAATCAAAAAATATTATCAGAATCAATGCCCAAGGGGAAGGAATCTGACAAAGAATAAAGGAGGAAGTTCAAGTCAAGGGAGAACTCCTAAGGTATCATTTAATAATTCAATTCCCTTGTGCCATGATAAAAAGCATACTAGACTTAAGTTTTATGAATTTAATGCTTATTATCATGAAAATAGAAGACATGATAAATCCAAGGATAATTTTAGGCCATATCATGCTAAAACAACCTTACCTAAAGATAGTAAAGTAGAAAATAATCTAGGTAAGAATCCTAAGGAAATTAGACACATGCCTAGAAAAAGAAATATTCAAGACAATCATGAAAAATCTAAATTTGAGGATTTAAGGCTTGAAAATTAAGTCTTGAGGTCAAGACTTGATAAATTAGAGAAGATCATAAAAAACATGAAAAATGAGATTAAAGGGTCTAAAAAGAAAAATCTAGAATTAGGTAGGTAAGAATCATTCAAAGGCAAGAAAGACTTGGGCCACGAGTCTAAGACTAAGGAGAATGTATCATTTTACCATAGAGTTCTATACAATTATGAAACTAACCTTAAGTCTAAGAATCAAGTCAATGTTATAAGGGAGGTTATCTTTAGTGTTAACCTTGAGGAAATTAGCATGACTAAGTGTTCTAAGAAGTTTAAAAGAGTCATTAGGAAGATATCTAGGGAGGTTATCCCTGATGAGTACCTAGTACACCCAATGAGCTCCAATAAGTTTTGGATTTCTAAAAGTGGGATCTCTTCACACTAAATGCATGTGTATTGGGTGTGTCAACCCAAGTTGAAAGGGTAGTTAACCCAACTATGATGACATTGATATTTTAGGGTATTTTAAAGATATTGTGATATTTTGATAATCAAAATTCAAATCTTATCTTGGAAAATTTATATAGTGTGCCAATAAAAATTGAGTTCTTAAGTTGATCAAAATTAGTACAATAGGATAGAATATAAAAGGGTGTCAAGTTGGGATTTTGGCATATTTGAGGGAGATAGATCGTTTATATCAAATCGTATATTTGATATAATAATTAGTTGATAACATTTAGATTGGAAATCTAGATACATTTATCATTGTGTCATAATTATCATGTTATGTATGCCAGATCATATGTTATATCATCGATTTTATCATGAAAATTAAGATATGCCAAGTCATAAATACATTATTTAAGGATGATAGATTCTCTTTTAAAAAATATGTATTTGATGTATGCCATACCAATTCTCATGCATAAATTTTAAATCCCTATAATTAAGGGCAAATGACATTAGT
>NC_133868.1:12589110-12614276 GCF_044706935.1 Curcuma longa
TTGTGATATCTTGATAATGAAATTTTTAAATTTTATCTTGAAGATTTTCTAGTATGCCAATGAAAATTAAAGTCTTGAGATTGATCGAAATTGACACGAATATGATAGAATCATAAATATATCAAGTGTGAGTTTTGACACATTGGAGGGAGCTAGGGCTGCTTATGTCAAATTATGTATTTGTTAGTTGATATCTTAGGTGTAAGATAATGAAATTAGAATGTTAGATAGAGATGCATGATCTCTTAATTTTAGGCAAAACCAATTTCACTTCTCACAAAATCATAGGATGACTTGTATATTGAGACATATTAAACATAAGTGAGATGTAAGGATGATGAGCAAAATTCAAGATGTTGATTTAGTGAATCTAATTAGGCTAAGTTTCATCAAAACAAATAAATTGAATGTTAACCAATTATAGGGAAAACTAATATGTAAGTCATGTGTATTTTTTTCATAGATCATGGTTAAAATATATTTGTTTAAGTCATTTAAGCTCACTCCTATGTATCTTAACTATCTCTAACTCTCTAATATGCTTGATAAACATTCAAATGGTAAAATTTTCTTGATGAAAATAAGAAAGGTATGTTAATTAAAAAGAATAATATGGAATTAGGAGAAGAAGAATTTAGATTTAAAGATTGAATTTTTAACTTCATAATTTAGATTTGGAACTTTCATAAAGGTTTATAAACATCAAATTATTGTTGGTGCAATGATAGAAGTTGGAGCATACTTTGAGGGGGAGGTTCACCTTAAAGGCATGAGTTAGATATGAAAGGGGAGATTTAAAATTTTTTAGGATGAGTGATGATTAAAGGATTGTGTACTCTAGGTTGTGCATTGGATGAAATGGAAAGTAGGTAACCTTCATTTGTGTAGATTGGATTAGATAAGAAGAATGGATTTTCGAAAGAATGTTTTTGATGTGTGTAAAGGAGGAGAATGAAGAGTTCAAGTTAGGAAATCTTCATTGGCATGAGAGCAGTAGAATGAGTTAGCCTAATTTAACAATAGGATGATGGCTAATGAGTTAGCCTAACTTAAATATATTGTTAAACATCAAAAAGGGGAGATTGTTGGTGCAATCGACCTTGACCTCTAATCAAGGGTGATAGGTTGAACAAACTCCAATTGATTCGAGTTGAGTTTCGATGTTTGAGCAATATGTAGGTGGTAAAGTGAGACATCGAGTAGGTCAAGGTTGACCTAATACTTGACAATGTCAAAAGTCCAACGTGGAGTTGGCATGAAGAAAGAAAAGTCCAAATGGGTCACGGTTAATCGGACACTTGGTGATCGGAAGACCAATAGGAAGTTACTACGAAGATGAGGAGTCTAAGTGGGTCATGATTGATCAGATACTTGGCAGTTAGAAGTCCAATAGAGAGTTGGCATGAGAAAGGAAGTCCAAGTTAGTCATGAGAACTGAACACTTAGCATGATAAGTGAAGTTCAAGTGGGTCATGAAGGATCAGATACTTGACATGAGAAATGAAGTCCAAGTGAGTCATGGAGGATTAAACACTTAGTGATAATGAAAGTCCTGACAGATCAAGATTGACTGAATGCTAGGCAATAAGGAAGTCTTGATAAGTTAAAATTGATCGGATATCAAGAAACGATAAAATCCCAACAGCTTAAGATTGATCGGATGTTAGATAACGGAAAGTCTAGACAGGTCAAGGTTGACTAGATGTTAAGTAAAGAAAGTCTTAGTAGGTTCAGGTCAATCGGATACTAGGTAAGATTAAAATTCAGCTTTGGTAAGGTTGAAACATGTATATTAGTTGATTGATTGAGTATATCAATCCATTGATGGACACTAAACAGGGAAATTGGGGTTTAAGGTGTTTTTAGAGTTTGCTATAGTAATTAAGATTTTTTCTATAGTAATTAGGGTTTGCTGCAAACCATAAATCTAAAAAATTAGAGTTGTTATAGTAATTTTAGGATTTGCCATAGTAGCTGGGTTTAGAGTTTTCTGCTACAGTATGTTTGCTATTGTAGTCAACCTATTGGTAATTTCCATCAATTGATTAGTGGTACTATAACAACAAATAGAAGGCTTTTGAATCAATTGTCCAGTTCGACTAGAAGTAAGCAATTGATTGATGATAATAATCAATTGGTGATAATAATCAATCGATTGTCAAGTGAAAATCAGCTCGAATGCAATCTTACAAAAGATAGTTTTGAGGCAAATTGAAGCAGCCAATTCTTGGGGGTTTTGTAGCAAAGTATTGTTGCATTTTCGGACCAACAAGAGAAATTTCCAAGCAACAAGCAAGCATCCAAAGCAAGTTCATCATTGTAAAGTCATTTTTGATTTCATTTGTCTTTATATTCATTTTCTTATTGTGTTCTTGTAAGAACAAGTTGTAAGAGACTTCTTTACCTCCGGAAGGTATCTGAAAAGGAGAAGATTATAGTGGTGGTAGATCGCTAGGATTAAGCCTTAGATTAGTTACCTTAAGAGGTGAGTATCAAGTAAAGTCTCAGTGCATGTGGCATCAAGTTTGAGTCAAGTTTTCCATTGTGCATTCAAACGACGAATGCAAGCTCGAGATGAAACGAATGAAGCTATTCATTCCCCTTTAGCTTGTATGGGTTATAACACAAGAATGACACATCAAAATTATAATCAGCCATCACTTAAGATTTCAATGGAAAATAAACTATAAATTAGAGGTGTCAATTCGAGTGAATCTAGTGGGTTTATATCGGGTTGAAGCAAGGATATTAAAAAAAAATTCAACCCGATCCTGATCCAAACCCAAACCAATTTGAAAACTCTAAACTCCAACCTAGATAATCCAACCAACCCGAATAACCTCACCAACCAGATCTATTGCATTTATAATCCATCAAACATACATCATACTAATAATTAGCAACACCTTTTTTGCTATTTTTCCTTTTAATTCTTCACTTGTATCTTAATGTTTCATTATTATCATACTAATGTCCTGTAATTGTCTGACATTATGTACATAAAATATGTCAATTTTTAGGTCAATCCCAAAATAACTTTTCTATCATAAATTCATGTCAACCCGAACCCAGCCAAATCCTAAAAAAAAATTCTAGTCAGATTTCGAGTCCAACCCATTTTGACCTGAACTCTAAAATCTCCAACCCTAATCTAATATTTTTTTTGTGTCGATTTTGATCGGATTAGTGGATCGGATTCATTTTTGACCTCCTACTCTAAATTATCAATTCTAATCGTAGATTAATATAATTAACCATTTCAATAATTAATTACTTTTTTTTTAATGATCTAAATTATTATCTTTTGTTATTAATGGCTTTACTTTTACGGTCGTCTTTCAATTTTCATATCTTAATTATTTTAATTTCAAATGGAAAAAATCAACTTCATCTTATAAAGGAAAAAAGAAGTTTAAAGTTAAAGACTGAAATAGTTTTGAATATAAATTATAACATATTTAGATGGTTAAAATTAAGAGTTTAGATTTCTTGAATAGTCGAATTGTTGATTTTGAATCTTATAATCGTCGATTTTGAAGTGTAATCAATTTTAGCCAGTAGTCGCTTTGACTAAGTGTGTAGTAATCACCCTCGATTTCTGCTTATTTCATGGACCATTCTGATTCTACAATAATGGAAGATTCCTGGTCTCAAGTTTAATTTGTTGTGAGTAAGCTCGTCACTCAAGCCAATGGGCCTGCCTCTATTTATTTGCCTTGGCCGCTCAGCCAACCAAATTTGTTGTACCACGATTTAAAAGTTTATTCAGGATTAAATTTTGTCAAACAGTTTCCACTATTTAGAGGACAAATTAAAATGAACCAACTTCCTCTTCTTATTTCACATCCCAAGTGTTCATTTTATTTTTTATTTTTTTATAATCCAGGTATCTATGTCTTGCGCTCAATTAATCTTTAAATGTCGACGGCCTTCCTCTTGAGTCACCCGTCAAGCTCCTCACTCAACAATCACCATCCTAAATTTTTTATCCCATTAGAGGAAAATGTTCTATAACGTGTCTAGTTGAGATTTGAATAATGAGTGCTTGATTAATTTAAATTGAGAAATGATTGATATCTCTATCTCATTATCATCCGAAGATGCATATTTTGCCACCCCAAGGCTATGATGCAGTGGTAAGACACTTTCGCAATTTCTTAAGCATCTAAGGATCGAGTCATAGTTACGATGAATTATCGGATGAATCTCCTTCAATGGGAGGTTGATCTAAGAATGTTGGGCTATTGAGTCGTCCGCTATGAACACTTCTCCATTTATTTTGATGGTCGATAAAAAATTTTTGTGGGATCAAGTCAGTCACTCCCATAATTAGTTGGCCCAAAGGGTTGTGTTGCCAATTTTAAAAAAAAACGTATTTGGCCACATTAAGACTCATGGGTAAGAATCTCTTCCGATCACATTATAATTGAGAACAAACATAAACACAAACACAAAGAAAGATCTACGACAAGTGTAGTAACCGCCACCTGCAATCTAGAGAGGAAACTGACCTCGAGCATCAAGAAAGACAAATATAAATCATTGAAGAATGGGGGAGCTTAGACCCAACCTTACAAGGATGCCATGATGGAGAATTTCTCAACTTTACCAACATGAGGACAAGGATTTTATCGTAGAGGATGAGGAATCTGAATTGAGAGATGAAGAATATAATGGAGTGTCAATCGCTAGGGTGTCATTTATTCACCCTATTGAACGTACACACAAGCACATTTATGATATTAACTTTTGAATTGATTTTGTTTTGTAAGAGAAAAAGAATTGTAGGTGTCATTTATTCACTCTCCTCAATCCTCCCCCCTTTAGTTTTGATCAAATGTTAGATCAGAAGTACAAAAATATGTATATATAAAAATCCTGGATCTTCATGGTACATATAATTTTAAACAAAATGACATAAAATGAAGAACATACCTCATACTTCTTGACGATCGTGAACGATATCACAAACAAGTGAGAGCCCTAAGTGTGACTCATCTAGCGGTATCCACGTGCATTAGATCATGAACTAGATACGATCCGCTAGGTGCTAGCCTCTTAAATCAACAAAACCTTTTGGAAGTACTATGGATCTTTTTCGATGGAAGAAAGGGAAGTGGAGAGAGAGCTCTATATCCTTGCTCTTCTTCTTTTCACTCATCTTCCAAGGGTGGTTATATTTAGCCTCGAAGAGAAAAATAAAGAGTCTCCATTAATGCAAGAAGATGAAGAGCCTCTATTAATACAAGGAGGATGAAGAGTCTCCATTAATACAAGGAAGATGAAGAGTCTCCATTAATACAAGAAAGATGAAGAGTTTTTGGACTTCAATAATTCTCTAAGAAGACGAAGAGTTACGACTCTTTATTAATTCTCCAAGAATCATCATGATTATAGCTATCCAAATTCTCTCTTTTGTGGATCAAATAAAATCATATTTGATCTTGATCCGTTCTAACTTTTAATATTTCAGAATTAATTAATAATCTAATTAATTATTATTTAGAAATAATAAATTGATTAGTTTTAGTATCCACTAAAATAATCAATTACAGATATTGTTTATGTCTATGTGCTATGCGTGCGACCCTCTAGATTTTATACACGAAGGCAGTGTAAATCCATATACAGCCTAAGGTAACCATCTAGCAATAGTTTTTAGTCACCCAACGTGATAAAATATTAATCATAAACTATAAACCACTAAGAATCGATTACTGTGTAATTCAATCTCTTCATCTAGACTACATCCCAATTAATTCAGTGCACTATGTATCATCACCAATTAATTATTTTACTTGATTTTCAAGATATAATAGACTCCTCTTGAATGATAAACCATTCCCCCATGGTCATGGATTTTGAGTCACTAATATCTCTATCAAGCGGTCAGGATGTTAATTTCCTAATCTAAGAGAGTGATGAATCCTATATTAACTCAACACTATTATCTCTACACTTTGTCATACATCCAACAACCATATGAATCATAATCTAATTAAAAACTACTTTTAATGGTATTAAAGTATATAACTCCACAGATAGAATAAATGAAGATCTCAAGTCAGAAGATCAATATACTCGTTCATAAGAGGAATGACTAATAATGCTTAATATGTGATCTCCTCTCAAGCGGGTCATGTCTAGTGTACCTCTAAACTTGAGGCACCCCCAAGTACAATTTGGATATTCATCCCTCGGTCTATCTTGACCTAGTCATACTCAGCATTGATCTAGATATCTATGCCCCCCTCTAGATATTTATCCGATCAAGGACTGTTTGCATATTAATATAACCATTAATCTGTGAGACTTTATCATTAATCACATGCGTATAAAAAGTAAATGATTAATGATAAATACTTGCCTTTATGAAATAATTATCCACAAATATATAAGAGTGTCTTGGCACATAGGTGCACACACTAACATCAAAGTCATCTCATCTCATGTATCTATTAGTACAATCGTACCTTAAGTAATCATGTTTATAATATTTTGGAAAAGAATTTATGTTAGATTTATCTGTGTTACTAATATGTACATTAAGTTATATAGAAACTTGATGGATATAAATCTCATGGAACTTGTAACTCAAAGAAGTCGAGTTGTGATGATGATTTGGCATGAATAAGTTGGTAATACTTAATAGCTTGAAGGTCTATTGGAGTTCAAGAAGAATGTATGAGACATCTAAGGGATTGTAAGACCAAAAATATTAGGTGGTACTAGAAAAGTTCATGGAATTTGACACCAATTAGACATTAATAATAAGAACTCGATGAGGAGGTGTATATGAAATTGCCATCCGGATTTTAACCTATTGGTTAAGGAAAAAAAATAATAACTACATCTTTAAATGAGTTGAAATAAGATTCTCCAAATTGATTTGAGAAGCTCACTTTCATATGTTGGTGCAATCGATCTTAGATCAAAGTTGATTAAGTTTGGTTTGACTTGAGTTAGGTTTTCATATTTAATCAATATGTTAATCAAATGTCAAATAGGTCAAGATTCACCGGATACTTAATAGTAAAGAAGAGTCAAGTAGATCAAGGTTGACTGGATACCTAGCAGTGGAGAAGTCCAAGTGGATCACTGTTGAACGAACACTTTGCATGCAAGTGAAAGTCTAAGTGAATCATGGATGATTGGACACTTGACACAAGACGAAAAGTTCAAGTGGGTGATGTACGATCGGACACTTGGCATGAAACGAAAAATTCAAATGAGTCATGGAGGATCGGATACTTGGTACGAGACGAAAAGTCCAAGTGGATCATGAAGGACCAGATACTTGGCACAAGATGGAAAGTCTAAGGTTATAATTGACCGGACACTTAGTAATGAGAGAAGTCCTAACAGGTCATGATTGACCAGATGTTAAGCATGAGACAAAAAGTCCAAGCAGGTCAAGGAAGATAGGATATTTGGTAAATGGTAAAGTCCCAATAGGTCAAGGTTAATTAGATATTGAGGAATAGAAAGTCTCGACAGGTCAAGGGTAATCAGATGTTGAGCAAAGGAAGTCTCGGTAAAGTGAGGTCAACTGAATACTAAGCAAGACACAAATTCAGTCTTGAAAAGACTGAAAATAAGGTTAGCAATCAATTGTGTCAAGCAATTGATTGGTAACCCCTAAATCCCTAAAAGGGAGTTTGCTTCTTGAGCAATTGATTGCTATGTGATAGCAATCGATTGGTGTCAAGCAATGGATTGATGCAATCGATTGATAGACCGTGGTCAGTGAACATAATGCTATGGAATCGATCGGCCAGTTTGACTAGGGGTTAAAAATTGATTCATGCAATTGATTGGTCAAGTAAAAAAGAGTCGTTCTACAAATTTAAATGGTCAAATTCAACATGATAATCGATTGATGAAGGTAAGCAATCGATTTTTAGGTAGAAATCAGTCAGAATACAACCCTATAAAAGAAGGTTTCAAGGTCATTTGAAGGGGGCAATTCTTGGGGTTTTGAAGATGAAGTGCTACTACATTTTCAAAACAACAAGAGACAATTCAAAGCAACAACAAACATTCAAAGCAAAACTCACTTGTGTAAATGTGTTTGTTTTAATTTCTTTTGATTTTATTTGTATCTTTGTATTTGCTTGTGTTTGTTGTAAAAATAACTTGTAAGAGGATTCTTCAGCTCCAGAAGGTATCCGAGAAAGAGAAGATTTAGTAGTAGTATATCTTTAGGACTACGCCTTAGATTAGTCATCTTAAAAGATGGATATCAAGTAAACCAAGGTGTTGTAGATGTAACGTCAATTTTGATTCAAGTATTCCGCTGTCCATTCAAACAATAAGCTCGCAATCAAGATGAAGCCATTGAAGCAATTCACCCCTCTAGCTCGCACAGGTCCTAACAAGTGATATCAGAGCAAGATTGCTCTTCATTGGACTAATCGTTGGAAAGAGCACAAAGTTATAGGAAAAAATGTGTGATTTTGAGCTTTTCAATAGCAACAAGTTATCGGATTGACCATTGGAAGAAGCCAACACTAAAGGGAGCTCAAATTTTGGAATAGATCCCTAGGATGGATTCAGATATGACATCCAAGTACCTCTATCATTTGGATTAAAAGGTTTTGATCATTAAAAATCAAGAATAGAGAATTTTTTGATGATCGATATAGATAACTGGTTTGCTCTAATTAATGAAAGGGTTTGAAGCTCCGAAAGATACAAAAGAAAAACTTTTTCCAAACAGCAAATGGACTAAGGAATAAGTTCAAAAATTTGAACCAAATGATAAGGTAACTAAATTATTAGTAAGTATTTTACCTAATGATGTCTTATGCAGGATAAGTTAATATCATTATGCAAAGGATCTATGGAACAAACTTATAAAACTTCATGAAAATCCACCCTTAATGCAAAGTGAAGACGAACCCAAGGAAAGAGACTCGTTGACACTAGAGCAAAAGGACTCGGAGTTTGAGAGATGCTCAACATCTGAGACGGAAGATAACAAAACATCCACCTCAAGGATTGAGGAGGAGAGCTCAATGACACAAGAACAAGAGGAACCCTCAACATCTGGAGAACCACCACTATTAGCATGAAATGTATATCAATTTCATGCAATAACAATAAAAATCACATCATTTTCTTTGAATGTAAGGGAAAAGGACACTACAAGAATAAGTGTCCTAAATTCATGAAGAAAAAAGTTCAAATGGCACCAAGGGCAAAAGAAGCCAAAGGAGACCAAAATCTTGATACGTAAAAGTAAGAAGCACATTGTGTGCTTTACATGAAATGAAAAGAAACATTACCAGAATCATTATCCAAGGGGGAGACATCAAAATAAAGAATAGGATGGAAGTTCAAACTTAGGGGGAGCTTCTAAGGTATTAATTCATAATGCAATTCTCTTGTTTCATGATAAAAAGCATGCTAGAAATAAATTTTATGAATTTAGAGTTTATTATTATAAAAATATGATGTATGATAATTCTAAGGATAATTATAGATCATATCATGATATAACAACTCTACTTATGGATAGGAAGATAGAAAATTACTTAGACAATATCTGTAATAACTTTAGATATATATCTAGAAAGAAAAATGATCAATGCATTCATGAAAAGTCAAGGATTAATGACTTAGAAATGGAAAATCAAGTTTTGAGGTCAAGACTTGATAAGTTAGAGAACTAAAAATATGGCAAATATGGTTAAAGGATCTAAAAAGAAAAATCTAAGGTCAGTAGGTAAGAACCATTCAAGGGCAAGAAAGACTACAATTCTAAGGCCAAGGACAATGTGTCATCTTATCATAGAGTTCCATATAGTTATGGAACTAACCCTAGATCTAAGAGTTAAGTCAAGGTTACAAGGGAGGTTATCCCTAGTGTTGACCTTGAGAAGAATAGCATAACTAAGACTCCTACGTAGCCTAAGAAAGTTATTAGGAAAGTTATTCCTAGTGAATACCTAGTGCATCCAAGGAACTCAATAGGTATTGGGTTCTTAAGAGTATAATCTCTTTACACTGTATGGGTATAAGATGTGTCAACACAAATTAGAAAGGTCGTTAATCTATAATCCTATCTCTCTTTCTAACTACTTCTACTATTTCATCCTTTAGCGAATTATTGACAATAATATCTACCCAATTTCTTATTTTACTTCCTTCTGTATACCATAACTTAAAATTTGAATTCTCTATCATCTTTGTCTTCTCTCTTACCCATTTTATCTCTTGTACATATAAAATATTAATTCTTCTTCTAATCATCGTATCTACTACTTTCATTATTTTACCAATAAATATTTCTAGATTTCATGTTTCAAATCTTAGATAATTAGATTTTTATAATATTTATTTTTACCTAACCTATGGTGTAAGAACTCTTTCATATTTAATACTATACCCGAATTCTTATAGAGATGTAGTACTCCTTATTAATACGTTACAGTCAAACCCTACAACGCGTTCCTTACAAGGAGCATTCTAATATTAATATAATAATTTGATAAATTCATTCAGTGAATATTTATCTATAAATCCATACACTGACAATCTCATATGCAATTTTTAGGTAAACATTTCAAAATTAATGATCTTTGGCCATTGAAGTACTCCCTCAAAATTGAGACAAGTTAGACATCTTCACAAAATGTAATTGGGTCCGAAGACAACCAACTTTTCTGGCGGAGCATCAATACAAGCTAGCCCTAGCAAATGGGGCTTTATTGGTAGATCTTATAAAATATCAATCCGTCTTGCAAGCTAACTTATCTACCTACCAGTCACTCGTCCAGAGTTATGCTACTCAATTTATGTTTTGTCTCAATTCATGCAAGCTCCAAGACAAGAAGAATGGGATGTTATAGTGCATACTTTGCAATATCTAATAAAGAATAATATGTGATAGGGGATCTTGCTTCTAAATCTATTTTCCTCAACCCATCATATATTGATTCAAACCAGGCAAATTGTCCATTCACTCAGTGTTCATTATTAGATTTATTCTGTCATGCTTGGAGGATTTCCTTTGTCCCAGAAAATTAAGAAAAAGATGATCATCTCAAGATCCTCTACACAAGTAGAGTGCAAGTTAACAAGTGAACTTTTACTAATAAAAGGTTAAATAGCCTTATTGAAGTTTATGATCTGCAAATAATGCACTTTTGTTGTTGATAATCAAATTTCTCTTTGCAGTGCAACCAATTTCATATTCATGAATGGAAAATATGTATATTAAAATTGATTGTCACTTCATGTGGAAGCATGATTAATCTAAGGCTATTGCAACAAAGTAAGTCTCAACCAAGTAACAATTAACTACTAAGGAATTAATACTTGACTGATATCTTCACCAAGGCACTTAGGGGAGATCATTTTCACTTTCTGTTAGGGAAATTGATGTGTATGCTTTAACTTAAGGAAAAATATTAAAGATTGAACAACATTAAGTATTGAATAAATGTTTCATTTTTAGCTAACCATGGTATAATAAGTTTTTTTCTTCTTGAAATTCATTAATTAAAAATGGCATATTAGTCAACTAAGTATGGTGGGAAATGATAATAATTCTTTTTTTTTTCTGTTTTCTTAAGTTTGGAGGCAATTATTCTCCTTTGACAATATGTACAAAATATATGTTGTAACTTTGGTAATTCTTTCTTTTTGATGTATAGACAGTATAAGTAAAAATTACATATGGCCACGCTAATTGAATTCCCTGAGCTCATCAACAGGAGGGCAAGTGAAGCACTCCCCTACAAACAGGCATGTTGGCATAATGTCATCAGGCACTAGTTCCATGTCTCGGAAGGCAGCATTAGCTCGGAACAATTGGAATAGGCACATTTGCACTGACGTACTCTTGGCGTTATGCATCTCTATTTCTTCAATTTTCATCTTCTTAAAAATGTTTCATCTTTTCCATCTCAAGACCTGCAACTTGAACACATTCCTTTTTATCATCTTGCTCTCAATTTCATCTTGCTTTGTGCTATTGGGGATAGGGTAGAAACTAAACCCGAGTACCTCTTCCTAATATATGTCCTCATCCACCATTAAAATATGAATTTTGGCTTTTGCCTTTATCAATTTATTCTTTCACGACATGATCCTTTCAAGGACACGAGTGATCATGTCATGCTTCATCTTATTACATAGTTTCTCTTTTGATTGCGCGCAATTGCTTGCATATTGGTTCTCGTGCAGTTGCTTCGATAGTGTAATGATTGGGATGAAGAATATTTTGGCCAAACTTACTCATGTAGATCATAAGCACACGAAGGGGATCATCTAGGACAACTAGGAGATTATCTGAGTAAATCGAGCATCTCTCCGAGCAGCCACGTGGATATCCTATAATATTTCTGATGGCAAGGTGATGCGGGCCATCTCATTGATTTGATTTTGCTTTTTGTTATTTCCCATTCTTGTTGGTCTTCTCGGGTGATCGAGTGTGTGGTAGTTGAATTGGTTACTATGGGATAAATTTATTGCAATGGACAAGGATCAAATCTCGACAAAGTCGAAATAATATTCTCCCCCGTAGTAGTCAACTGTAACTTCCCAATTTATCTCTTCACAGATGATCGTAAAATCGATCGTATGAGGCCGTTAGAATGGCAAATTCCATCTTTTACTAAAAAATGTGTAGATCATACAAGAAGGAACTATCTTAGTGGCTCCTATCAATAGACTAAAGCAGTTGGATGGTGCCCTCTATTGATAACAAATGGCCCTTCATTTGGAAGGGAATTAGGGGGGGCTGAGATTGATGTTTTACCAGCATCACCTTTCAAGTGCATCAGAACAAGTCAGAAGCTTTGTGGAGAACTAGATGGAATGACGGCTGTGTGCTCAGTTGAGGATTTACTCAGATTTGCTGCTCGTGATGAGCAGGATGCAAAGATTCAGCATCCGGAGCTTCCTAGGTTATTTCTTGGTCTTTCTTTTAGTCGACCGGCAGTAGGTAATGAACTGCCAGAGATGGTTCAAGCACCATGAGAGCCAAATCTTTTAGACCGTGAGATTATCACTCATTGATCAACTCAGAGGTTGTTTGTAGCTGGGATGTTGTCAACATAAGCTTTATCCACGTAATTATCCATGCGTTTTTTTCTTTAGCTTGTAGATACTGTAACTAGCATTCTTGTGATAGATTTGATAGATATTTTCTTTTCCTTTGAGTTGGGTTCATCTCTCCAGTAATAAAATGATTGAATAATCCAGGACTGGGTACGAATCATTCTAAGCAGACAGAATTATCATACCGGATGATTGAACTATGCAAGTAAAACGACTCAACAAAATTCTGTGGAAATAATTTTTATTGTTAAAATTTATTTTTATTATAGTCTAGGAATCAAATAAATGAGTATTTATTCTTATCTATTTCATAGCTATCTTATTATTCATTGAGAAATAACTATGTGGTAAATCAAGCTCAGCATTAATTGAGCATTCACTTCAAGCCAAGCGTGGACTGAGGAAAAAAACATATTATTTTTTAAGTAAATATGATCTCTCCTCAAAAGATTATGTATAATTACTAAAACAATTCAAGTTATGGTGAATGACATACCGATATAAACAATACAACAATATATTAAGAGCAAAAACAAGGGAAACACAACTTGAATAGATTGACAGATTGGCAATACTGTTCAATTTGAACCACTAGCTATGCAACTTAGCACAACCAAATAGGTCATACAAATCTGTTAAATTACTAGTAAACATTAGCTTTCTTCAAGACCAAAGTCTACTGACTGTTCCTTTTGCACCCATTAATCACCTTTCATATGGTCAGAATATCTCTATTCACATAGCTTCAAGATCAAAATGGATGTACTATCTCAAAGTATGCATCAAGAAAAATCTCTTAAAATATATGTAACGATTGCAAGATTTAGGCCTTTTTCAGTTTCAAAAGTATGCACATGGTAATAAGATGATACCAGGCAGCATTGCAATTGCATGAATCTCCAAATTACCTCATCCCCGTAGCAGACCTATTGTGGCACGGCATGAACCACGAGGATATCCACCAATGATTGAAGACAACTTACTTCCATATGCTCTGATAGACTCATCGAAGAGTATAAACTTGAAGCTTAAATGTACGTCACTACCTCTGTGTCCTTTATTATTATACAGGCTAGGCAAGAAATCAGAAAATTCATGAATGAACTATGCACAAGTGCACGACCCTGAGGTTTCAGAACATGTAATCAATAGTTCATCCTAGCCCTGCACAATTTAAATTTAATCAGTTCATCAAAGTAATTCAAGCTTAGAATTTCTGAACTAAGGGCCACACATGATTATGCACAAGTGCACGACCCTCCAAAGAGGTTTCAGAACATGTAATCGATAGTTCATCCTAGCGCTGCACAATTTAAATTCATTTAGTTACTAAAGGTTGTTAATGGAATTCAAGTTTAGATTTCTGATCTAAGGACCACACAATGATCACAGAAAGCCTACAAAAAATCATTCTACATTTCAACCACCTAGATTTCACCCTATGGATGATATCTTGATGAACCTTGTTGTTGCATAATAGAATCAAGGTATCTAGAACTCTCACATGATAATTTCATGTTCTCTATATCTCAATTCAAGTTTTCCATTATTGCTAAAATTACATTTGTGTATCCAGTGGGACTAATACCAGTTATTGTCGTAATCCTCATTGTCAAAAGAAATAAGTCCTTCAGTATACAAAGAACATGTTAAAGTTGTTATTTTATGGACAAATAGCCACAGGATGATACATGACTACATTAAGAGTACAATTACACATTATTTTCTTTACTTGGTAGCTTTTGATTGATACAGAAGTTTTATAGAAATTTGAGTAGTTAGGTAAGGGACGGAAAGGGGGAAAAAACAATTATACTTTATAATTAAGTTTACTCAACAACACCCTTAAACATAATTGTCCTCCATCCTACATTCCAAGAATTGGCTTGAGTTCAATGAAGAAATCAAATCTGTTCAGCATGAAAAATATATATGCTAGTTGATCTTGTGTTTTGATGTAGACTAGCTTAACTATTCTTTCTTTACATGTTATTGAATAAAAGGAAAGCGCAAGTTAATGTGCTTACTTCTTCCATGATACACCAAGTGTATTGCAAGTGCAATAGTAGATTTCTTGTCAATATATTGGTTGTTTATTGGAGAGCCAAGTAAAAGTTATGTCAGCTATGTAAAACACAAAGCCAGTGCTACTCTTTCTTTCATCCAAATCTCCTACACAATAACTATTACAATATCCATCAAGTTGAAAGTTGTTAGAAGGAGAATATAACAAACCATGTGAAATGGCACCTCAAAAATGGACTAGCACACTTATTTCAAAAAAACACCTAGCACACTTGTTTCTTATTAACAAACTGTAGAAAATAATCAAATCTTTCCTTATGCAGAGTCAATCAAATCATGGGTGATATAGAAACTAATTAAATCTTTCCTTATGGAGAGTCAATCAAATCATGAGTGAGAAAGGATATAAATTGATTGATTTAGTTGAGAATAATTTATCTTTGATAAAATATTTTTTTTATTATTCTTTCCTTATTTATTAATTCTCATTGTATAAAAGTGTATCCTTGATTCATGAATAAAATCATGTGAGAATGTGAGAATTTTTTCATAGTATCAGAGCAAGGTTCCTCTCTATAAACAAACACATGCAATTCTTGTCCTCCGAAGACAACCACGATGTCTATGGATTCTTCAATCTACACCCGAAAAACCTTCTGTTATCGTCTCTTCTTTTTCTGAAAGCGACGTCTCATTCTTGCAAATTACAGTCCATAAGTTGAACAATCTTAATTATTTACAATGGGCTAAATCAATTAGATCTGCGGTAGAGGGAAGCTGAGTTATCTTACGAGCGACTCCTCTCAGCCTATATCAAGCAATGCATCGTACCAGACATGGCTAGCCTAGAATTCAATTATGCTTGCCTAGTTAATTAATTCCATGGAATCCAAAATTAATTGCCATTATCTCTAGTTCAAGACGGCCAAGGAGGTGTGGGACGCAGCTTGGAAGATGTATTCCGATCTGGGCAATACTTCTCAGATCTTTGAGCTACGATCGAAGTTGAAAGAATTAAAACAATATTCAAATTCTGTAATACAATACTTCTCTAATCTTCAAGATATTTGACAGGAACTTAATCTATTTTTTGAAAAAGATTCAACATGCGCTGATTGTAGTATCAAAATTCAGGGCAATATTGAAAAGGAGCGTGTGTTTGATTTTTGGTTAGTCTTAATCGTAATTTGAATGAGGTACGTGGTTGTATAGTTGCATGTGATCCATTCCCATCTCCTGAAGAAGCCTTTGCAGAAGTCCGATGGGAAGAAGTCCGTCGTAAGGTCATGCTTACTGATGAAATTATAACACTACAATCTATTACCACAGACGTTTCAGTGTTGATTTCTACAAAAAATTTACCACCAAATCAACGTCAAAATAAACATCTTTGGTGTAAACATTGCAACCCGTCAGGCCATACCAAAGATATATATTGGAAAATATATGGGAAACTAACAAATTAGCAACCTCGAAAAAGGAATGAAGGTTATGGATTTCATACTCAATCGAGCCAAGAAAAATTTACTATCTCCGGTGTTCCTGCCTCCTTCACCAAAGAATAGATTGAACAATATTGCAAATTCTTCAACCAAATGGCCCTTAATGCGTCTTCCAACGCTAAGGTTGGTTCGTACTCAATCTGATAAACTCAATTCTCCCTTTCATAACCATTCAACGATCCCTTTGATCATTTATTCTGGGGCCTCTGACCATATACAGGTGACTTAAGTCTTTTTTCTTCATATTATCTCTATTCTTGCCAAACTACTATTAGGATTGTTGATGGATCATTAACTATAGTTGTTGATATAGGCGATATTCAATTGTCTCAGCACATCATTTTGAAATCTATTTTTCATATACCTGTTCTAAAATGTAATCTAATTTCTATTAGCAAAGTCATCCTTGATAATCAGTGTTTTGCTAAATTCTTACCTTCTTATGTCTTTTTCGAGACCTACTATCGGGGAAGACGATTGACAATGCTAGAATTCACGAAGGTCTTTATTATTTCGAGGATAAAAATGATCGATCTTTCATATTGCTTTTTCTGATTCTAATAATAGGGAAATAATGTCTTGGCATTATCGTCTTGATCATCCTAGTTTTAGTTATTTGAAACGTCTGTTTCCTTCATTGTTTACAAAAAAAGATCATTTGAGTTTTAATTGTGACGTGTGTCATGTGTCAACTAGCCAAGCATACTCACACCCATTTTTCTCCTAAACGATATAAACCATCTACTCCATTTTCATTAATTCATAGTGATATTTGGGACCCCTCACAATTCACACTTCTCATGAGAAAAAATAATTTATCTCATTTATTGATGATTATACATGAGTTACTTGGGTTTATCTTCTTAAGGATAAGTGTGAAACCAGTAACATCTTTAAAGTCTTCCACAAAATGATCCAGATCCAATTCCAAACAAATATCCAAATTCTTAGAACCAACAATGGAAAGAATATTTTAATATCATTTTAGATGACTATTTAGTGGAAAATAGAATTGTTCACCAAAGCTCATGTGTCAATACTCCACAACACAATGTTGTTTCCGAATGTAAAAATCGTCATTTGTTGGAGGTTGCTTGTGCTCTTATGTTCACCATGCATGTTCGAAAATATTTATGGGACAATGCAATCCTCACAGTCGCGTATCTTATCAATCATCTTCCTAATCGCTCCATAAACTGTCACACCTTTATCTCTTCTCACCCAAACATATCCACAAATTTTCAACTTCAATAATCTACCATTAAAGACATTTGGATGTATGATTTTGTACATATTCATGTTTATAAGAGCAACAAACTTGACCCTCGAGCCCTTAAAATTATCTTTGTCGGGTATTCTCCTACTCAAAAAGGTTATCGATGTTATTGTCCGTAAATAAATAAAATATATGTTACTTGTAATGTTACCTTTTTTGAAGGTACCCTGTATTTCTCTCACACTTTACCTCAAGAAGGGAAGAATGATGAAGTTTTAAAGTTGATGGAAGAGGAGAATCAAAGTGTGTCACAACTTGACCATGTCACACCACACGACAGCGGTAGTGATGATCACGATCTCTAGAGTCCGACACGGCCTAATCGTGTTACATCACACAGCCATAGTGACGACTGTTGTGGCAGTAGAACTCACCTAAAGGATGATGAAGATACTCTTTCTGTCGTTAGTTTTAATTTGGACATTACCTTCTATGCCCAATCCTATCCAAGTCAGCCCTCAAATTAGTGAAACAGGGGGAGTATCGAATAAAAAATCAAATATCCTAGTTTATTTAAGGAGAAAGACTTCTCAAGCTAATGAAGAAATTGTGAATTCTAGTTAGTCAAGAAGATGAACCGATGGTAGAATCCTATAACAAGTCAAGTACATTTTTGATCTTGATATTCCTATTGCATTCAAAAAGGGTGTCCGATCTCGTCCCAAATATCCAATCTCGAACTTTATCTCCTATTTTAATCTATCCTCCATATTTCGTACTTTCTCTTCAAAATTGTCTAGTGAATTAATTCTCAGATCTATCATGGAGGCACTAGCTATTCCTAAGTGGAAGATTACTGTTCTTGAAGAAATGTATGCTCTCAAACAGAATAATACCTGGGATTTTATGAAATTACCACAAGGAAAATGTTGATTGTAAATGGATTTTCACGATTAAGTACAAGCCTAATAGTTCAATTGAAAGACACAAGACTCGTCTGGTGGCTAGAGGCTTCACTCAAACCTATGGAATTGATTACACTGAGACTTTTGCTCCGGTTGCCAATACTGTCAAAATTCTTCTATCATTGACGGCTAATCTAGATTGGTCATTATATCAACTTGATATAAAAAATATCTTTCACAATGGAGATCTTAAAGAGGAGGTTTATATGAATTAACCTCCATGATTTGAAGAAAATTTGAATGATAAAACTATATATAAGCTCAATAAATCTCTCTATGGTTTCAAATAGCCACCTCGTGCCTAGTTCGATTGATTATCCAAGATAATCAAGAACTTTAGATATATTCAGGAACACTCTGATAGAGGAAAGATCATTATTCTTATAATGTATGTTAATGATATCATCATCATTAGGAATGATAATAAAGAATTGGTAGAAATCAAGAAAATGATGGCATAAGAATTTGAAGTCAAAGATCTTGGAACATTGAGATATTTTCTGGAAATGGAAATTGCTTGAAACAAAAAAGGTATTTCGGTCTCTCAAAGGAAATACACTTTAAATCTATTAAAGGAAACTAGCATGTTGGGATGTAAGCCAAATAACACGTCGATTGAGTTAGGGAATAAGAGAAAAATATTTAAAGGAAACCCGATTGACAAAGATAGTTATCAGCGTCTTTTTGGAAAACTCATATATCTCACATATACGCCCAGATATTGTCTTTACAGTTAGCCTAGTAAGTCAATATATACACTCATCGTGTCAAGGTCATTTACATGCAGTATACAGAATTTTGAAATATCTAAAACAAACTTCTAGAAAAGATCTGTTCTTTGTAAAAACTAAGAATAGAAGAGTGTGTGCATACACTGATGCAGATTGGCAGGATCAATTGATAATAGGAAGTCAACTTCTAGGTATTGCACAATGGTATGGGGGAATTTAGTGACATGGGGTAACAAAAAATAATCTATGGTTGCAAAAAGTAGTGCTAAAGCGAAATACAGAGCTATAACTCATGGAATTTGTGAACTCATTTGGATCAAAAGAGTGATGAAAGATTTGATTGAAAATTCAAATTGAAGATGTTATGCTACTCCATTGTGATAATAAATCAACTATCAGTATAGCTCACAATCTAATTCATCATGATCGAACAAAACATGTAAAGGTTAATCGTCACTTCATTACAGAAAAGGTGGATAAAAATATTATCGGTATTGAGTATATTCCTACATCTCACCAACTAGCCGATTTTCTTACAAAAGGATTATTTGAATAAGCTCATAAATTTCTTGAATGCAAGCTTGGTCTCATCAATATCTACAACCAAGCTAGAAGGGGAGTATAGAAAATAATCAAATCTTTTCTTACGAAGAATCAATCAAATCATGGGTGATATAGAAACTAATCAAATCTTTCCTTATGAAGAGTCAATCAAATCATGAATGAAAAAAGATATGATTAGATTGATTTGGTTGAGAATAATTTATTTTTGGTAAAATATTTTTTTTATTCTTTTCTTATTTATTAATTTTCATTGCATAAAGTGCATCCTTGGTTCATGAATAAAATGGTGTGAGAATTTTTTCACAAACCATGTGAAACAACACCTCAAAAATGGAGATAACGAAATGAAAGAGACATGAAGTAGATAAGTTTCTTATTAATTCAACTATTCAACTATTCCTTTTTGCAGGTAGATCCTTCTATATATTAAACTTCATAGCCTCTTGAAATAGAAATAACACCTAGCACACATTTTCAAACAAATATGGAAGATAGGCTCTTGAAATAGAAATAACACCAAGCACACTTATTTTCAAACTAATATGGAAGATATACAGTATGTTTTTATTAGGAAAAAACACTATAGGAGCAACCTTTAGTATTATTTGCAAAAAAAATGAATATTTTCAAATACAATTAATTTAATAAACTGAAAAATTGCTTACATTTAGGAGAAAGAAATAAACAAGTTATTTGCAAAAGGAAATGAATATTTACAAATATAATTATTTAGCAAACTGAAAAATTGCATATACATTTTGGGAGAAAAAAAATTAAACAAGTTCACTTGTATCCTACGCTTCACAACACAATCTCAATTAACTTTTAAACTGTGATCAGATATTTTATTGATCTCAACCTAAATGAAATGAAACATATAATATATGTGTCTCTTAGAGAGAGTAGTTGATATAATGCTCTGTTACAGCTAAACAAAAGTTTGTATAAGAGAAAATGATCAGGGAAATTCATCTCTAGAAGCATATTGTCCTTTTGATTAGTTTATATAATTTGATGATAATATAAGTTCCACATAATGTTTACTCCCAACAATTTTAATTGATACAAGTGCAAAACTATTACAGTTAATTACTAAAAGGTGTATAACTATCTCTCACTTTGAAGTTTATATATTTAATTACAAAAACATACAAACAGAAACTAAAGGGATTAAGTTAACTAGAAACATGAAAAGAAACTAGCAAATAGTTGGGTGGATAGGATGAAAATTCTTGCAAGAAATATCTTGGATCTAGTATTAAACAAAAAGAGATTGATGAAGATCTTGTTAACAGGATAAAACATGAGTGGTTAATATGACGAGGAACCTCTAAAATCTTGTGTGATCATTATGCAACATAGACTAAAAGAATTAAGATTATGGTATGTCCATCATACTTTATGGATAAAATGTTGAATAGTTAGGAAACAACATGCATAAAAAGTCAATGTAGTAAACATAACTGAGACAAAAATGATAAGGTGGATATGTGGTGAACTAGAAAAGAATTAAAGAAAAAAAAAACAGATTTCTATCCCGAATGTATCTCCAATGTAGAATACAATGAGAATAGGTAAGCTAAGATGATATGAAATATCCAAAACACACAAATAGATTCTATAGTTAGATATATTGAATTGGTTAGAGTTAAAGGTGCAACTTGTAAAAGGAAGGAGGAACCAAAGAAAATTCTAACTCACCAGCTAACATGACTTGATAATGGCAATAAGCTAAACAAAGTATTTTTAGTTTAATTTGGTAATAAAAGGAAAAAGAAGGAGGCTGTAAGATTAATTTAACTTTATAGAATTTACAGAAATCATAGAAATTTTAACATCATGTTAATTGACTACAACGCGCACTTGTATAATACAGTAATGCATCCAAGCGCATTTGCCTAAGCACCAAAATCTCAAAGAGACAACAAAAAGAAAAGGATTGCTAGTGCAAATCAACGCACCGAGGGTACAGGGGATGTCGTGCTAGACGGTGGAGGCGTGGACGGCGACGGCGCAGGCGACAAGGTCGAGATCAGAGGGAATCCAGGGACGGGAAGTACCTGGAGAGGGGGCGAGCGAGTGATTCCGTATCCGTACTTCTTGCGGAGGTAATCTTTGAGTAATTGGTCACGGGCGAGGGTGCGGGCTCGTTGGGGTTCGATGTTGACGTAGGAGAAGTAGGCGCCCGCAACGAAGAGGGCGGTTCCTCCGGCGAAGCAGCCGACGGTGGTGGCCATCCACTTGGGCGAGCACCAATTCATCACTGTCAATGACCGATCGCCACTCGCCGCCGACAACCGAGGCTCCCAAATCAACACTGCCTTCCTTTTCTGGACACCTAAATCATTACAATTTATCCTCTTACATAATTTTCTATTATGAACCAATAATAGATTTATCATCACCATAAAAAATAATAAATATATCTAAAAATAGATGTGGCAATTCGGACCTAAGCTTAAGCCTAACAGGCCTGTTTTATTATCGTGTTGGGTTGAGTCTCACATGGGACTTTACAGATTGCATCTAGCACGACCCACGATGTCACTAGGGGACTCTCAGCATGAGGCATGAACTTGAACTTGACTAGCCCATGTCCATGTTGATTCAAGTCCGAATTTGATCGGATCAAATTCTTTTTTTTTTTTATCAATAGGATGATCCAGTACGCCTCAGGTTGAGTCGTTTTTATTATAAGTAAAAGGGCTGGCCAATTAGGTTGTAAGGCCCAATGACTGACTGGCCAACTCCTTCTATTATTAAAAAAAGTATTAAGTCACATCTGTGTATTTTTTTTCTTTGATAAAAGATGAAATCTGTCATCTTAGCAGTCTCACACTGTCGGTCTCACGACCATCTGTGAAGAGGTAAATTGAAGAAACTACAATTGATCACGACGGAAGAGAGTATTGTTCGATTTCAAACCGATATTTGAATCCTTATCCTCTTTTATAAATCTGTTCCATTGTAACTAATTCAGTTATATTTCGGAAGCCATATCTGTGCATTTCGAATTGAAGTAAGGAAAAGGATGCTGTCGTGAAAAAAATGCAATTGGGCCTGAGCAAAGCGTAAAATTTTTGATACAACAAAACTTTTTTAAGCCAAAGTGCGACACGATCTTCTTATATATATGAGGGATATATGGTGCTCCTATTTAATTCTTAAACACTCAATTCATTTTGTGGTTGGGAATACAGCTTTCAAATGAGCAGGTCCAGCCTAGGCTTGCCTAGGCCTTAAGCCCAGGACCTCAATTTTTATTGGATTCATTATTTTTAATATATTAAATATAATTTATTATATATATATATATATATATATTTATTATTATATAAATATAATTGTGTGAGTCTCAATGATCTTCATTTTCTAAAGAATATGACCATTTTGTAATAAAAAATTTACATGATCTCATTCTCTAATTAAAATTTTGAGGGAAATATTTTTTAAACAATGTCAAAGGCCTAAATTTTTTTTTTATTGAGTTGTAACTCCATCTTCATAGAGTAGTTTTTTAGATTCTAAGATGAAAAAATAGTCTGATATATCATTGACATTCATCTTTTATGCATATTTATCTTTCTTACTATATGATGTGCTTATCCATGATTCAACTTTATTGTGCATACATGATTTTGATACTATTCTGTGCATTTTCATATCTTACGAGATGCGGAGAAGAACCGAAAGTTGAACATAAATCTCTGACCCATAAAGATCAAGACGTGAGGAGTTAATCATGAAAGTAGTCCAAAACCTCACAAGGATACTATTGGCTATCATAGAACTTAATGGGTCGATCCCAATTCGGCATCATGAACTAGGGGATGGCACATAGAGGATTGTAGGGTATTGTGACAGCGGTCGCTCTAGTAAAGTCACTTTGAAAGTAGGTGTCGCGTTTAGTAGACATGCCAGTATTATTCCAAAAAGTCTATATTGATATCTCAGGATAAACCACCTATATGCATATAAACATTGAAGTAAGAAAGTAAATAGTATATAGGATGTCAACGGTTATAGTGACGAAATTGAAATCCTAGAGTCATCTCCTAAGATTAGCTTTCTCTTAAGACTCCTCGTGTGTTCTCAATTTGATTTCTTTCTTCTCAATTCTCATAATTTTTGACTTTCTAAATAACCTGCTTTGCTATTCTAACTAGTACTTAATTTTACAGTCTTTGTGAGATCAATCTTTATATTACTTGACGACAGTCGTACACTTATGATTTTCATATATCACATACCTTATGTCTTTTAGCGTGCACAGTTTACCATATCTAGAATGCACACAATAAATAGATTTTTAATTTTTAAAGATCAATAACCCGCAAAGAACAATATTGTAAAGAATATACAAAGATAGGTATATAAATGAAGAGGTGATAGTACAAGAATAAAGGTAAAAAAATCAAAAGAAATTATAAAAAATATTCTTTTTTTAAATAAAAGACCATCCGGCTCATCTCCTTCGTCTTTCTGGCTCATCTCCTTCGTCGGATCCTTCAGATCTGCGAAATCTCTTAATGATATTGCTCATATTATTAAATCTCAAAAAAAGAGGTAAAATGGAATAGACCTGGGGCTTTTTGATGTAGATCTAGGTATGGAGAAGGAGAAGAAGTGAGGAAGAAGTAAAGGGGTTGAAGAGGTACGGTTTGAGAGGAGTTTGGAAGGAGGAAAGAGTTGAGAAGAAGGAGAAGGCGGCTTGGTCTTTTTGGGGGCACACGGTCGTGTGCTAGGGCGCACGACCATGTGCTAGGGCACACACGACCGTGTGCCTTATATAGGATGAGGGGCACGGTCGTGCCTATGAGGCACGGCCTAGGGTGGTCACCTCTCTGGTATTTGGGCACGCCCGTGCCTATGAGGCACGAGTGTAGCAGGTTGCCTTTTGGGAACTCCCACACGGCTGTGCCTTTGAGGCACGACCTAGGGTGGTGTTACTTGGTTGAACAGGCACGGCCTGGCCAAGTGGCTGCTCTGTTGAGAGGCACGGTCGTGCCTGGTAGGCACGGCCTGAGCCTGTCCCTGCTCTGTTATTAGACACGATCGTGTTTATTGGACACGACCTCAAGCTGGGGCCTTCCTG
>NC_133868.1:12614353-12622074 GCF_044706935.1 Curcuma longa
AGTGTTTGATGTGTGGTGTCAACCGCTGAATAAGATCAAGAAATTAAATAAATATTTATTTTATGTCTAAAAAGTTATTTATTTCTTTTGCTTCCGCATGTTAAACAGAAAAAGAAAAGTTATTGGAGTTATTTTATTTAATAAGTAAAAGTTAAGGAAAGTTTAAAGTACGTAACGTCTCCCTATTAGTATAAGAAAGAGGGGGGGGGCGTTACATTATGTCTTTTAGCGTGCACAGTTTACCATATCTAGAATGCACACAATAAATAGATTTTTAATTTTTAAAGATCAACAACCCGCAAAGAACGATATTGTAAAGAATATACAAAGATAGGTATATAAATGAAGAGGTGATAGTACAAGAATAAAGGTAAAAAAATCAAAAGAAATTATAAAAAATATTCTTTTTTTAAAATAAAAGACCATCCGGCTCATCTCCTTGTCTTTCTGGCTCATCTCCTTCGTCGGATCGAATCTGCGAAATCTCTTAATGATATTGCTCATATTATTAAATCTAAAAGAGGTAAAATGGAATAGACCTGGGGCTTTTTGATGTAGATCTAGGTATGGAGAAGGAGAAGAAGTGAGGAAGAAGTAAAGGGGTTGAAGAGGTAGGGTTTGAGAGGAGTTTGGAAGGAGGAAAGAGTTGAGAAGAAGGAGAAGGCGGCTTGGTCTTTTTGGGGGCACACGGTCGTGTGCTAGGGCGCACGACCATGTGCTAGGGCACACACGGTCGTGTACCTTATATAGGATGAGGGGCACGGCCGTGCCTATGAGGCACGACCTAGATGTAGTCACCTCTCTGGTATTTGGGCACGCCCGTGCCTATGAGGCACGAGTATAGCAGGTTGCCTTTTGGGAACACCCACACGGCTGTGCCTTTAAGGCACGACCTAGGGTGGTGTTACTCGGTTGATTAGGAGGCACGACCGTGCTTATAAGGCACGACCTAGGTTTATTGGTTTTGGAACTTGTAAATTTCCTATAAAAATAGGAAAACTTGTTAAAACGAACAAAAAACTTTACAAGTAAGGAAATGTATGAACATAAGAAAAGAAACTAAAAACCCTTGGGTTGCCTCCCAAGAAGCGCTTGTTTATGGTCATTAGCTTGACCCATTATTTGGTAATGTACAAGGTTCATTGGTTGCCCTCTTGTAACCTTTCCCTCGGAGGTACCTTATAGTTTTATTTTTTGTGTATTGCTTCCTTATTTGCTCGGCCGGTGCGGGCTCCTTCATCGGCATGGTTGGTTGGTACTGAAGTTTCTTCATCTGCTGGATGTTTTCCAACCTGCAACAATAGGACTTTTCTGGCAAGTAGGCATCAGAGTTAAGCGAAAGGTTGAACTCCACCTTCTTGTCACCAACTTCCAGGGATAGTTTGTGATTCTTTACATCAATTTTAGCTCCAGAAGTGGCGAGAAATGACCTTCCCAAAATGATAGAGATGGACGAATCTTCTTCCATGTCAAGTACAACAAAGTTGGTGGGGACGATAAATGCCCCGACTTCAACCATCACATTTTGCATTCCAGATATCGTAAACTGTGCACGCTAAAAGACATAAGGTATGTGATATATGAAAATCATAAGTGTATGACTGTTGTCAAGTAATATAAAGATCGATCTCATAAAGACTGTAAAATTAAGTACTAGTTAGAATAACAAAGCAGGTTATCTAGAAAGTCAAAAATTATGAGAATTGAGAAGAAAGAAATCAAATTGAGAACACACGAGGAATCTTAAGAGAAAGTTAATCTTGGGAGATGACTCTAGGATTTCAATTTCGTCACTATAATCGTTGACATCCTATATACTATTTACTTTCTTACTTCAACGTTTATACGCATATAGGTGGTTTATCCTGAGATATCGATATAGATTTTTTGGAATAATACTGGCATGTCTACCCCTTCATCATGGGAAGTCAACATGATCAAGTTCACACAAGTTGGTCCTTGAATAAGTTTTGACTAAGCTCTAGGCGATCAGAGGGTGTTCCAGTCAACCGGAAGGTCAAGATTTAATTCAAAGAGGATCAAATTTACAACAAAATCAGTGGAGGTCTAGTCGATCAGAGGAGCCTCCATTTAGCCGAAAGAGCGTCGAATGAACTCTTTAAAAAGCGAGTCAAGGCAACATCTTATAGTAACTCTTTCTCTTTCAATCATCCATCTTAATTCTCGTGCTCAAAAAGTGCTCCAAATTCTATTTATGTGGTTCGAAAAGTGTCAAGAGTGTCGCGACACTCAAAGTTTCCAACCAATTCACAATGAATTTATTTTTTTATTGTGTTTTTTCATTATATATTTTATTTATTGTGGTGTGGCTTACAAAATTTATAAAAAGTTTCTTCGTCTCTGAACAATTTTTGAAAAGGAGAAAATCACTAGTGCTCATGTTTGAGACATAGGTGAAATAGAAACTATGGAGGTTGCCGAACCACGTTAAAAATTCTAATATCTTTTCTTGTCTTGTTCTTTAATTTATTATTTTCGTTAGGCTAGCTACTAACATTTTTTTATAAAAAAGAAAGAATGATAAAAATTTTATTCGCTATTCACCCCTTCTTTAACAACAAATAAGATCCTATATTATTATCATGTAGAGAAAGATATATTTTTAATAATTAATAATAAAATTATTATATAAAAGTTTTAAAATATAAAGACTCCAAAAAGAAAATTTATAAAGTAATTATTTTATAATATTTATGATTATGAGATTATATATATATATATTTACTTTATTAATTATACTATATTATTATCTATACTGAATCAAGATCCTAATTCCGTGTTAATATCCCTCCTACCTTATCCTTTGTGTTTGATTAGCTCAACCCTCATCCGTGTAAGTGTAGCTTCTCTCACCACTCCAATTAGTTTCAGCCCAAAATCAGACTTCTTCAAGTTGATAGCAGAACAATCACTTTTCCCAGACTTTTTTTTGTCTCACACTAGCTAGTAACTGTGAAATCCACTCCACCATCATGTCTGACCACCACTTGCTTGCCTTTGCCTCCTGCCATTGCATCTTTTTAAAGTTTCTTTGAGTAGTTATCCTTTTCCATGCATGCACCCTTTGCTTGTAGATCGGCTATTCTATTCTCCATCACCAAGTGTAGAGTAAGCTTTTCTCGTGTTCATCGAAGCTCATGATAATTCTCAGCCCCCATGCCTCTTTGACCTTGGTCATCATATATACCCCATGCTGCCAAGCCTTTTAATCTACATTTGCAATGCCCTTCTCTTGCTAAAGAGAAATCTCAAATCCTTCTCAACTTGTTATTTCCGATAGCTTCGGGAGTACGCAAACTGATACGGATCGTCGAAGCTAATGTTCAACACTATCTCCGTAAACGATATTGTTCCGTTACGGTGCTAACGGATAGCAGCAATTCGTTTCCAAGATACAACGACGAACGTCTCAGAATAGTTCACTCCAAATTTCGAGACCAGCGAACCTTCTCGTAGGCTTTTTGGACTCATAATGCACTAGATGAGATGAATGCACAAGAAAGAGTAGAATCGATGAATTGATCGATGAAATTTCTAATCTGGAGGGATCTATTTATACTAAGTGAAGAAGTTGAATGAGTGGATGTGACTTTTAGACAGGATCAATCTGGACCGTCCGATTTGGAGGGTTGTAACCCTTCATATAGCCCTCTTGATCTCATCCATCAGATCTGAAGGGTTGTGACCCTCAGATCTCTCCTCTGGTCATTAGCCGTCGAATCTGGATCTAATGATCCATTCGATCTGATGCTTCAGATCAGGTCTCATCCCAGCGGTCAGATCATGACTCTTCACGATCCAACGCTCCAGATCGCAACACATGCGATCCATCACACCTCTTTGATCAAGAGTTGTCATCCGTTGGCCCAGTCAGTAGTCCAATCATCTCTCTTGGCGGGCTCACAGGTGCGAGCACCTGCTCGCCCCTGAGAAGAGAGCACTTGATCTTTTTGTGTTAACTCCATTAACACAGTATCATTAATAAGGAAAGAAAACACATCGAAAATTTTCGATGTGAGACTATGCCCCATGCATTTCCTTATATATAACATTAATTAACAATTAATATTATTTTGGATTTGACTTTAAATAATTAATTTCTCATTCACTTTTAATCGATTTTGAACAAATTAATAGTCTAAATCTATCAACGCGAAATGTAGATTTCGATTTTGAAGTCAATTACGACTTTCATCAATTGATGACATTTCAATTTTTCTACAAAATCGTATTGGTCCATTAAGGCTCCAATATCCAACACTTGTCTTTGTGGCCGGGTGGTCGTCCAAAGAATACGAGGAGAAGAGCCATGAAGAAACTAATCACTATAGCACATGGCAATGATCAAGCATCATGGCCCATGACATTTATTACATGTATTAGTAGTAATCAATATAACTTATAAATATATAATCTACAATATAAGTTATAAGTATAAAATATATTAACATATAATCATCTGGATTATATTTATGTATAATTATTAGAAATAAGTAGTATGTTGGTGTGGTATTTAAGGTTTATAAGAAGAGTTTGTCAAACAAGGTATATCATGCGATTCATTTATGACTCAATTAATTTAATTATATAGGTATGTCACATTATCCATTTATGACTCATCTAACCAATTGAATTAAATCGATAATAAGCAGATCAATTCGTTTATAGGATATGCATGAGTTATAATTTTGACCTGTATTCAACTGGTCAACTTTGTTTGGATTAACAGAATCATGGGTCAATGCGACATAATACATCGAAACCCACCATTTATGATTTTGAAGGATGAATAAAAGGATTTCCATGATTAGAAACAATTGAAAAAGTAATTTCTTGATTTCTCCCTTGTATAATCTAAGTTGTTTTGATATTTGGTGAGATTTCTTATTAAATAATTTTGATTTCTACGTTGATGAATCATGTTTGAGAAACCCTAACTAAATGATTGTCAAGGTATCACTAATTTAAATTATAGAAATTCTATATTCTAAACTAAATGATTGTCAAGGTATCACTAATTTAAATTATAGAAATTCTCTATTCTAAATTGATGGATATACCTAAACAACCATTAGTGGTGCTTAAGGATTGCACTTACAAAGTTTAAAATTTTTTACATTTTGATTTAAGTGACGTCTTGGCAATTATTTAGTGTCACTTCTATTCCAGTTAAATATTGAATAATCTAATCATCAGTCAACGAACGGCTAGATGTGTGCGGCCTCCTAGATGAGTTCAATGAGGAAGATGATGGAAACTTGAAACACATTTCAAAAAGAAGTTAGATTGGCATCGGAGAGTCTCGACAAACCACTCCGGTGCTCAAATTAAGATTTTTCTAAAGAGATAGAGTGTAGAAAGAAAGGAAGGTGATGAGAGAAGAGTTTAAAAAGTTAAACCTGAAATAGTACCTCTTGTTAGGGTTTTTATAGTCATCTAAAAGCATCTCCATGTTGGATGGTCACAACACCAATGTGGAAACCTACGAGGAGATCAGATCCGACAACCATTTTCTTTTGACCTTATATGCAAAAAAAGGGTATCTAAGGGAATCATGTCTAACAACTTCGTAATTGCCTGCTTATTCTTGAATCGCCACATGTTCGTGGAATATTCGTGTTCCCCCTTAGCGGGCCCATAGAAGATAGGGGTTTGCAGGATATATAAAAGTGAGGTTCAGGCCTAATGGTCGAGACGGTGTGGCTGAGACAAGACTTGAGATCGAGATGATCGAGACGACGTGGCCAAAACGAAACTCAGGACCGAGATGGTCGAGACGGCATGACCGAGACAAGACTCGAGGTTGAGACGGTGTGATCGAGATAAGATTTGAGACTGATGTGATCACTAACTCGTGATCGAGATGGCCAAGACGAGACTTGGGATCGAGACGACATGGCCGAGACGAAACTAGGAACCTAGATGGCCAAAACAGCATGGCCAAAATGAGACTCAGGGGCGAGATGGTGTGACTGAAATGAGACTTAAGACTGAGACGAAATGATCGAGATGAGACTCGGGACTGACGTAGTCGAGACGGGATGACCGAGACGAGACTCGGGACCGACGTGACCAAAGCAAGATTTGGGACCGAGAGAGCCAAGATGGAGTGACTGAAACGAGACTTGGGACCGATACGACGTGGCCAAGATGAGATTTGGGACCTAGATGGTCGAGACGACGTAGCTAAGATGAGACTCGGGATCCAGATGATCGAGACAACGTGATCGGGACGAGACTCGGGACCTAGATGATCGAGACGATATGATTTAGATGAGACTCGGGGCCAAAACAAGAAAGAGATGAGAAAAAGATACCCCATGATAAATTTGATGCCCCCAACACGTGTTGCAATTTTATTATGGTGAAATCACTAGATAAAATGCAGAATTTAAGATTGGCAATTGACATTTATGTGAATTATAGCAAGCTCATTATTGGCAATGCGCCTAATTCTCCTCTAAATTAATTATAACTCTTCTTCTTTGGGATGCATAGACAAGCATTAATTTCTTTGAATGAGCAAGCAGCACTGCTGAGTCTTGGATTTCTAGAAAGCTGAGTGAGGCAATGGTTTGTTAGCCAAGAAATGACTAACGAGTTGGTGAGCTTGCCTTGGAGCAAACGTTGGAACTTGGTGGCCAGCGCCACGGACCGTGACAAATGTCAGTCCCTCGAATTCAATTGTCCATCCACCAACCTAAAAATTAAAGTTAACTACACACAGATCACTAAATGGCAATTCATTCATACTTCTTTCTGCACCTGATGATCCAAGGAAGTGATGCATACCTGGTGATGATCATACCAAGGAGTCCATTCTTGGATGGTTTTCAGGCCAAGTTTATTCAGTGAATACCGAGTCGAAGTGACTGGAATTCTTCCATCAGTATCTCCGCTGAATCATGCATTGACAATGGATGTTAAGGCCTTTCGCTGATATAGAGTCTACTTATTCTACTTATACAGGCTTTCCTGTTGCATTAATTCTCACCTGAAAACCCATATCCTGATGCCGCCATTGATGAGCTTGTGTAAGGTTGGGAGAATGGTGACCGGTGCATCATTCCATTTGGTGATCACATCACTGTTAAAACAAGGCAGTGAACCATCGGAGGTTGTATGACTAATGACTTCCTACTTTAATTTACTATACAACTCTGTACCTGCAGTGAGTCCAGTTATAAGCAATCTTTGTGACATTTGCGTGCAGTGCTTCTTGGACATCTGGTCGGTTAAAATAAACCTCCGAGTAGTAGGAGACGCAGGGGTCATAACCCGCTGGCTGCTGATGCCACCCACTCTGCAAGGAAACAAGATTGAGCATTTAGTAACAGCTTCAAATAGAGCTCTGAAGAGAGAGCTAGCTACAACATTACGTTTTGCACCAAATGGACTCACAAATTTGGAGAACAGCTTTGGAGCAGCGCCTTCTACGCGGAAGTGCTTTCGGTTATAGGTGCCAGACACATTCTGATCGACGCAAACTGGAGCATACAAGCTGTACATGTCGATTATTCGATAGACTGCAAAGTATTCACTCAGTGCACTGTTGCAGGCTGCTGTAGCCGGTTCGATACTGAAATTGCACTTGGTTTTAACATCCTTGTAGACTCGGTCAGATATGACTGCATGATCCCATGCATAGTCGATCATCCCTGTCTGATCTGTGTCATCATCCAATAATGCATTGCCTATCT
>NC_133868.1:12622174-12627663 GCF_044706935.1 Curcuma longa
TCGTTCCGAGAAATTTTTGTTCTGCAAGAATCTATCGGAACGGTTTTTCAAGACTTTCCCTTCATATTGACCTTTTTGTATTGATCCTCTTGAGATTCGAACAAACTCCATAGTGATTTGGGTTGACGTCGCCCTTATCTAAAGTTGCTACTCAAGTGGGCATGGGGGCTAGGTTTGACCAATATTATCGTTGGGACTATTGGTGCAACTAGTGGGGATGAATAGGCACGCAAATTTTATTTACTTGATCATACTTATATCTACAATTTGTTAGTTGCATAGTTGAAATAAGTAGGAAAATAAACACAAGAAACAAGCACAATAATATCATAGCTTTGTGGTGCAAAATCCGTAGTTCAATCGATCATTCTTAGAATCGTCGTTGCTATCTTTTATCCTTTTCAGATATCTTCTAAGTGTGGGAAAAACCTCTTACAATATTTTTCTTATAGCAATACAAAAAATATAGAGAAATACAAGCAAGAATGGAATAATACAAGTAAATAAACTTTACAACAATTGAGATCTTGCTTTGCTTTGTCTTTTGATAGCTTTGGAAGGCTTTAAAATGTCACAAAACTCATTCAATTGATATTACTATTTCCACTTGACTATTAATGCATCAATTGACTATCTAATCGATTAACAAACATTTTATTCATTCTCAGCCCATTCCATATTGAACTAGTCAACTAGTATTATATGCTCCCAATCAGTTGTACTATTCGTAGATGACTAGTAATAGTACTAGTCAACCAGTTGACTAGTAATAGTACCAGTTAATTAGTTGATTACAATTAGGCTATTTTCCAACTTGAGTTTAGTTCTTAGTCAATTCCCTAGTTGCTTGCAATCACAAATCGATTGATAACTATATTAGTTAACTTATACTATAGTATGTGAAGTCAAACTATAAAAGGTAAACTCTCTTTAGTATGTGAGATGTGAGGGTTAAGAGACATTTATCATTAGAAGAGAGTAAATCCCAACTTAACGAGACTTGATCATTTGAATAATTATAGTTGGACTTTTAGTAGACTAGAGGAAATTCTAGCAAACTAAGGAATCAACTTCAACTAATTAGCCAACAAATAGAATATTTATATTTGTGGTTAAATTGACTTAACAAATAACTTATTTGTGATTTGTGTTGACTTATAATAAATTCAAATCTAAGGGTTGAAGTATTTGAAGGTTAATTAAAAGAGACCAAGGGGGGCATTTGATTGTTGGCAAAATAGTGATTGTAGAATCCTTAAACCCTTGTTCTCTCTTGTGCTTTTTAGCCTTCCTTTTGAAGATTGATTATAGTTCATGTTGTTATATATTTCTTCACCGGAAGTTATTGGAGAAAGAGAAAAATAATGGGCTTTTAGGAATGACTCACTAATGAGTCATAGACCATAAATATATGAACGAGGGTCAAAAATCCTCACTATATCAACGTGTCAATGATTGTGGTATGCAATTTATTTGTATTTCATTTCTATTGCACTAACTCTTTGTGTGACCTTGCTAGTGTTGTAACAAGACAGGTATAGAAAGAGAAAAATAGTGGGCTTTCAAGAATGACTCACTGATAAGTTATAGATCATAAATATATGAACGAGGGTCAAAAACCTCACTATATCAACGTGTCAATGATTGTGGTATGCAATTTGTTTATATTTCATTTCTATTGCACTAACTCTTTGTGTGCCCTTGCTAGTGTTGTAACAAGACTAGTATATAAGTTTATATGTACAAGAACAACAACTATTCATCCCCTCTAACTATCCGGCCATCGATCAAGCACCGGTCCTAACACATATATAGTAGCATTCAAGTCGTGTTTTAGGGTAGATGGATACATTGGAGATGTCCACCTTTGTCTCATCCTCATATATTGTAAGGAAGATAAATAGATCTACTTTTATATTATTCATTTTGAAGAAGGTACATAGGATTTGGATCACAAATATAAATATTTATTTTCTCCAAACTTTAATTAGTCTTCAGATGCAATATTCTCATATATAATTTGACACATAACATTCATATTATATTAAGTCATCTATATGGTCTTATAGTTAAGATATAATAGTAATGATATAAATATAGAAAATGTTAATTAATAAAATTTTCTATTTTCTATTTTTTATAAAAACTATTTAAATATTTTCATAATTTGGGGGTTTTCTACTTTTTATATATTTTATTTTCCCCCTATTTTACTAATTTTTAAAATATTTTTTTCTAATTTATATGGGTTTGGACAAACATGGGTTAACTAAGCCCAAGCGTAGGCACACTTCATCCCTTTCCTCTTAGACAAAAGCCAACACTTATATGCTATGACGAGAGTTTACATTGTAAGAAAAGCTATTTTAAAAATGAACCACATGTTGCGAACTTATGTTGGGCCAAGGACAAGCCCACTAAGGGGCAGGCTAGACTCGACATGCCAAAAATTGGGACAGCATGGTTCCAACTCATCGACTACTCTACTAACATAAGTGAATAGTATGAGAGGAATCAATTGTAGTTTTTTGATTTACTTCTTCACAAATGGTCGTGGGGCCGATCGTGTGGGGCCGCTAAAGTGACGGATTCCACCTTTTTACAGAAAAGTAGTATGAGAGAAATGTGATTACCAAAATAGCTTCAATGAAACCATTCTATCTCCCATCTCTTGGATCTATATTATATGAAACCATTATCACTCCCAACACTTGGATCAAATGAACCCCTCTACTAAAGCATAGAGAGCTCGTACAATTAAAATGCATTGGCACTCAGGTAAGATCCCCTTGATATTTAAGCATAGTTAAGGACTATCATCTTTAGAATATGAGACTAAAGGGATAAGGGTTTTACTCTTTGTACTATGCTCTCTCAAGCTCGATGAAGGTTTGGCATTGACTTAAGGTCAGGGATTGATCCAGCCCTAAATACGAAGACCATCAAGTGAGAGATTTCATAGTATTTAAGTATATTTTAAGAACTCTAATTTGTAGAATATGAGACTAAATAGTTGGAATCCTATTTTGTCTTACTACTCATTTTAGCATGTCCTCTTAGAGTCATTTGCATTGGATACAATCAAAATTCTATGTTAAAAATACATGAAAAAGATCATGGATTTATAAGATGAAAGATATCTTTATTAGAATGAGACATTTTAGATAAAATTCAAAAATAAAATCATAAGAGCTTAGGCTTAAAGTATACAATATCATACTATTATGAAGATATATGACTTCCATCTATACTAACAATTGGTATTAGAGTCATGGTTCATGTAGACCCATGTAGGGACCTCAGGAAAACGAATGAGGCAGTCAATCAAAGTCTCACATTGGAAATTCATGAAAAAGATCATGAGTTTATAAGATGGAAGATATTTATATTGGAATGAAGCCTTTTGGATAGAGCCTAAAAATAAAACCATAAGGGCTTTTGCCCAAAGTGGATAATATCATACCATTGTGGAGATATGTGACTTCCATCGTGTTATATTTGAGAGGTGTTCTACGGCAATCGCCTTATAGTTATATTATTTATTAGATAAATAAAAATTCATTATTTTAGTGCACATTCTCTATGTGTTTGATTGGATCATAAACTCATTTATTGAATGTTTGTAATACGATTCATAGCATGAAAGAATTTGTGATTGGATCACAACTAGTGAGCATCTTTACATGTGCAATTATGAATGTATTGAAATTATCCCTAGTCGAGAAATTGATGAGCACGGACATCATCAATTTTGTTGAGACTAGCATGTTTAAACTCCTTAATTTGCCAAACAGCTATTCTCATTGGCTGGAGACATTGGATGTTGAGAGTTAAATGTAGATGCTAGTTAAAGGTAACTAGTTCATTAGAGTGACCTACCTTGAGACTTTATATGGTTCTATACATATGTCAATGAAGATCTCAGTGCAGCTTAAGTGCAAATTTCCTTTGACTTGCAGTATTCAAGTTACCTTGGTCATGGAGACTTATACTTTGACATCTTAAGTAAACATCTCCGAGGAAGTGTAGACCTGGGATGATTGGATATAAGTCGAAGTACCGAAGGTGTTTGAATATCATACAAAGGATTCACCGCTCATTGAAAAAGGAGACGTATACCTTGCGGTCGCTTGTTAGGATTGTTACTGAAAGTCTTTGGCCAAAGCATTACATGTCAAGAGTACGACACTCTTGGATACATGTACAAGTAACTTGAATCCACAGGATAAGAAAGCAAACTTGGGTTAGGTGTGACGTAGTCAGCCTAGTGGGGACTGACACATATAAACCATGTCTTGAATCAAGCAGGTATAAGATGGTGAAAGGAACGAGACATGTTTCATTATAGTTGTTGAAGGATTTAGAAATTATTTTAGAATCAATCGTTAATTTTTTGATCAATTAAAGATCATGATGTACTACTCGGTACCACTCTTGATCGTTCCATAATTAATGGTTAATTATGGATGACCAACATAATCGGGAACCTATTAGGTCACACGCACTACAAGTTCTCCGAAGGACTTAAAATGAGTTTGAGAATTAGATTCTCAGATCGAGAGAAATAAATTCTGGTTGGACCAAACAAAGGCAAAATGATGAACTTTGTCTTATGAAAATGAAATAAACAAAGCTGGTTTGGTTCAAATCGGAGGTCGTTTAGTTATTAAACTAAATGATTCAATTTTGAACTAAATAGAACCAACTTATTTTAATTCATGATAGAAGATATTTTATCAAAATAGAAGAGATGAGGAGCTCCGTCTTGTGAAGACAAAATAAACAAAATTAGTTTAGGTTAAATCAGAGATCGTTTGGTTATTGAATCAAGCGATTTAGTTTTGAACCCGGTTTGCTATAGTAACCAGACCGGTTCACTACAGTAAACTCTAATAAATTTGGTTCAATTCTCTCCCACTTCTTCATCCGGTTCACACTCGCACGACCCACCGCTCTTCCCTAACTGCACGATCTCCTCTCATGAGCCTAATTTTTTGACGAGGAAATCACAATCCCATGGGATTTAAAGCCCGTCGACCGTGTGGGAGAGGGCGGGCGACAGCAAACCCTAGGCGCCAAGAGCAATGATGAACGGGTCATCCAGATCGTGATCAAAGCCCTAGCCGCTACCGTCGCAACCCTTGCTTCGGCCGAGCCACCTCTTCGCGCGAGTGTCGTCGGCCGAGCTATTCCTTCGCGCGAGTGCTGCCGATCGCGTGGGAGAGAAGTGAGTACCGAAACCCCAGCTGTTGGATTCCTCTCACGATCCTCTGCTAGTGTCGCCAATCTTCTTGTCGTCGTTGACGACAGGAGTGAAATGTCGAAGCATGCGGTTTTGATCTTCCTTCCCAATCGCGTGATCTCCTCCTTCTTGGATCTGATCTTCTCCGTCCCAAACGCAATCTCCTCCTTCCCAATAGTGAGTGGTCGACCATGTGAGCATGAGAAGCTGGGTAGAGGGAGCTTGCCTTGGCTGTAATCAGTAGCCC
>NC_133868.1:12627763-12631105 GCF_044706935.1 Curcuma longa
TTTCAGTGTAATAGTAAAATTATTATATTTGAAAGTTATAAGTTCAAATTTCAAAAATAACTCCTGGAATAAAATTATTATCGTATGATTTGAAAATTACAAATTTAAATTTTGAAAATAATCTCTTAAAGCATGATAAGACTGCACATTGAAGCACTGGACTATCCTTTTGTCGATGTGCTTAGCGTCACTATTCTGTTGACATAAGAAATTGATAAAGATGAGCTGCCTGCACATGAATTTCTAATAAACAAGGAGTGCATCCATTATTAATTCTACCTATCAGTCTTCTTCACCTCCTCCATCCATTATTGATTCTACCTATCAGTCTTCGTTCTTCACCTCCTGCAGCCATTATTGATTCCATCTGTAGTCTTCTTAACCTCCTGCTTCCTTGACCTTCTTCTGTGCACAAGGAGAATACCTGGGGTTGAGAATATCTGAACCACCAGAAAAAATCACAACATGGGGATGGGGATCACATTGCAATCAAATCAGGTCGATATTTGAAACCACACCTAAAACACCGTCTCTAGATCCTTACACATGCTAATCTCAATCTTCTAAGGTAAAAGCAAAGCACCACGCTACACATTACCAAATACCTTCTCTGGCATGTGTCATCTAGTATTTTAGAGATCGACCACTTCTGCAAAAGGTGGATCCGCCATCTTAGTGGCCCCACGACCATTTGTGAGGAGGTAAATCGAGAAAGTGCAGTTGGTTACGACGCAAGAGGGTATTTCCTGGCTTCGCCAGGATTCGAACCCTTGTCCTCTTCTGCAAGTCTGCTGCGTCGTAACCAACTCATCTATACCCCGGCGGCTTAGAGATCGACCTCTAAATATGCATAAGTTGTACTTCGAATTTACTCAATCGATACCTCCATATATATATAATTTAGGTGTCTAGACTTTGATTGATCAATTTTGGATGTAGATAGTCTTTCTCCTTTGCCTTTTTAAGATACTTCGATCTAATTAAGATGATGAATACTTGAGTCAAGAGTTTTTGCATTATCTGAGAGATAATGGAATATTGCCTTAATAGATTCCGTCGTATATGCCTCAGCATAATGGTATATTTGAGAGGTGAAATTGAATCTTGTTAGACATGCTGAGATCAATGATGAATCATGTAAGTTTTCCCGGATCCTTTTGGGGCTACGCACTTGAGATAGCTATTTACTTATTAAACAGAGTCCGACTAAGGTAGTTTCTTCACTTTAGTAAGAAATCTCACTTATCTTACTTGACATGAAGATATATGAAGGTAGTAAGATATAAGAAATCTCACTTGTCTTACTTATCTTACTACTAGATGTCACTCATGATCGTTCTATAATTAATAATTAATTATGAACGACCAACATAACTGAGAACTTATTATTGGATCACAATACTACAAGTTTCTCTAAAGGACTTAAAATAAGTTTGAGAATTGCATTTTCAGATCGAGAAAAATAAAGTCTGATTGGACCAGACAAAGAGCAAAGATGATATATTTCGTCTTATGAAGATGAAATGAACCAAATTAGTTTAATTCTAATGGAAGAGATTTTAGTAAATCAGAAGCGATGATGGATTTCATCTTATGAAAATGAAATGAACCAAATTGGCTTAGTTCTGATTGAAGGTGTTTTGGTTATTGAACCAAATGATTGATTTTAAATTAAATTAGATCAACTTGGTTTAGTTTTAAACCGAACTTAAGTTAATGAACATATGAGTTTTCGGGTATTGAGCTAAGGGATAAGGTTTTGGATTGGATTAAATTCAATAAGAAATGTTATAGGAGATATAATATTGAAATAGGAATAAACTGTTGAGATTAAATCCTGATGGTTAGGATTAATTAAGACCACTCAAATCTTAAACTCCCATTCTTACTACAGTAACCAATGAAAAAAGATTTAAAAAAACTTAATTATTTTTGCTGTTTTTTTTCTTCTCCAAAAAACCCACATGGCTTCCTCCCTGATTTTCCGTGTGAAAAAAACCTAATCGCAATTTAAAGGTTCCCTAGCTGCCTCGTACGGGAGAGAGTGCAATCGAAAAACCCTAGCGCTGCCCTCTTTCCCAAATCGCGTTTCTCTCTCGCGATCGAAGCTTCCTCCTGGTTTCCTGATTGGAAATTTCGATCGATGTGTGAAGGTCGGTGCTCAGATTGCAATTTTTCATCCCTTCCCATTTGTGATCTTCCCGATTTCGTCTTCTTTCTCCGCGTGAAAGGAAATCCCGTGGCCACCTGCTATGGATCCGTGAGAAAAGTTCTCCCTAATCGCGAGTTCCTGGCCGGCGTCTTCTTTCCAATCGGTGAAATCCTGAGCGACTTTTGAAGCTGTTGATCTCATGTAGCCGACCGCCCAGAGGAGGAAGTGAAACGCTAATCGACGTTGGACGCCGACAGTTGTGTTTCCCGTGGACGGTTGCTTGTGTTTCCCATGGACGATGCTTGGGTTTCTCATGTACTGAAACCGTCGGAGCTTGTTGTCCAGAGTCGATTGATTGAGCCACTATGGGAACTTGTCGTCTATTGCTAGGAGCTTGTGAAGATTTCGAAGATTGTTTCATCTTCGTCAGAAACGTTTCGGTTGTTTGTCCTACATCGGTGATCAAAAGTTGATTATCGGAGACTCGTTAGAAATATGATTGCCAACAATAGTTAGAAAGTTTCGGAAAATGAATTCAATGTGTGTTTTTGTGTATTTTTTGATATTAGAATTTTCTTTCGTATCGATCATCGGCTAGTATTGAAGACGGTGATACGACTCGTGGTTTAGGAAACCGTCTAAATGAGAGCTTGGCGTGGATCACCGATAGAGGCGGAGTTTTGATAGAGCCGCTCGATCCATACCAATCTCATTCTACGACATCCGTTAAGTATACTTAGAATAAATGTCATTCTTAAATTTTAATTTTAAATTATACTTTATATTTGTTGTATTTTACATGTATGTGTTACGAGTATTGTGATAGTTAGATATTATTATTAATTTTTTTTTTTGCTATATATATTTGTGAAATATGTAAACATGTACGACACACCCGACTAAACCTAACACTTTTGATAAAAACTACTTGATAGTCATAAATAATTTATTATTTTTTTTAATAAAAAGATTTTACGTGAGCTTATTGGGATAAACACTTTTGGCAAAATGCCTATGCGATCTCGTGTTTATAGCCCTAGAGGAACCCTATAAGAAATGCAGATCTAAGAGGACACAAATGTAATGTCTTATGACTATCAAATTTACGATCGTTAATATTTGACAAGGATTAGTGAATAAGTTTTGAATCTAATCGATTGAAGTCATTTTCAATTGAGTGATAATCAATC
>NC_133868.1:12631205-12712429 GCF_044706935.1 Curcuma longa
ATTTTGGCTAGTCAGTTGGTAGTCGTTACTGATCTTGTACGGTAGTTTTTTGACTTGGGATTGGTGAAGCATAGTCAGACTCAGCGGGGTGTTCTGGTGTCGATGATTGCTCAGTCAGCTTTAGTGGAGAGGATTAAGTCAGCATAGGCTAGCGATCAGCATATCCAGTTTATCTGTAGCAGAGTGGATTCTGGACAGCTGTCAAAGTTTTCTCGTGATACAGATGGGATACTCCGATTTCGAGGATGACTCTATGTTCTGGAGCAGCATCCAGTGAAGAAGGAGTTATTACAGGAGGCACATCATTTTAGGTTTGCGATACAACCGGATGGTACTCGTATGTATCGGGACCTGAAGCGCTCCTATTGGTGGAATGACATGAAGAGGGATGTTGTGGATTTTATTGCGAGGTGTTTAGTCTGTCAGTAGGTGAAGGCTGTACAACAGAAACTAGCAGGATTACTTCAGGAGATCTCAGTTTTTGAGTGGAAGTGGAATCACATTACGATGGACTTTGTTACAGGACTGCCGAGGACCCGGAAGGGTCATGGTGCGATTTGGATAATCGTTGATCAGTTAACCAAATCTGCGCATTTTCTTCCGATGTGTCTGACTGATTCACTAGATCGTTTGGCGAATCTATACTACAAAGAGATTGTTAGATTACACGAAGTTTCTGCTGCCATTATTTCAGATAGAGACTCACGTTTTACCTCACGGTTCTGGCAGAGTCTACAGCAGGCATTAGGTACAGAGCTTCATTTTAGCACCGCATTCCATCCACAGATAGATGGTCAATCAGAGCATACCATTCAGACTCTTAAGGATTTGCTACGAGCTTGTGTTCTGGATTTCAACGGCAGTTGGGAGGATCACTTACATCTAGTGGAGTTCTTGTATAATAATAGTTATCATTCTACTATTTAGATGGCTCCATTTGAGACATTGTATAGTAGACCTTGTCGATCTCCGGTGTTGTGGGAGGAGGTTGGCGACCGACAGATGTTGAGTCCGCGGAGTATTCAGCAGGATGCTGATCTTGTGCGAGTTATCAGACATCGTATGTCAGAGGCTCAAGATCGACAGAAGAGTTATGCGGATCGGAGACGTCGGCCATTGGAGTTTTCTGTTGGAGATCATGTGTTCCTATGTGTATCACCCACGAAAGACGTGAAGAGGTTCAGGTTGAGAGGGAAGTTAGCTTCGTGGTACATTGGAGTGGATGATTCGTACGCCAGATCAGAACTGCGCTCCCCGGAAAGAATCGCCAGGAGAGGGGGACCTGAAAATCACTAAGAAAAAGGAGGGTTAGAATGGCGCCGGGGGACCCCGGCAAGCCACTCCGACGCTCAAGTTAGAGCCGAAATAGAAGAAATATATGCGCGTATGAAATTGAAAGAGAAATAGAAAGAGAGAGAGAGAGCCCCCTTTTTCCTTCATACCTGCAGGGTTTATATAATATCAGGCGGAGCGTTATTTGTGGAGATCGGCGCATGTGATTGGTTGTTGACATGGTAAGGATAATCTTTGAAGGTTTTCGAATATCAATGGTTCAGATTTGCCGATCTTCATCTAACGGTCTGGTGCATTAATATGCAGGTTTTTAGGGGGGCCAAGTTTGGGGAATTGGTCGTTGTCCTTATCCCTTTGGCTGGGTGGTAACGAGCCGGATCAGAAGCCTCCCCTCCAAGTCTAGTCGAAGGAGGCGTAGTCCGACTGACTGGACTATGTATACTGATCTAATCGTCTCTCTTACCATATTGGTGATGAGCTGTTGGGATGAGGTGCCTAACTTGAGGTAGCCGAGACGAGATAGTCGGGATGAGTGGCTGAAAGATTTGGATGAGTGGAGGAGTTGATAGAGCGGCAGAGTTGCCGGGTTGTTGAGTGACAGAGTGGTCGGGTGAGACCGATGTAGAGGCCAAGTGAGGCAGTAAGCGGCCGAATGAGGTCAAGGCCGAGTAAGATGAGCGGCCGAACGAGGTCGAGGTCGGCCGATGAGGTCGAGGTCGGCCGAATCGAGGTCGGCCGAATGAGGTCGAGGCCGAATAAGGTAAGCGGCCGAGTGAGGTCGAGGCCGAATGAGGTGAGCGGCCGAATGAGGTAAGCGGCCGAATGAGGTCGAGGTCGGCCGAATGAGGTCGGCCGAGGTCGAGGTGAGGTCGAGGCCGAATAAGGTAAGCGGCCGAGTGAGGTCGAGGCCGAATGAGGTGAGCGAGGTCGGCCGAAGGTGAGGTAAGCGGCCGATGAGGTCGGCCGAATGAGGTCGAGGCCGAATGAGGTCGAGGCCGAATAAGGTGAGCGGCCGAGTGAGGTCGAGGCCGAATGAGGTGAGCGGCCGAATGAGGTCAAGGCCGAGTGAGGTAAGCGGCCGAATGAGGTCGAGCGGCCGAATGAGGTCGATGTCGAGCAAGGTAAGAGGCCGAATGAGGTCGAGGCCGAGTAAGGTAAGCGGCCGAATGAGGTCGAGGTCGGCCGAATGAGGTCGAGGTCGGCCGAATGAGGTCGAGGCCGAATAAGGTAAGCGGCCGAGTGAGGTCGAGGCCGAATGAGGTGAGCGGCCGAATGAATGAGGTCAAGGCCGAATGAGGTCGAGGCCGGCGGCCGAATGAGGTCGAGGCCGAGCCGAGGTGAAGGTCGAGGCGGCCGAATGAGGTCGAGGCCGAATGAGGTCGAGGCGGCCGAATGAGGTCGAGGCCGAATGAGGTAAGCGGCCGAATGAGGTCGAGGCCGAATGAGGTGAGCGGCCGAATGAGGTCGAGGCCGAATGAGGTAAGCGGCCGAATGAGGTCGAGGCCGAGTGAGGTGAGCGGCCGAATGAGGTCGAGGCCGAGCGAATGAGGCCGAGCGAGAGGCCGAATAAGGTAAGCGGCCGAGTGAGGTCGAGGCCGAGGTAAGCGGCCGAATGAGGTCGAGGCCGAATGAGGTAAGCGGCCGAATGAGGTCGAGGCCGAGCAAGGTTGAGGCCGAGCGAGGTCGGCCGAATGAGGTCGAGGCCGAATAAGGTAAGCGGCCGAGTGAGGTCGAGGCCGAATAAGGTAAGCGGCCGAATGAGGTCGAGGCCGAGTGAGGTAAGCGGCCGAATGAGGTAAGGTCGGCCGAATGAGGTCAAGGCCGAGTGAGGTAAGCGGCCGAATGAGGTCGAGGCCGAATGAGGTCGAGCGGCCGAATGAGGTAAGGCCGAGTGAGGTAAGCGGCCGAATGAGGTCGAGGCCGGCCGTAAGCGGCCGAATGAGGTCGAGGCCGAATGAGGAGGCCGAGGTAAGCGGCCGAATGAGGTCGAGGCCGAGTGAGGTAAGCGGCCGAATGAGGTCGAGGCCGAGCGAGGTCGAGGCCGAGTAAGGTAAGCGGCCGAATGAGGTAGAGGCCGAGTGAGGTAAGCGGCCGAATGAGGTCGAAGCGGCCGAATGAGGTCGAGGCCGAATGAGGTCGAGGCCGAATGAGGTAAGCGGCCGAATGAGGTCGAGGCCGAATAAGGTAAGCGGCCGAGTGAGGTCGAGGCCGAATGAGGTAAGCGGCCGAATGAGGTCAAGGCCGAATGAGGTAAGCGGCCGAATGAGGTCGAGGCCGAGTCGAGCGGCCGAATGAGGTCGAGGCCGAGTGAGGTGAGCGGCCGAATGAGGTCGAGGCCGAGTCGAGGTGAGCGGCCGAATGAGGTCGAGGCCGAATGAGGTGAGGCGGCCGAATGAGGTCGAGTAAGGTAAGGCCGAATGAGGTTGAGGCCGAGTGAGGTAAGCGGCCGAATGAGGTCGAGGCCGAGTGAGGTAAGCGGCCGAATGAGGTCGAGGCCGAGTAAGGCAAGCGGCCGAGCGAGGTCAAGGCCGAGTAAGGTAAGCGGCCGAATGAGGTCGAGGCCGAGTGAGGTAAGCGGCCGAATGAGGTCGAGGCCGAACGAGGTAAGCGGCCGAGAGGTCGAGGCCGAGTGAGGTAAGCGGCCGAATGAGGTCGAGGCCGAGTGAGGTAAGCGGCCGAATGAGGTCGAGGCCGAGTGAGGTAAGAGGCCGAGTGAGGTCGAGGCCGAGCAAGGTTGAGGCCGAGCGAGGTCAAGGCCGAATAAGGTAAGCGGCCGAATGAGAGGTCGAGGCCGAGTGAGGTGAAGCGGCCGAATGAGGTCGAGGCCGAGCAAGGTAAGAGGCCGAGCGAGGTCAAGGCCGAGTGAGGTAAGCGGCCGAATGAGGTCGAGGCCGAGTAAGGTAAGCGGCCGAATGAGGTCGAGGCCGAGTGAGGTAAGCGGCCGAATGAGGTCGAGGCCGAGCAAGGTTGAGGCCGAGCGAGGTCGAGGCGGCCGAATGAGGTCGAGGCCGAGTGAGGTAAGCGGCCGAATGAGGTGCGGCCGAATGAGGTCAAGGCCGAGTGAGATGAGCGGCCGAATAAGGTCGAGGTCGGCCGAATGAGGTCGAGTCGGCCGAATGAGGTCGAGGCCGAGTGAGGTAAGCGGCCGAATCGAGGTCGAGGGCGGCCGAAGGTCGAGGTCGAGCGGTCGAGGCCGAATGAGGTCGAGGCCGAGTGAGGTAAGCGGCCGAATGAGGTCGAGGCCGAGTGAGGTAAGCGGCCGAATGAGGTCGAGGCCGAGTGAGGTAAGCGGCCGAATGAGGTCGAGGCCGAGTGAGGTAAGCGGCCGAATGAGGTCGAGGCCGAGCGAATGAGGCCGAGGCCGAGGCCGAGTAAGGTCGAGGCGGCCGAATGAGGTCGAGGCCGAGTGAGGTCGAGGCCGAGCAAGGTTGAGGCCGAGCGAGGTCGAGGCCGAAGGTTGAGGCCGAATGAGGTCAAGGCCGAGTAAGGTAGGCGGCCGAATGAGGTCGAGGCCGAGTGAAGGAGCGGCCGAATGAGGTCGAGGCCGAGCGGCCGAGGTCAAGGCCGAGTGAGGTAAGCGGCCGAATGAGGTCGAGGCCCGAGGTAAGGCGGCCGAATGAGGTCGAGGCCGAGTGAAGGTAAGCGGCCGAATGAGGTCGAGGCCGAATGAGGTAAGCGGCCGAATGAGGTCGAGCGGCCGAATGAGGTAAGCGGCCGAATGAGGTCGAGCGGCCGAATGAGGTAAGGCCGATGAGGTAAGCGGCCGAATGAGGTCGAGGCCGAGTGAGGTAAGCGGCCGAATGAGGTCGAGGCCGAATGAGGTGAGCGGCCGAATGAGGTAAGGCCGAATGAGGTCGAGGTCGGCCGAATGAGGTAAGCGGCCGAATGAGGTCGAGGCCGAATGAGGTAAGCGGCCGAATGAGGTCGAGGCCGAATGAGGTAAGCGGCCGAATGAGGTCGAGGCCGAGCGAAGTGAGGTCGAGGTCGGCCGAATGAGGTCGAGGCCGAGTGAGGTAAGCGGCCGAATGAGGTCGAGGCCGAGTGAGGTAAGCGGCCGAATGAGGTCGAGGCCGAGTGAGGTAAGCGGCCGAGCGAGGTCGAGGCCGAGGTGAGCGGCCGAATGAGGTCGAGGCCGAACGAGGTAAGCGGCCGAATGAGGTCGAGGCCGAAGTGAGGTAAGCGGCCGAATGAGGTCGAGGCCGAATGAGGTAAGCGGCCGAAGCGAGGTCGAGGCCGAATGAGGTAAGCGGCCGAATGAGGTCGAGGCCGAATGAGGTGAGCGGCCGAATGAGGTCGCGGCCGAGGTCGAGGCCGAGTGAGGTAAGCGGCCGAATGAGGTCGAGGCCGAGCAAGGTTGTGGCCGAGCGAGGTCAAGGCCGAGTAAGGTAAGCGGCCGAGTGAATCCCGGGATCCATCGAGTGCGGAATCTCGGGATGGAGTTGAGCGTGGAGCTCGGGGTGCCTGTAGAAAGGCTGAGGGAACGGATCCCTACCTCCATTGAGTGCGGAATCTCAAGATGGAGTTGAGCATGCTGAGGGAGCGGGTCCCGACCTCCATTGAGTGCGGAATCTCAGGATGGAGCTAAGCATAGAGCTCGAGGTGCCTGTAGAAAGGCTGAGGGAACGGATCCCTACCTCCATTGAGTGCGGAATCTCAAGATGGAGTTGAGCATGCTGAGGGAGCGGGTCCCGACCTCCATTGAGTGCGGAATCTCAGGATGGAGCTAAGCATAGAGCTCGAGGTGCCTGTAGAAAGGCTGAGGGAGCGGATCCCTACCTCCATTGAGTGCGGAATCTCAAGATGGAGTTGAGCATGCTGAGGGAGCGGGTCCCGACCTCCATTGAGTGCGGAATCTCAGGATGGAGCTAAGCATAGAGCTCGAGGTGCCTGTAGAAAGGCTGAGGGAGCGGATCCCTACCTCCATTGAGTGCGGAATCTCAAGATGGAGTTGAGCATGCTGAGGGAGCGGGTCCCGACCTCCATTGAGTGCGGAATCTCAGGATGGAGCTAAGCATAGAGCTCGAGGTGCCTGTAGAAAGGCTGAGGGAGCGGATCCCTACCTCCATTGAGTGCGGAATCTCAAGATGGAGTTGAGCATGCTGAGGGAGCGGGTCCCGACCTCCATTGAGTGCGGAATCTCAGGATGGAGCTAAGCATAGAGCTCGAGGTGCCTGTAGAAAGGCTGAGGGAGCGGATCCCTACCTCCATTGAGTGCGGAATCTCAAGATGGAGTTGAGCATGCTGAGGGAGCGGGTCCCTACCTCCATTGAGTGCGGAATCTCAGGATGGAGCTAAGCATAGAGCTCGAGGTGCCTGTAGAAAGGCTGAGGGAACGGATCCCTACCTCCATTGAGTGCGGAATCTCAAGATGGAGTTGAGCATGCCTAGGGAGCGGGTCCCTACCTCCATTGAGTGCGGAATCTCAGGATGGAGTTAAGCATGGAGCTCGGGGTGCCTGTAGAAAGGCATAGGCTGAGGGAGCGGATCCCTACCTCCATTGAGTGCGGAATCTCAAGATGGAGTTGAGCATGCTAGGGAGCGGGTCCCGACCTCCATTGAGTGCGGAATCTCAGGATGGAGCTAAGCATAGAGCTCGAGGTGCCTGTAGAAAGGCTGAGGGAACGGATCCCTACCTCCATTGAGTGCGGAATCTCAAGATGGAGTTGAGCATGCTGAGGGAGCGGGTCCCGACCTCCATTGAGTGCGGAATCTCAGGATGGAGCTAAGCATAGAGCTCGAGGTGCCTGTAGAAAGGCTGAGGGAGCGGATCCCTACCTCCATTGAGTGCGGAATCTCAAGATGGAGTTGAGCATGCCTAGGGAGCTGGTCCCTACCTCCATTGAGTGCGGAATCTCAGGATGGAGTTAAGCATGGAGCTCGAGGTGCCTGTAGAAAGGCTGAGGGAACGGATCCCTACCTCCATTGAGTGCGGAATCTCAAGATGGAGTTGAGCATGCTGAGGGAGCGGGTCCCGACCTCCATTGAGTGCGGAATCTCAGGATGGAGTTAAGCATGGAGCTCGAGGTGCCTGTAGAAAGGCTGAGGGAGCGGATCCCGACCTCCATTGAGTGCGGAATCTCAAGATGGAGTTGAGCATGCCTAGGGAGCTGGTCCCTACCTCCATTGAGTGCGGAATCTCAGGATGGAGTTGAGCATGGAGCTCGGGGTGCCTGTAGAGAGGCTGAGGGAGCGGATCCCTACCTCCATTGAGTGCGGAATCTCAAGATGGAGTTGAGCATGCCTAGGGAGCTGGTCCCTACCTCCATTGAGTGCGGAATCTCAAGATGGAGTTAAGCATAGAGCTCGGGGTGCCTGTAGAAAGGCTAAGGGAACGGATCCCGACCTCCATTGAGTGCGGAATCTCAAGATGGAGTTGAGCATGCCTAGGGAGCTGGTCCCTACCTCCATTGAGTGCGGAATCTCAGGATGGAGCTAAGCATAGAGCTCGAGGTGCCTGTAGAAAGGCTGAGGGAGCGGATCCCTACCTCCATTGAGTGCGGAATCTCAAGATGGAGTTGTCGGTTCTGGAACCAAGCGAGCTCGGCGGCCGTCCTTTATGAGGAAACTGAAATGCATCAGAGGTGCTTGTTATGAGTAAATAGTGATAAGAAATGCATATTGAATGTGAAAAATATGAGAAAGGAACGGATACTGCCCTTTTAGATGTAGTAAGGTCGCAAGTGGGTGGCGTGCCAGGGCCTTGGCAGCATTTTATGTTGGAGGTCGGCCAGGTAGTACGATCCTCCTGCTATTCGGCCGGTAACTTGGTAGGGCCCTTTCCACTTGGGTTCGAGCTCACCCAATCCTTTCATGGGTGTCCTTCTTTTCCAGACGAAATTCCCCACGTGAAAGGAGCGGAATCGAACCCGTTGGTTGTACATTTGCCCCATGCGCCGTTGATAAGCATCTGGCCGTGCGTTGGTTGTCTCTGGTGTCCGTGATGAGGTCAAGCTCAACGGCTCTTCGGACAGCGTTCTCCTCAGGGTTATCATAGGTCTCCACCCATATGGATCGACATCCTATCTCAACTGGCACCACGACTTCTTCTTCATAGACCAGATGAAGTGGCTTCAGCTCTGTGCTGTTTTTGCGCGTAGTCCTATATGCCCAGAAGATGTCAGGGAGCTCGTCCACCCACGAGCCTCCTACGTGGTCTAGCTTCGTCTTTAGTCCTGTGACATGCTCGCGGTTGATGACTTCTGTCTGTTCGTTACTCTGTGGGTAGTGGACCGAGGTGAAGGTTTGCCGTATCTGTAAGCCGAGTGAGGTCGGCTCCTTGTCGACGATAGCCACGCCACCAGACAGGGTAATGCCGCGTCAACCGGTAGTTCCAAGTCGAAGGAGAGGGCCTGCAGAGATGATTTAGCACAGTTGCGCGTCCGAGCTCATCACATCACCTGTTTGTTGATGAGAGGCCTGTCTTCACTTGTCAGCAAGGTTGAGAGCTCGGTAGCATCGTACGCGAGCAGCTCATGATAACCATCAGCTTGGCAAGGATTGTAGTTGAATGCAGCGAGGTCGGGAGCTCAGCAACAGCGAGGTTCGGAGCTCGGTAGCAAAGAGATCGGGAGCTCAACAACAGCGAGGTTCGGAGCTCGGCAGCAAAGAGGTCGGGAGCTCGGCAGCAAAGAGGTCGGGAGCTCAGCAACAGCGAGGTTCGGAGCTCGGCAGTAAAGAGGTTCGGAGCTCGGCAGCAAAGAGGTCGGGAGCTCAGCAACAGCGAGGTTCGGAGCTCGGCAGCAAAGAGGTCGGGAGCTCAGCAACAGCGAGGTTCGGAGCTCGGCAGTAAAGAGGTTCGGAGCTCGAGCAGCAAAGAGGTCGGGAGCTCAGCAACAGCGAGGTTCGGAGCTCGGCAGTAAAGAGGTTCGGAGCTCGGCAACAAAGAGGAGGTCAGGAGCTCGGCAGCAAAGAGGTCGGGGCTCAGCAACAGCGAGGTTCGGAGCTCGGTAGCAAAGAGATCGGGAGCTCAGCAACAGCGAGGTTCGGAGCAGTAAAGAGGTTCGGAGCTCGGTAGCAAAGAGGTCGGGAGGAGCTCAGCGGGAGCTCAGCAACAGCGAGGTTCGGAGCTCGGCAGTAAAGAGATCGGGAGCTCAGCGAGGTTCGGAGCTCGGCAGTAAAGAGGTTCGGAGCTCGGCAAGCAAAGAGGTCGGGAGCTCAGCAACAGCGAGGTTCGGAGCTCGGCACTCGTTATTGGTAAAGAGGTTCGGAGCTCGGCAGCAAAGAGGTCGGGAGCTCAGCAACAGCGAGGTTCGGAGCTCGGCAGAACAAAAGAGGTTCGGAGCTCGAGATTAATCAGCAAATAGATCAACAGCGAGGTTCGGAGCTCTCGGAGTGGCAGGTCAGCGAGGTAGAGCTCGGAAGGTCATCGGGCGCGGAGCTCGGAATCCAGCCTGTCGTAAGGCTAATTCATCGAGCACGAAGCTCGGAATCCAGCCTGTCGTAAGGCTAATTCATCGAGCACGGAGCTCATCAAAAGGTCATCGAGTACGGAGCTCGGAAGGTCCTCGAGCGCGGAGCTCGGAAGTTCATCGAGCGCGGGGCTCGGAATCCAGCCTGTCGTAAGGCTAATTCATCGAGCACGGAGCTCGGAAGTTCATCGAGCGCGGGGAGAATCCAGCCTGTCGTAAGGCTAATTCATCGAGCACGGAGCTCGGAAGGTCATCGAGCGCGGAGCTCGGAAGGTCCTCGAGCGCGGAGCTCGGAAGTTCATCGAGCGCGGAGCTCGGAATCCAGCCTGTCGTAAGGCTAATTCATCGAGCATGGAGCTCGGAAGCCCATTGAGCGGAGCGGAGCTCGGAAGGTCATCGAGCGCGAAGCTCGGAAGTTCATCGAGCACGGAGCTCGGAATCCAGCCTGTCGTAAGGCTAACTCATCGAGCATGGAGCTCGGAAGTCCATTGAGCGCGGAGCTCGGTCATCGAGATCATCGAGCGCGAAGCCCGGAAGGTCAAAGTCATCGAGCGCGGAGCTCGGTCCATTGAGCGCGGAGCTCGGAAGATCATCCAGCCTGTCGTAAGGCTAAATCTCATCGAGCATGGAGCTCGGAAGTCCATTGAGCATGGAGCTCGGAAGTCCGTCGGAGTTCAGATCATCGAGGCCGCCGAGGAAGCGGATGCCGACGTAGGGGATCCACTGGTTTACTTGGAGGAAGGAGTTCATCGTGAACCGCTGCGCCGTTGGCTTGTCGATGACGTGGAAGCCTCGCCAGATCATTGACGCGTCCGCTGGTGCCGGCGTCGAGGCTGCGGTTGCCGTACTCGACGTAGTACAGGGTGCAAGTAAAGGTTGCCATCCCACGGCATCCACCCTTCGGCTCGGATGAGGTCGCCGACGGTGGATTTCATCACGACTGTGCGCGAGTATGTCTTCCCTGGCCGGCCGAGGAAGTTGGGGATCCTCAGCCGATCGAGGAACAACCTCTTGTCTGGCACGATCGGCAGCTTTGGATGACGAGGCCGGTGGTGGAGCGGGCTTCTTTGCGGCCGTGGGCAGTGACGGTGTTCTGCTGCCCGTCCAGGCCGCGGCGAACGATGATGAGGCAGTTCTGGAGGACGGCCGCTGAGTCACCGAAGATGAATCGACGGTGCCGGAGATGACGCAGTTGCGGCACAACTGACGGTGGGCGTGGACGTAGAGGGTGTCCTGGTACCCGTCCATCCGGCAGTTGAAGAAGGCGGCCATGTCGGACTGTACTCGTAGCGCCACCGCCTGGTGCTTCTGCGGCCCCGCCGTGTTGCTGAACCTCATCGACTTCGCAATGAAGCCCCGTCCCATCACTGCGAAGGTGGCGGTGTTCATGGTGCCGACGTTGCAGTTCTTGCTGCCGGTGACGATCGTCTTCCTCGGCCCGTCGCCATACATGAACACTCTGTTCATGTCTTTTGTCACCATCACGTACTCTTTGTATACCCCTGCCTTCACGTAAGCAATTACCCACATATAATTGGAGGAGGAGTATTAGAAAGAAAATGTTAATCGGATAGGTGCATGATCGGAAAAAAAAGTTATCCAAATTATTTGAAAGATAAGATTAATTAGTTTAATATGAATAGAAATAAACGGAATTCCTGAATACTTAGCTTTTGACCGAGGCAGCTTTTTGCTGTTGCCGGAAAATTGAGAGGAGAAAATTCGGATCGTTGTAGCTTTTCTTTCCGACGAAGCCGTGATTATTACTGGTTCTTCTGGTGTAGTCACCCAGCGTCTCAGCTCAGTTTTCCCACAGACGGCGCCAAAATGTTCCGGCCAATTCGCCGTGGATGATTCGTACGCCAGATCAGAACTGCGCTCCCCGGAAAGAATCGCCAGGAGAGGGGGACCTGAAAATCACTAAGAAAAAGAAGGGTTAGAATGGCGCCGGGGGGACCCCGGCAAGCCACTCCGACGCTCAAGTTAGAGCCGAAATAAAAGAAATATATGCGCGTATGAAATTGAAAGAGAAATAGAAAGAGAGAGAGAGAGAGCCCCCCTTTTTCCCTCATACCTGCAGGGTTTATATAATATCAGGCGGAGCGTTATTTGTGGAGATCGGCGCATGTGATTGGTTGTTGACATGGTAAGGATAATCTTTTGAAGGTTTTCGAATATCAATGGTTCAGATTTGTCGATCTTCATCTAACGGTCTGGTGCATTAATATGCAGGTTTTTAGGGGGGCCAAGTTTGGGGAATTGGTCGTTGTCCTTATCCCTTTGGCTGGGTGGTAACGAGCCGGATCATATATTTACGATGAAAATATTTTTGTTATAAAATTCATCGTTAAATGTTTTTATGATGGATTTTTTTTATAAAATTCATTCCAAATTTGATGATTTTTTATAGTGGCCTTTGAATATTCCTTTGATTCTTTTGTAGTCATCAATAATCTTTAGCTTCACTTATTGTCCTGACGTTCTATCATCAATCAATCAAGTGGATTCATCATCAATTGATTATTTTTCCAATTGCTTGAGACTTGAGTATGCCAACGACTACTTTAGTTGATTGATTTTCACCTATCAATCAAATGCTTTATTAGGTCATCTAATAGTTATAGTCTAACTTTTTTTAATTAATGATTATTTGTCATCTTTCCTATTGAGGCATTAGTCAGCTAGATCTTTCCATAAGTCAACTTAATTTAGTCCAAACAACTGCATGCCACAAATAGAAAATTTTCATTTGTTGGTTGCTCAAATTGAGTCTGTTACTTAGTTGACTCAATCAACAATCTAGTGAAGACTACTTTTAACGGAATGGATCATTCACTATGAGCATTCTCATGGTTGAGTGTTCACTTAAGTTGAGAACTACCTCTCACATGTGCAAGTCTTATAACTTTAAACTCATTTAAGAGTTTATCTTGCAACTTATCTTCACCCATGAGGTCATTCCCATCAGGGCACTCATCTCTTAGATGCATCGAGTTTTCAACTTGTTCCATGTGTCATCCTTCATGCTTTAGTTATATAGTTCAACTCCTTTGATTTAGTTGGACTTTGATTGTCTTTTATCCTATCCTATGGTCCCTCGAATGTCCTACAATATTTTTCTCTATTCTCTTTCAGGCCTCAAGCCATTAAGTCATCGTCAACATTGATCATGCTAAGTCTTCATGTGTATTTCAACCAAGTATATATATATATATATAATCTTCACTTAAACTCTTTGCTTAAATATCAAAATCTATGATCACTTAAGACATTATTACACTAACGTACACCACTTTAGCATTGTGAAATTATGACACTTTTATATTATCAACTAATGACATTTAGATTAGCAAAGTGTTTTGACCTAGTAAATATTCCACAAAACTCTTTGACCATGATTTTGAACCCTTTGGGTCATTGAAGTGTTTCGGCTACAATACTTTGACAACTAAAAAGAGCATGCTTTCATACCACATAGGCATAATTGCATCCCTACAAGTCTCTTAATATTATTGATGACTTTTATCTATGATTTTGAACCCTTTTTGGTTACCAAGGTGTTTGACCAAAGAACCTTGACAACCAAAAAAGTCTCAAACTCATATCACTACATCTCAACTAGTCTCCTAATACTAATTTTTAGCGCTCTTTGGATATTAAGGTTGTTTAGCTACATGTCTTGATGACTAAAATGGGTTTGAATCCATGTCATAGGAGCATCATTGTATCTTACTGATTTTCTAATATTGTTTATGATCTTTATTCATGACTTTGATTCTTTTTATCACCAAAATATTTTGGCTAAAACATCTCCCTCGTAGTGGTCACAGTGCAAAAAGTTCTGTGATGGACGGACACAGACGCGAGGAAAGCACAGCAGCTAATTAGCCTCACTGTTCTCGGACGACACCAATCGCAACAAGTTTCAACCCGGGGCCCTCAAAAGGATGCTCTGGTCCCACCACCACCGCCTTCGCGCTACCCTCCCGCTCGTGTTTTCTGGATTTCGCATAATAAAGGAGGCGAAAGATGGCCGAAAAAGGATTTTTCTTCTTCTTCTTCTTCTTCTTCTTTTTATTCCTGCCGGATCGACGAGGTCGAGCCTTGCCTTGGGCGAGAGAGAAGACGCCAAGGGCTGGGCGATGGGGTCGTGTTGCTCATCGTTGCCGCCGGAGAACCGGCTCCCAGGTGAGGCCGCCGTGGAGGCCCCAGAGGAGAAGATGAAAAGCCTCCCCAATTTGCAGCTGAACCATCACCAGCCTCGCCGGTCGTTCTCGCCCGTACCAGGCGGCGCCGACGACGAGGAGGAGGAGGAGGGGGTCCCGCCTTTCGAGGAGTTCTCGCTTCCTGAGCTCAAGGCCGCCACGAATGGGTTCAACGCCAAGAACATCGTCTCCGAGAGCGGCGACAAGGCCCCGAATCTCGTTTACAAGGGAAGGCTGCAGAATCGGCGGTGGATTGCCGTGAAGAAGTTCTCCAGGGCAGCCTGGCCGGATCCCAAGCAGTTCGCTGTTAGTTTTCTTACTTCCTCGATTCCTTCTCCTTGGCGAGTGTTCTGTTAGTTTGATTAATTTGCTATTTTTGTAAGGGTAAAAAAAATGAGGATTTTTTTTTTTTTTTAAAAATTTGGATTGCAGGAGGAGGCTTGGGGAGTTGGAAAATTGAGACACCGGAGGCTCGCAAATTTGATTGGATACTGCTGTGATGGCGACGAGAGACTTCTTGTAGCTGAGTATATGCCCAACGACACTCTTGCCAAGCACCTTTTCCACTGTATGTTTTGTCAGAGACTATTCCTTGATGATCTACAGCTCTTGTTTCTTTCTTCTGTAGCTTTTCATTACAATGGCTGTACTTGATTAAGCTACTAGTCCGGTTGAATTTCTCAGGGTCGGTAAAAGTAGAGATGTGCGATCCTCTATCCAGAAAAAAAATCTGGAAGCTTAAGATTCCTGGCTTTATTCTACCCAATATTGCTTTTTTCTTGAGAGGAGGAAGTTCTGCCAAAGGCCTACCATTTTCTCAATAATCAAAATATATACACGAGTTGTTTGTTATAATTGCAGATGGATTTGCCTAGATATCATAGCTTTATACTAGATTATCGTTCCAAGATAGCAACCTTTTGTCAGCTGTTTATTTCTTTTAGTTAAGAATCCTTCTTTCATTTTGGTAGTTCCACATAGTTTTTGGCTATTCTTGAGTATCATATCTGGGGAAAACACTACTTTGGCCGATGAAAAAAAATCAAATTCTTTTGTATAAATTATTGTTGGAAGCATAGCATTTAGTCTCAGGAGATAGACCCGCTAAGGATTAGCAAAGACGCTCCTTTTCATCTTCAATGAACTTGTCCTAATATGACCATGTACAATTCTTTGTGCTTCAAGTGAATTTATTCAGAAGGATCTTGTACTTGTTAGGTAGTTATAATGTTTGGATTTTATAAGCTAATATATTTTCGCCCCATTTTACCTTGGCAGGGGAAAATCAGACTATTGAATGGGCCATGCGTCTCAGGGTTGCATGTTTTATTGCAGAAGCCTTGGAATATTGTAGCAATGAGGGGCTACCATTGTATCACGACCTAAATGCGTATAGAGTTCTTTTTGATGAGGTATGTGGTATGATAGTTTCCTGGTCACTACTAAACATACTATATATATATATATATATATATATATATATATATATATATATATATATTGGTAATTACCATATGACTTTTGTGGTGATGAAGAATACCACTGTCATGATGATTATTTTTCTTTGGTATGCAGCTGCTACATTGCTGTTGTTCATTTGTTAGGGGATTAGACACATTTAAAACTGCATCTTCATAAAGGCTTATGCTCAGTGTTTTTACTGTAATGATCCTTCTGATGTCAAACCACTTGACATTTTCTTTTTTGGGTGGTTCTGTACTGAAAGTCTCAATATTGAACTGTAAATTAAATTTCTTGTGTCTGCAGGATGGTGATCCATGTCTCTCTTGTTTTGGTCTCATGAAAAACAGCAGGGATGGGAAGAGTTATAGCACAAACCTCGCTTATACACCACCAGAATATTTGAGAAATGGTAATCATGTAGAATTTGGCCCTGGTTTGTGCATAGTTGACTACCTTATATTTCATGGGTTTTGACTTTCTATAACTTTTACCTCATTAAAAGAATCAGGCGTAGTATACTATGAGAAGGTTTTGTTCTTCAATCATGTAGCTTATGATATTTTATTGCATTAGGTTACGGATGCTAGTAGAAGTAGCAAAGGTTAGAGACACATTTTATATTAAGCCATAGATAAAATAAGTGGGGATTCTTATAATACTAAAACTTGACTTTCAACATGAAGAATCTAGAATGTATGCCAAACTTGACTTTCTCGAAGTCCATACATAATTTCTTGAACCAAATAGAAACTATTAATATAAATAAAAAAACTAATCAGAGCTTTATTTCTGCAGGGAGGGTTACACCAGAGAGTGTGATTTTCAGCTTTGGTACTATCCTCCTAGATCTTCTCAGTGGGAAACACATTCCTCCTAGTCATGTGAGTACCTGGATATGGTGTGTTGCACAACAAAATCTTTGTCTAACTTCCTGATCTATAAATTGTTTTCCTTAAGCTTTCTTTTATGAAAAATTATCGTGTGTTATTTAACCCATCTTGTAACATCTCAGTTTGTAATTTGACAAGTTCTTATTTTGCAATTTTTAGATGAGCTTAATTCCTTAAGTAGAATTTGGAAACTGTTTTAGTGCTTGCATAACAAAAATTTGATTGTGGTAAACTACTGTGTTATTTTATAACTATGTAGTTCTAGTATGCAAATAATCATTTTGTTTAAGTGATTAAGATTTAAGGCATTCAGCAACTACCAAATCAGTTAATAAGATCAACAGTTTGTTTATATTAATAAGAGTCAACTATCCATTGACAGCAGATTTCATTTTGATAAAGGTTTAATTCCTGTTAGAGATGGATTGGTAATAAAATTGATGAAAGTAGAGATGGGTTTTGACGTCTGTTGAATAGCCTATAGGTGGGAAAATAGTGCTCTTGATGGGTGTAGCAGGTTATAATTAGATATTCTTGTCCTAGAAAAAGAATTTAGTTCCCTGAAGTTTCCAGGTAATTGATTGTACAGTAAGACCAACTGAAGAGAATAGGTCTCTTAATTCTTTTAGTAAGTTTCTGAAAATATTTGATAAATGTCAAGAACCTCATACTCACAGGATTGCATTTACAAAATTATGAATTCATGCAAAATTGACACTTTGGAGTAGCACTAGATCACGTCTTAGCCAGTGTCATACTTGAATTTAAAGAATTCTAGCAGTCTTTGATGCAACATGGGACAAATCCTCCAAAGGTAAAGTCCATAAAGAGGAAATATTATTAGTATTTCAAAATTAATTACATGGAGAGGTTGAGAACCTCTTTTATAAAATGAAAGAGAAACTAGTTCTTCTACTAATTTTATTTGGTTAGTAAAACATGAGTTTATAACCTTCAAAAAAATTAAAACATTAAAATATTTTAATAATAAAATTATCTATATTAGTCTTTCCGATTAGAAAAATTTAACTCCTTTGAGTGACAAAACAAGGCAATCTTTATGAAGCTATATGACAAATAACTTAAGTGTGAGGTGGAGAGCTATGAAGCACTCTAGAGAAGAAGCATTTGGCACCTTTTTGTTAGATCTTACTGATCATTTCAGGAGCAAATCTAGTTCAGTTTATCATTTGTGATTCAAGCTCATCTATATATGTGATTACTTTTTGATGGATTGAGTATGATCCATGTACCTCAAAAGTACTTTCATAAGTGGCTATTTGTCAATGTATCAATTATACTCTCAATTTGAGGTTATACTCTCAATTTGAGGGGTTAGTTGTAAGGAGGAAAGAGAAAATATTGCAATTGTAGGAGCATGACTTGTGAGAAAATCAATAAACAAAGGATGCTCAAATGTTCCTCAATATTATAATATGTCCTTTACATTTAAATTGGTTAAATGTTTAATAGAGGTGACAAGTCAATAACATAGGTATTAGTATTAATTTTTTACTTCACAATATGAGAGGGGACTACTCGAGTGACCATGTGATTTCTTGAAAGAGCTTTTAGAAAAATGCCTAGGGCCAATGTAAATAAGGACATAGTCTTCTATTCTACTTCTTATGCCATCTTGACGGAGCAGCCATTGTGGACAATGAGCAGAGTGACCACTATGAACGATAGGCAAATAAACCGCTACTGATAGCTGCTGCAGGAGACAAGATACATGGTCACCTTCAGGCAATGGGCAAAATGAGTATATTTGGTGTGGATGTTATGTGAGAAGGGGAATGAAAAAAATATAACCTAATTAAATAATTATAGAAATTCCTCACCTTATGAAAAATCAATTGACCTAATGAAATACGACTAAACCAAACTTTCCAATGCATTAAGTTGGTTTAGTTTTAAATAGACCAAAATGAATTTAAATTGAGTTTGGTTTAGACCAACTTGATTATAATTATCATGTCTGCTTGATGAGCTTTATTTAACCCTAAACTGACTTTCATTTGACAATAAAAGTTCAATTTAACTTAATTAATTTTTTAAAAAAAATTAAATATAAAAATTTAAATAAGGTAAAATTTGGTATCTAGCATCAGAGTAATAAGAAGTCATTAGGGTTTGATTTATCACTTTGATTAAATCTCAAGCTTTTTGTCCTTTTTGTCTTCTCTCTATTTTAATTGGAGTGTCAACAAATAACTAGAGTTTGACATGTTACTTTAATTAAATAAAAAGTTTATTTAATTGAATAAAAAATCATTTATTTTGTAATTTTTAATTCAAATAAAATTATTTGTTAAAAAAATGTATTTTCAAATTTACATGTGGTTTTATTGAAAAAATTTTGAACCCCAAATTTTTAAATTTAATTTAGTCGAGTTCAAATTGAGTTTCATATATTTAATTTTTAGAAATTTAAATATAATATTTTACATTCTAAAATTTTAATATCTTTATCTTTTGTCCACCTAATTATTATAGTTACATCGAAGTAACTAAACCAAATTAAAATTAAACAATAGAATTTTAAATTATTTCACTGCATCCAACAATTTTTTTATTAAGGTTTTGATCAAACAAAATATAAAAAAGGTGATATTTAATCCTCCACTAAATGCTTGTAAATAAATTTTAAACACTATTACATAACTTAATAAAAATATCAATTTATTTAAAAAAAAAATCACATCATCAACAATGAAAGCTTCTCGAGCTCAGGTTTTCAAATATGAAAATACGTAAAGTATGTTAAGTTTATAGAGGACTAGAGGAGGTTCCATTTATTCCAATGTTTTACATGCAAAAATTAAATAAATTATGTGTAAATTTTTATGAAGTGGGATAAGACTTGGTTGTTGTTGTTGTTGTATCTGTAAATTTTTATGAAATGAAACGAATAACTAAAGCTAAAAATTAAAATCAAATATTACAAACATTTTAATTATAAAAACTAAAATAATTAAATTAATCAAAAAAAGATAAACAAAAGAACAAACATATTAACAATATAAGTAATTACTAATTAAATAATTAATTAAAAATTATGTATATTAAGTAAAATTAATTATGTTATTATTAATAATTCAATTAAATAAGTATCGAAATAGTATTGGTACAACACGAAATTGTATCTTTCCTATCAAAGATCAAAACTCTGACACAACTTGGAATTTTAATCCTTGATTTCAACCAACTAATCAAGAAATGCATCAAGGTCAATTTGGTCCCTAGAACTAGGGGCTTATAATATAACATGTTTAGTGGCACCTAACTTATGTATTAGATTATGTTGGTTATCATTACAGGAAAGTTAGTTTTCTTCTCCAAACTGATGTTTGATAGAGATCTAGTGTTTGAGTTTTTTCTTTTGCATATTTATCAGAAGTTGCATAGAATATTGTTTAAATTGTTATATGCTTTCCACTTGAGGTTTTTAGGGATTTAAACTCGTCTTCTATGTGAGTATATTGAGTCAAAATTGTTACACCCAGAATCTATATCTTTTATAGTGGAATTTCCAATCCTCATATGAATATGAGTTTACAAGTAAATAAATGATACAAAATATTAAATACTATAAATTAATAGACAAATAAGGTGTTATGTAAATAATGGAGAATTTGTTTATGGTAGAGTGGAATTAGCAAAATTAATTTTAAACTTAAGAAATGAGTTTATTGAGATAATGTTGACCTATTTTATATTGAAATTACCACATGTAAATCTTAATTAAGTGGGTCTTTGAACATATTCTTCTTGCAAGCCTTGGATCAAATTAATCCTTGGATAAAATCCCAATCAAAGGTGGGGTCTACTGCTCCTACAAGATTCTTTCTTAATAATGTTTTTTTTTCACTAATTAGCATTTCAAAAGTTGAGACCCGACCTTAGAGGATGAGATTGGCCTTTGAGCATGGTAGTAAAACCTACAATCCAAATTGACCTAAATGATTCAAGTTCCAAGTAGAATCTAAATTGGGCTAAGATTTTATGAACCTATGTTTGATTCTATGGCTGCTTACATTCCTATGTAAGATCTTAATCCCAACAACCTTGATTAGAATATATCAATAATGATTGACATCATGATGCCGAGTAGAATAGCGATTATTCTGTGGGTTTGTTTCCTCAGAGGAATTGCAAAGAAAGACGTAAAGAATTTGATAAACGAAGAGAAGCCGTCTCTAGGTTTAAACGAAAAGAGTTTTATTCACAAAATCAAAAGAGAATCCCTAACATCAACCCAAACAAGTATTTAAATAGCCTAAAAACCCCTAAGAATGCAAAGAAAATGAAACTAACTCTAAAAGAACAAAAATAGATCGTTTGGTGACTTGGTCAGCCGGATCCGCGGTGGTGTCACATGGCCGTGCTAAGTAGCACAACTGTGCTAGGGAGTTATGTTCCCAGTTGGAAAATTCTATTGCTTCTCGTCAAGGCACAGAATGAAGCACACTTGTGTCAGGAAGCACGGGCTAGTTGTGTTCTTCACTAGCAGCCTTGGTTGCTCCTCTTCAAAGTGCAGAATGAAGCACGCCCGTGTCAAGGGACATGGGTTGGCCGTGTTCTCTGTTGGTAGCTTCGGTTGCTGCTTGTCAAAGTGCAAAATGAAGCACGCTTGTATCAGGAGGCACGGGATGACTGTGTTCTCTATTGGCAACTTTGGTTACTCCTCGTCAAAATGCAAAATAGAGCATTGCAGCCTCAATTGCTCCTTGTCAAGGCACAAGAGGGAGCATGGTCATGTCATATAATACGGGCTGGTCGTTTTCCTGGATCCTCCTGCATCAGTTGCCTTGGGTTGAAAAAAACTCGTCCTCGAGTTTAGGGTAGTCTCATCAGAGGTCTTTAAGTGATTAGGGAGGTGCAATCTGTAGGCATTATCGTTGATCTTATGTAGTATCTCATAAGGTCCAATCTTCCGTTTCTTGAATTGATGACAATGATCATTAACCAGTGATTTGTACCTAGTGTTGTTCTCATGAATAGCTCGTAGATGCTCTAACATCTCATCTGCTTTAGGACTAGCTCATCCTACGCGTGGAATAGGGGTCAAATCCAATACCCTAGATGTGTTCCATCCATAGATAACCTCAAAAGGATTTAATTCCGTGGTCTTATTTTTTGACCTGTTAAAGACAGATTCTACTTGAGGTAATGTCAAATCTCACTGCTTCGGGTTAGATCCCGCCAAACACCTCAAAAGATTTGCTTAAACTCCGATTCACCATCTCGGTCTGACCATCTGTCTGAGGGTGGTAGGCGGTATTAAAATTTAATTGTGTTCTCAATTTCCTCTATAAGCTCTTCTAGAATTGACTGATGAACTTGGGATCACGATCTGAGGTGATGGTTGGAGGAATACCATGTAAACGTACAATCTCTTTGAAATAAAGATGGACAATCCGGACAACATTTATAGTCTTCCTACAAGTTATAAAATAGGTCATCTTGGAGAACCTGTCAACCATAACTAGGATAGAATCCGAGGCTCGTTGGTTGCGGGGTAAGCCCAAAACAAAGTTCATGCTGGCACCGAACCACAGAGCTTTAACTAAGGTTGGGGAATGTCGATCATCAGTATCACCATGTCTTGGTCAACCCTTATCTCCTTTACCCCAGGTGTAAATCTCACTGTGCTTGGTTATAAGAGCAGCATGTCTCCTCCCTGTCTCCTCCCACAAGAAACGTTCTGCACATCAAGTATGACTGTAGATTCTAAAGTCTTTAGTACAACAGAATTCATGACAGCACCTGAACTGAAATCAATTCTAAAACTTCTACATCTCAAAAATCCAGAAACCTTTTGTGTTAAAGTTTCATCTGGTTGGGAGACTACACTTGCTTCATTGGCCTGCAAAACAGAGGATAACAAATGCATATTGGAACACAACGCAGATGAATCTCCGTTGAAGCTTGGATTGACTTCGATATAATCTACACTGCAACAACTTAATGGTTGAGCTTCAACCCCACATGAATTGCTAATTTTGGCACACGCCAAACCATATGCGTGTGAATTTTCATCAGACGTTTTAGGAGTTGTAAATATTTCAGCATCAATTCGTGATATGTGAAGAGAGGGTATAGAAGGAATTTACTCATGCAAAGCACTGCAGGATTTCAAACCTTCAACTTGAGTTGTTTCAGGGTATACAACCTCCCCATGGTTTCTATTTGTTCATCAACTGCACAAAGTTTCTCTTGATCAAAAGTGCAATCCTGCAAATTACTCACACTCTTCTGTCCACATTCCATTTGAGTCTCATCAGTTGAAAGTCCTTGTTTTCTACGTTTGAGAGGTTCTGAAGAAGAGAAAGGAGCTTGCACGGTATTTTCTAAATCAAGCTCATCAGTAGCTAATTGTGGATGGCCAGGATGTAAGAGAGAATCAGGCCTAATCAACACTGTACAAGGTGAATCCGAAGGGTCTGGATGGGATCTTGTAGAGGAGTTTCATATATGTTACCTAAAAATATTTCCTCCCTTAAACCATCAGATGAAGGAGCATTTGCAAAATCAACTACTAGGGATGAAGCACTAGTAGCACTTGATGAAATAAAAGTTTGACTAGGTTCTCTAAAATCATCTTCAACAACATCACTAGGAGAAAAGATTTCTTTGAGAACAGGAGTCTGAAGGTTGTACTTTTCATATAGATCATACTCTGAGGATTAGAAAGTTGAGAAATATCCTTTGAATCTGCAACATCTTTATCTTAACCATTCCACTTTTGTCATCTTCCTCCGAGACGCCCTTGGGAGTTAGTAGACTTTTGTGAACAACTAAGGTCTCATGGTCATCACCATAAAACGCCTCGTCAACCTTTACATCGCCGCGGTTTTGTCTCCCACGTCTTCCTCAATCAACAAATTGTTGTCCTTTTGATTAACAAGTTTCCTACAATCGGTTACTCTGTCCCTGTTCACCACGACGAGAACGTGTGATAAGAGGTTTAGGATTAACCTGTGGTGACTGCGGGATAGAATGCGAATCTTGAGGGTGAGCTGGCCAATCGATTTTGGTCGCCCCTAATCAATGGTTTTTGGTTTTTGGTTTTGTGGCTTTTCACCAACTAGGGCACGTTGGGAATTTGCATCCCGTCTCAATGTATATAGCCACTAAAATAAGGTTTGAGGGTAATCGAAGGGAAGAAAGTGACATTTTATTTTTTTCTTCATCTTCTCCCAATTAGTGATCTTGACTTTGTCTTGTTTGTCTCGTGAGTGTCACAATTGCTTCCACCACGCCGATGCTCAACCCTTAAGTTTGATGACAATTAACTTTACTTTCACACGATCGGGTACTTCCTTATAATAAAAAAATCCTCTCCACTTCGTTAAGCTAGTCAACGAATTCCTCGGTCTGTAACGTACTAGAAAAGTCAACTGGAAATCTGATATCTCCATACTGTTCCTCTTGACTACAACTTTTGCAATTGTGAAAGGGGTTTTCAAAAGTGGAATCAAAATTAAGATAAGGGAACTTACGACCTTCAAGATCTTGCATTGCTAGACGTTGAGTTAATTCGGCGACTTGTCTTTGTAGATCATTAAGCCACTTATTCTGGACTCTACGATCACAGTGTGGGGCTGCCTCAATCGGAACTTACCCATTGCAACCATGATCATGACCACGATGACCATCCATCGGATCTGATAAGCTTTGATACCAACTGACATCGAACAGAATAACGATTGTTCTGTGGGCTCGTTTCCTTAGAGGAATTGTTGAAAAAGACAAAGAATTCGATAAACGAAGAGGAGCCACCTGTAGGTTTCAACGAAAAGAGTTTTATTCACGAAACCAAAAGAATATCTAACATCAACCCAAATAAGTATTTAAATAGCCTAAAAATCCTAAGGATGCAAAGAAAACGAAACTAACCCTAAAAGAACAAGAATAGGTTGTTTACTTGGTCCGCTGGACCCTCGGCGGTGTCACACTGTCATGTCACTTGATATAGCCGAGCCATGCTAAGTAGCACAGTCATGCTAGGGAACATGGGTTGGTCATGTTCCTTGTTGGAAAATTCAATTGCTTCTCATCAAGGCACAAAATGAAGCATGCTCGTGTCAGGGGGGCACGGGCTGGTCGTGTTCTTCGGTTGCTGTCATGTTCTTCGCTAGCAACCTCAGTTGCTCCTCGTCAAAGTGTAGAATGAAGCATGCCTGTATCAGGGGGCACGGACTGACCATGTTCTCTACTGGCAACTTCGGTTGCTTCTCATCAAAGTGCAGAATGAAGCACGCCCGTGTCAGGGAGCACAGGATGGTCGTGTTCTTTGTTGGCAACTTCGGTTGCTCTTTGTCAAAATACAGAATGGAGCATGGTAGCCTCGGTTGCTCCTTGTCAAGTCACAGGAGGGAGCATGGCCATGTCAGATAACACGGGTTGGTCATGTTCCTAAATCCTCCTGCATCACATTACATAGCAAATAATGTTTCCATCTTTCGATTGAAACATATTTCGATTATAGAAGATTCTTTTAAAATCAGAAGTAGAAGACTATCTTTAATTAATGTTATTATCATCCATCTTTAATTATTGTTATTTTCATCATCTTATTAATATCATTCATCTTATAAAAAGTTGCTACTTGATATATAAAGATGAATTACTTTAAGAACATATTGTATTTTTGATATATTAACTATATCAATAATCTTAATGCTTATGGCATTGGAATGATAGTGATTGAAATGGTTTTTTTTTAGTTAGCATTAAGTATCCAACTCTTAGAACTAACTAATCTTAGGATTGACCGGCCCAGTTCCACGGAAGTTTTCTACTAATCATCAGGGTAAATTTGAAAGTGCTCGCTGTGGGTGGCCCAACAACTCGACTTTCTTAGGCCTAACCTTCCACTTTGAAATGGTTATATTAATACTATATACTAAATGTCAATACATATAAATTATTAATGTCAAATATAGCTTTAAAATATTATTGAACAATAGATCTTATAATTATACACTTTGATGTTATGATTTGAACTTATGGACCACTTTTAGGATCTTAATTATGACAACCTTGCCTTCAAGTAGTGGTGAACTCGTTTAAGGGAAGATCATGAAAGGTTCATACTCATGTTGTATGCTGGTAAAGTTAGAAGGGGGTGATGGGTGTTGGGAGGAGAGGAGATTTTGGAGGGTGGTAAAGTGGATAGGATAACATTGTGAACGATAGTATGACAACATTTGAGGAGGGTGCCTTCTCTTCGATGGGGCTCATGATGGATGGCGAGTGGGGCTTATGATGGTTGGCGAGTGGGGCTAGAGGCATCTGATAGGTGCATGTATTATTTATATGAGATTGGTGAGCCCTTTTAAAAAATGAAAAGGGCAAATATCAAAAGGGTGCCTCGTATTTTCATTATCATTAAAAGGATGCCCTATGTTGCAAAAATATCAAAACGACATCCCGTGCTAAGTTTTCTTCCCAAATTACTCTTTTTATTAGATCGGGACAACACTGTTGTAGCCAAACTGCTACAACATGGAGCTGTTTTTACCAAAACTGCTACAACAATTCAATGTTATATAAGTTTTGGCCAAAACTGCTCTAAGTGCTCCAACAGTTTTGACTAAGTTGGAATAGTGTTAGTTTTGACCAATGTTGAAGCACTAGCGTCAAAGTAATTTTAACTAACATTGGAACAATTTGGACCAGTGTCATAGCAATTTTAACGGTGTTGGAGCAGTTTTGACTATCATTAGATCAATTTTAACCATAAATAGTTTTGGTCAAACATTGTTGGACCAGTTTCATAAAGAAACTGGTAAAGAAGGGTATGTTTGGGATAGGATGAATAGTCCTTTTGATATTTATTTTCAACATGGGATGCTGTTTTAATGATATAATGAAAATAAGGAGCATTCTTTTATTTTTTGCCCAAATGAAAAAAACAAGAGTTCTCTACAGGATATAGTTTACTCATGTATAATCCATGGTAAAACATAGTAATAAGTTTATAGTAAACTAAAACTTAAAAGCTTATACTGTCTTTAATATCAAACTATCTACTGCACTAGTCTTGCTGTGGGAACATGTATTGAATTGCATGTTACCAACTAGAGAACATGCTGCTAAACTGAATATCTTTTGGCAACAGCCTTCCGCTTGTGTGTCAGCGCAATCTATGTAATGGGATATGAAAGTTTGTTAGATTCTTTAAGACTGTCATTGGTTTCTTTCTTTCAGGCTCTTGATATGATTAGGGGGAAAAATATTCTAGTTCTAATGGATTCACACTTGGAGGGAAATTTCTCAACTGAAGAGGCAACTTCAGTTGTTGACCTTGCTTCTCAGTGTTTGCAATATGAACCAAGGGATCGGCCCGACATAAAGAAACTTGTTGCTACTCTAGCACCACTGCAAACCAAATCAGATGTAAGGGCTTATTGTCTTTCTTAAAAATATGTATTTGTATGCCATAATTTTTATCTGTTATGTTTCAAAATCAAACTAGACATAAGTGAGATTCATATATTCTAAGATTGCTCTTTGTTTAAACTTTATCCCAATTTCTTCATCTGTCTCATGAATTAGTATCTAGAACTGTCTAGCTTTGAAATGTTCTCCAAACACAATATTTTCTGTAAACTGGGAGGAACACTATTCTGATGTTGCAGGTGCCATCTCATGTGATGCTGGGAATACAAAAACGTGAAGAAGCTCCTCCCAGTACACTGCATCCGTTATCCCCATTAGGGGAAGCATGCTCTAGAATGGACCTTACTGCTATCCATCAGATTTTAGTAATGGCGCACTATAGAGAAGATCAGACTACTAATGAAGTATATAACTTTTCTAGTTATTTATGATCTGTATGCCTATTTAATCTTCATTCTCTTCCGTTTTATAAGTCATGGCATTTTTCCCTTTGGTATCAGCTATCATTCCAGGAGTGGACCCAGCAAATGAGGGATATGCTTGATGCCAGAAAGAAGGGGGACTTTGCGTTCCGCGATAAAGATTTGAAGACGGCAATCGAGTGTTACTCACAGGTAACTTGTTTAGCATCCTTGATAACTTAATACACTATTTGGCTATATGATAAGACTTGCTTCTAAAAGCTTCTTGTTTATTATCAAAATTGCCATTCCTTGGAGTTCTTTGATCAGTCATCTTATGAATTTAATTTTTTAAGAAACTCATTTTAAACGATTAGCATTTCTTAGTGCAGTTCATAAATGTGGGAACAATGGTCTCACCTACGGTATATGCGAGACGAAGCTTGTGCCATCTTATGTGTGATCAACCAGATGCTTCTCTTCGTGATGCAATGCAAGCACAATACATCTATCCCGATTGGCCCACAGCATTTTATATGCAAGCAGTAGCCCTTTCTAAGCTCAACATGCAAAGCGATGCTATGGATATGTTGCAAGAAGCTGCCATGCTAGAAGAAAAGAGGCAAAAGGGTGGAAAAGTTCCCTAGGATGCAGAAGTTTCTCATTTGATAATCACATTTTCCTGCCTTGTGGTTATTTTTTTCGTCGGTGGTTTCGAGAACCGTTGCAATGTGATTATTGTGCCAGTTAGAAATTGTAACATAGATAATTCACTTGGATTATGTTGATGTATTTGAGCTGCCCTTTCTTCTGTAATTTTTGTCATCTCAGTGTATAGAACATTCAATCAAACCAAATTTGTCTTTTCAGGAAGTATATTGCATTATTTTTACATGGTTAGGCAAAGGGTGCTCTCCATTTTCAATCTCTGTACTGAGAAGAAAATTACAAATTACATAATTAATAATCTGCTTCAGAGCTTTGGTTGATTGATGTAGCCTTGTATTTGTTACCTTGAACGGGACTGTCTTCCTGCAGGATATATCATGCTAAACTTAACATCACACCGTTGACTTTCAAGCTTCATTATGATGTAGTGTACAAAGATATGCAATATATACTCGTCTAAGATGATAGAGGAATGCTAAATCGATGTTTTATCTTGTGACCCTATAAAATGTGAAGACTTGTCATACTTCTTGTTTACGAATATTTCAGCATTCTATTTGGCCTCTTTTATTGTGATGCATGCTTTGTGCAATATATTCGTGCTTGAGATGACAATATGAATGACTCATAAATCATGAGGCCTCTATCAAATATTAACTTCTATAAATCTATATTTATCATTGACATAAGCATCATAATTAAGTTGATTATGTTTGTGCAATCCTGTCCTATGTAGATGAGTTCAACTAAATGATTTTGATGTATTTGATAAAGAGTTTAAGTTAGGCTAATGGTGTATTTATTTATATGTTTTATCAAGCGTGCAAATATAGAAATCTCGACATGTAATTGTATTGCTATGATTGAAAAAAATCCACCAAATACTTGACATATAGAAAAGTCCAACAAACATCGACAAATAAAGAAATCCAACAAGAGTTGGTAGGAGAAGTCAAAGTAGCTCAAGGATAATTAGATATTTAGTGTATAAAGAAATCCAACAAATGTTGATATATAATGAACTTATAATAAGAGTTAGCAGATGGAGAAATTTAAATAGGTCAAGATTAATTGCATTCTTAGCAGATGATGAAGAAGTTTAACTAGAGTTAGCAAGCGAACAAGTTTGACAAGAGTTAGTAGAAAAAAAAAAATCTGAGAGGACCTTAGTAAAGGAAAACATGGAGATAAGACGTCTTAGCAAATGTGAGATGTGAGAAATTACAAGTTAATTCTAACAATGACTTTGGGGTAGATTTTAATTATCTATAAAATAAAATAAGAAATAGGTGTTATAATTGAGTCAACTGAAATTAAGTTTCATTGATTAAGAATTGAGTCAATAAGATAGTCGATACAAGACGTTTTGCTTGCAAATAGAAAGATTATATTTAGGGTTGAGTTAATTGAAAGATATGTCAATAGACTAAAGTGAATTAAGTTGATTGAGTAGTCAATTGAGTGAATATTTGAATTATTGGATTGTTCGAGTGGATTTTATTCATTTGAGTTGACTATCAAACTTTAAGTTGGCTAAGTTGGATATGAGTTGAACGAATATTTGAATTTGAATTGTTACATTGTTTGAGTGGATTTTATTCATTTGAGTTGACTATCAAACTTTAAATTGGCTAAGTTGGCTGAAAGTATTTTTCATTATTAGAATCATAATTAGTAAAAGATAAATTTATAATTAAATTCAGTTGAGTTGTCTAATAAATATTGAATTAATTAGATAAGCATTGATTCAATTAAAGATAGTAGTTACCCGACAAGGATTCCATAATTAATATTTTGGTTAATTAGTAATAATTTTAGTCAAATGAAATTAAATAGAATAGTTAGGTGAAGCTTATGCAAGCTTGATTTGAAGATTATAAATAGAGGGGCAAGGGAAGCTTGACCAACAACTCTAACGAGACTATTTCTATTGACATTCCGCTACTTCACATTGTTTTTATTTATAGTCTTTGTCTAAGAGCTTAAGGTCTTTACCTTCAAGCTCTTAAATCTTTTTTTCAAAGTTTTCTTTTACTATTTCTATTGCTTGTATTTCTATTGTAAAAGAAAAGTGGTTTATTATACTTTGAGATAGGAAGAAAATATAGTGGATTTTTCGAAGAGTAACTTAGCTCATCTTACGAGTTCATAGATTATGGAGTAGGAATATAAGGATTCCAAACTATGTTAAATCAATTTGTATTAGCTTTGTATTTATTATTTTACGAGTCTAATGTTTTTTTTTATCTTAACTAGTACAAATGTTTTAAGTCTTGCATTTTCATTGAAAAAATTGTATGAGTCAAGTCCACTCCTATTCACCTCCCCCCTCTAGTTATGCCACTGGTCTTTAAAACTGGTACTAGAGCAGGTTATCTAAGATAATAAACTAAACTTTCAATTGAGATGATCGAATATTTTTACTTCCACCATCAATGTATGATGAATTTTTCATTTGTTCAATGGAAGACGATGATGGAGTATTTCATCATGATAGACTTCAAATGCTAGACGATTATTAAGAAAGGAATCAAAGCACTAAAAGTTGAATAGGGGGCAACATTCAAAAAGAAGAAAGGGATGGAAGAACAAAGCTGAAAATCTATAGCAAATAAAGATAATAAAATTATTGGTTGATATTTTATCTAACAAAATATTGTGCAGAATTGAGGTATATGTAGATGCAAATGAATGGTGGGACAGGTTGACTAACTTCTATGAAATTTTTTTAACAATGCATGAATCCTCAAGAAAACCATTGCAAGAAGAACCACAATTTGTTGATGGGGTAGCTACACTTGGAGTCTAAAGTAATGAACCATCAAATTCACTTGAATAAATAAATGAGGAAAGAAAATCCAAGCCATTGGGGGATAAAGAACCTTGAAGGTTGAGTCACTAAGAAAGTATCATTAACATTTGATCGAGCCCCCTGATCTCAACATCTCAAGGTATGAACAAAATATAAAAATCATATAATATATTTTGGACACAAGGAAAATAGACACTACATGAGCAAATGCTATCAAATAAAGAAGGAAAATTCACGGAAGCCACTCCTTGGTGCAAGAACCACATAGATGCTATATGTGTAACAAGTAAAGTTATTATTATACCAAGTGTACACTTAAGAGGAAAGCAATAGAAATCAGGATAAGAACTTCAAATCTAAAGGACTTGTAAGGAATAGATTAACAATTTTGAATTACAAAATACATATTTTCATGAAACCAAGAAATTGAATAAATTTATGGCTAACTTTATTTGCATGCAAGGTAGGCATGTGAACTCTAAAATTAGGGATTTAGAGTAAAAAAATCAAGATTTTAGATCAAAATTTGATGACATGAAAAAGACCATTGAAAAATTCACAAATGGTTTTAAAAACTTAGACTTGATTTTACACTACTTTTGCTAATGTCTTAACAAGGTCACACAAAGAATTAGTGCAACAGAAATAAATGCATAACAAAGTGCATATCACAATTGTTAACAATTTGTATACCACAACCTATGACTTGTAGGTGAGTTACTCTTAAAAGCCTAGTATCTTTCTCCTTCGTGGATAACCTTTGAAGGTGAAGAAAAAGTTTACAACATGAACTACAATTGGGAGCTTAAGAGGAACGTTAAAGGATTACAAGAGAAATGTTAATGTGATTATACAATCAGTATTTTGCTAACCAATAAACATCCACCTTGATCCTTTTGATATAGCCTTCAAATCCTTTAAATTTCACTTGCTACTCTATTGATATGTCATTGATTAGTTGACTAAATCCACTATCAGTTGATTGGTATCCAAATCATTTCAACCTAAGTCTGTTAATAACTATTTGAGTGGATTAGAGTCCATCGTCAATCAACTACTTCATTGTAGCCCAAGGACGAATCCAAGAATTATAGTTAGGGGGGGGCTTGAACTTAATGTAATAAAATTATATTTATTATCAAAAAATATAATAAATTATATATATATATAACAAAAATAGGAATTATATCATATTGTTCAACAAAATTCTATCATACGAGATTTTGAAATATAAAATTCATCTATAATAGAATCTATATCTATATTCGTAGCTAAATCTCTTTCAATATAGAGTATCAAGCAATCTTCAAGAAAGTCATTTTTCAGTTTATTGTGAAATGTCATCTTCACATGCTTCATTGCTGAAAAAGCTCGCTCAGTAGTGGTGGTAAAAATAGGCAACATGAAAACAAGATGAATCAATCTAGTCAACATAACGTAAACTTTTGACGATCTACTCTCAGTCAATTGGTGACATAACTCAACAATTGTAGAAGCCTTCAAATTATGCATTACATCAAGTTAATAATGTATCAATTCATACTCTAAAGCAACTATATCTTGATCTATGAAATCTTCAAGATTAAACTTTGTTGCAAGCTTGTAAATATCATCACTATAAATTAAGTCAAATGAATTTTTAAATCTAAAGTTGTACTAATATAAAGAACTTCCACTGATGATTCATTGAATTGAGTATTTAACTCCATCAAGATAAAATTTATTGCTACATTAGAAACATCAAAGTGGTAATAATACTCAACTGTAGGTTACTGACAGGAATGATGGATCTTATATAGACAATCAAGGTCAAGCACATCAATTTCATTTCTCGACAAAAAAACTCACTTCATGAAGAAATTCTTCCCACTCGCATTCTCTAAGTTCTTGAATAATAGTTTTGGTAGTAGAGACAAATATAAAAAAGCAATCAAAATATCTTGAGAATTTTTTTTGAAGAATTTGACTAGTGAATATATTGTTCTCATAATTTTATGCATTAAGTTTAAAATGAATACAAATTCAAAGCTATCCATATTTTTGTAAATCCCTTGAACTTCAAAGCTCATCCATTTGGAGAATGATCAGTAAAAACTTAAAAAACTTTACAAGTTACAACATACATACCTATAAGCTTTTTATTGAGTCATGGTGAGAACTCCAATGAGTAAATTTGCTTGTTGTAAATTACCAATCTGATTAACCCTACTTCAAGAATCATATTCTCCAATTGCCAACATATGTTCAATTTTATTTCTCTATGTAGTATGTAACTCAGCAATGCTCTTAGTAGAAAAAGTGACAATATTGATAATATTATCCAAATAAGAAAAGAATTTTCAAATAATACTGACATCCTTAACTATAGAAATCAATGTCAGTTGTAATCGATAGGAAAAATTATGGACATAGTATGTGTAAGTACAATCTCTAAGAAATAATGTATGAAGTTCATTCCGTAAGCCATGCATATTGCTAGCACTATCATATCCTTGGCCTTTGATTTTCTTAACCTAGAGGTCATGATGAACAAAACATTTGATATCTTTTTTTTTCAGATTTAATGAAGTAGGTAGTGTCACTAACACTTTTTATAACAAAAACTCTTAACTTCAAGATAATAACCATTTTCTCCCGTTTAGATGTATCTCATACTTCATCAACAAGAATACAAAAGCATTTATCTTCAACTTCTTCACAAATCATCTGTCATACTATATTAGCCAAATATATAAAATCTCTTTCTAAATTTTCAAAGGGATATATTGAGTATTTTTTTTGAAGAATTCTCAAGTACAACTTCATCAATTTTTGAACTCATTTTTGCAAAAGTCTTCACAATTTAAGAAAATTCCCATGATTAGATAAAGATAGAGATTCATAATTACCTATAAAGGCACAACTTTAAAGTGTTGGCTAGCAAACAGTTACAATTGAGATCTACAAATGATTTTTCTCTTTTCCTCTTTTGATTGAGCATGCATCACATTATCAATATTGAGGGTCTCAATATGATTGAGCATGCATCACATTCTCTCAAACATAGCATGAGACGAAGAAGCTATAAAATCAATATGCAAAGAAATGCACATATTTTTCCTTGGTTTACCCTTTTCTAATTATCAAATTCTTCATTGACCAATGTCGAGATATTAGATGAATTAATATCATTCAAAAAAAATAATAATAATAATATGCCTTATTTGTTGAAGGTGAATACTCCAACCAATAAAATTAAAATTAAAAAAAATCAACGATTTTGACTTCCAAATTGTGTACCCGAATACTCCAATATACATAATTGATAAGATCTCATCTTTAGATATGAATGTTTTATCTCATCTCGTACATTAATATGACATTCACATATCTGTTTTCTTTTTCCTAGATTTCATTCAATATAAGTAGAGGATGACTGATGATCGTCGTTAGGAGAGAAAATTGAAGGAATTTGGACATTAGAAATCTTTTACTAGATTGATGTTACATTGTAGAGATTATAAGAATTGAAGTATTTTCATTAATTTAATGATCTCTCTTCTTAAAGAAAGATGATATTAACATTTTTTCTTTCTTTGCAATAGATTGCATTTTGAAATAGTTCAAATTATATCCCTAAATAAGTAAAAACAATAGCAATTAAATAAATAAACAAGTAATAATCAATCAATGACTCAATTACTTTATTGAATAAGCTTAAATAAAATAAAGATTAGCTCACTTTAGCTCTCTCTAGCACAAACTAATAATTTTTGCCTTTTTCTTAAAAAATAAAAATATTATAGAAAAAAATCATGTTGCATAATATTTTTATGATTTAATGGGAATATTTGCTTTCGTTGCGACGTCTTGTTCTCCTCCTCTTCCTTACTCCATTGTCGTCGACAAAGCCAATTACCTTCCGTCGTCTCTGAAAGCAACACCAACACGCCTCCCAGTCACAATAAGGGAAAAGGAGGGGTGAAGGAGGCGAAGATAAAAAAAAAAGTCCTAACCCTAATATGTATATAAAAAACTTATATATAATAAAAAAATGGGTTAGGCTATAGTCTAGGGCATCTCCTCCTTGGATCCATCTCTATTGTAGCCCTTAGGTCATTCGACTATTGTAGTGCAGCTATCACTTCAAAGACTTCTTTCGATTTTCTTATTGTAACATCAGTCAATTAAAATTCTTCATTGGTGAGCTAATCATAGATTGTTGCAATGCAACTGTCACATCAAGGACTTCTTTCGACTTTCTTATTGTAGCATTAGTTGTCTAACCATAGATTAGTAGACTACCTAGTTGATTCTCAGTAGTGAACTAGAACTCCAACTGAGATTGTTTTAATGATTGAGTCTCACCTAAATTGAGATCCACCCTCCTAAGGATGCATGTCTCTTAACTCCTCACAACTCACATATCAAAGTTTGCATTTCACAGCTTGATTTCGACATCAAGGTTTTCTTCCATCAAGTTACTTATCTCTCAAATGCATTGAGTCCTCAGTTTGCTCCATATACATCGTTTCACTTATGTAATTCACCTTTTTCTGACTATCACTAATGTTGCACCTTGATGCTCCTCATCTTATAGTCTCTTAGAAATCTCATACTATCCTTATCTGATATCTAATGAACCTCGAGCCACTTAGGCGACTAATTCGGCCATGTCATGCGTCATGAGCTACCCAACACCATCTCAATTTATGGCTATTATCATAGCTGTCACAAATAATGTTGAAGCAATTTTTATGATGTTTAAGTAATTTTGACCAAGTTGATAAAATATTTTTTTTGATATAATAGTGCTCCATGTATAATAATTTTAATTAAATTAGAGCAATTTTACTTTATGCTGTAGCATAGCTCTTACAATAACACCAAAATGAGGTGCCCTTTTGATATATTTTAAAAATGGAGCATGCTTTTGACGATGCTGAAAAATAAAGGGCACCTTTTTGATTTTTACCCATAAAAATTGACATTTGTTTTTCTTATATATTTCTTTTGAATTACCCATCAATTTCAGTAAAGCAAGTCAAATGAAAGTTACAATCTCAAGTTACACCAACTTATTTTGAATCTTATCAAAAGATTCTGAGTTTAACTTAATAAAAAATCTACAATTATTCTTCAGGCAACTTCTATTGCATCATGTTCTGCAACTTCTGTTGCGACCCACACTCACTCATGTCACCAACTTGTGTTATGTTTTGGATCTCCTTTCAAGAAATTCCAATTTGCTCTAAAGATCAGTGTTCAATAAAAATTTGGCAGGTTCAGATTTTGCTGTGCATCCATATTTGAAGGAACTGTATTTCCTGTGGACTCCAGTCAGCTTGCCAGTTCTTGCATTCTGGTGGAAGTCTACCATGAACCTAGAACACTCACTAGCATGCAAACAAGCATGTGTTAGAGTTAGAATCATCTGGGGGTCAGAATGAGGAATTCTTAGCGTTATTTCTATGAGATCATGAATTGAAGATGAACTGAACACTCACAGCAGTTGGTCCTCTGAATAGGTAGTGTGCATCTCACTAGTTCTATTCCAGCATTTGTACCCTTGGAGAGTACACTGCGCAGTGTATATTGCGGCAGCAGCCAGCAAGGATGGTTGGAAGTTGAGCATTTTGTACTCAACCAGGCAAAGCTCTATGATGAAAAATGAAAGCAGCTCAAGCTGGTTTTGGAAAACATGCGAAGTGATGGCGCCATGAGAACAACGGCTGTCATTTTGCAAATACAGTACAAGTTGTTGATGTTACCCAACGGGAAGAAGTTTTACCTTCTTGTCAGACTCAGCTGCCTTGAGAAATCTTCTCATAAAAACGTAAGGTGTTGGCACAGACATGTTGAATTGCAAGGTGTTCAGGATCAGTACTTCCTGTTCACAAAGACAAAGCTGCATTTAGATAACACGAGACAAAATGGACCTTACGCAGAGAAAAAAATGCAATGAGAAGTTGCAATTATCCAAAAATAATTCTAAAAGACAAAGCGGACAAGGAGTATATTACCATTTCTAGGATTTCTTCCCTTGTGTAAGCTCGATCAGAGATGAGCACTAAATCCTGTACCACAGGAACAGAGACTTCCTCATATTTGCAAGCAAGAAGCATGGCTGTAACGCCAACCAGCTGCAGCTTCTTTCTGACAACAGTCTGCCTTGCCAAGAATCTATCTATAATGTTCACAGTCAGAAAAAGTGTCTCATCCATTAGTTCAAATTTGTAATGAACCTGTAGAGAAAGATTGAAAGTTAAATAGGGTTACCAGAACAATTGGAAACTGGACTAAATAGCCATAGAAAAAGTATATCTAGTGAATCTTTGATACCTCTATTAGCCAGTCAACCAAAATGGCTCTCATTTTTTCATTGATGTCAAACTGTTGAGACATGTAATCTGGGCTTACACAACTTGTAACCTGGACAGTTGTTAACGAAAGCATGTAAACAAAGACTACTAAGTATGCCAAACGTTCCTAAAATTTTAAAGTAATTTTGCAGGCACTAAACTTTTCTGAGGCCAGTTTAATATGTAATGCCAAATCTTCCTAAAAAGGTATATATATTTGGAACGCAGCTATGAACTCATACAAAATCTGGGGGGGAAAAGCAGGATGTGCAAGGAATTTTTGTATGATTGTGGATAGAACTTCACCTCAGTTTTTCTGTAAAAGGTATATATATCTTCTACATACTCAACGACTGCAAGTGGATTAGTTGAATCACAGCTGTCAATATCTGGAAAAGAATCTAGGATGCGATCTTCCATTTCGACATCCTTGAGGCCAGATTGATCCTATATAGAAGGCAATTTATGTACGAAAAGAAAAGGTTCGTTCAAGAATATTATGTATGACACATCTGCTCAAAGCAAAAAAGAAAAGAAGAAAACAATGAAGATAAATTCAGAACAAACCATTTCTTCCATCTCATCAACCATGGTACCATCCTCTTCTATCTCAGTACAAATATTCAAACAATTTGAACTGGTGAGTAATGATTCGGGTTTTTTTTCCTGGTTCTCTTTCCCAATTCGCTCATTCTGTTGTTAATTAGACCACTTATGAAATTGAGTTCTCCATTGAGAAAAAAAGGCTTTTTATATTAGCAAAAAGCTTTAGCGGTTGGTTGGTAATTGTATGCAAATTTACCTGCTGAGAAGTTTGTGGTTTACTTGCCAATGTCGCTGCAAATTTCCTGACAACAATCGATCCAATTAAAACTACATAATATGCAAAAAAAGAAAAAAAAAAGAGTGGAAAAGCTAAACAATGATTCAAATCAACCTTGTCACTGGCCGTCGAGCTATATATGTTGTATTATGCTCATGCAAACCACTCTTGCTGCTAAAGGAAAAGCGAGGAATACCAATAAGATTGGTAGGAGAAGGCAATTTAATAAAAGAAATTTGTTTCCCTTTTCATTCATACGTACTTCTTGCTGATCGCACAAGCATAGGGTGGTTCACCCACAAGATTCCTTATATCCCGGAGTGCTCTTCGATTGCCCATATCTACAAAGTCAAAGAGAAAAGAAATTTAGTCCTCTTCAGCTAAGTGACTAAAATTCCAAGATTGGAATCTTGCCACAGTAGACCCAAAGAAACAAAATTGCTCGAAGAATTTCCCTCGTAAGTAAAAGAAGAGAGGAAGAACCTTGCACGACTGCAGGTTTCGCCGCGCCTCGTCTAATCTCACCAGCTCCTTCCATCTCCGCTTGAAATCCGTGAAAGATAACAAAGATCCGATCTTTAGGGCCGATCTGGAAGTCTCAAAGATTGATCGAGCTACCGGAAACCACCGCAAAGCTGGGGGATCGATTGGCGAAGAGAATAAACAAGACCTAGAGCACCAAGTGGACGGACGCGACCTCGGTACTCGGATCTGCCGCAGTCGGAAGCAGTCCTCGCAGGCCTCAGCTGGCTGTGACTGTGAACCCAACTCGGTAGTAGGTGAGCAAGGGCATGAATCGAGTGTCCACTGCTTCAACACTCTTTCTGTGTCTGTGTCAAAGTGGCGAGGGCAGATAAAGAGGGGCGAAAGGGGAAAAAGTAGAAGGGAGAAAGAAACGGGAGGGTGAGCGGATGCTTTGCTTGCCTGCCATACTGCCATGGCGGATGGAGCCAACGGCTAGTCAATCTTGGCCGTTGATCTCCTTTGGACGACGTAGACCGTTGCCAAGGGCACCAACGGATACCTTGGTTTTCAAATTTTCAGGAAGGAAGGAAAGGGTTAAGAGTAATGTCTCCTCTAGAGCTAGATCTAGGGTTTATTAAGTCCTTTATCTGATCCTCTTTCCCGTTTATTTTTTTTATCTATTTTTGCAATACCATAATTTCAGTTTACAAAAAATTTAATTTAATTTAATTTCCTTTTGACAAAATACTCACCTACTATAATCCAATTTAGACTCGTGTCGATTCTACATGTGTTAATGTCGAATTTAAATTTTTTAATTTAATTATTTTTTTTATCATGCTCATATTTTCCCACCTCGGTATGCTCATACTTCGCAATCTAGCACGTGCTCATAGCTAGCTAGTAATCTTGTGCTTGTATTTTGGCCCAAATAAAAATATAAATTATTAAATAAAATTTTGATGTATTTATATTTGTCACAACAATAATATATTTACATATATAAAATATGAGTGAGACAGTGAGAGTGTTTTTGAGATGGATAAGGTAGATAACATAAGTCTTTTTTTAAAACAAAAAAAGGAATTTATCTTAGGGTGTTTTGGTCATTTTAGGAGTGTTTAACTAAAATATCATTTTAAAATAGTCAATTTTTAGCTATTAAATGGAGAAGATATTTAGGGTTTAGGGTTTTTGAATATACTAGGGCGACTTTGGAGGTTTTGAGTTTATGCTCGACCTAATTCATGCCATGTTTAGCATGCAAGGGCAACCAAATGTTGGTAGAAGCTAGCAAGTTGAGCTAAAATCATATATATCCCGTGAATTTTTATTCTCTTATGTAAAAAATATATAACTTTAATATAAGTCTACTACCAACTTTGTAGTAAAAGGCGGAATCCGTTATCTTAACGGTTCTACACGATCGGTTTTATGATCATGAGGTAAATTGAAAAATTACAATTGACCACTACGGAGGAAGACATTGTCTCGATTTTATTGAGATTCGATCTTTGTCTACTGTAGCAAGTCTGTCCCGTAATAATCAATTCAATAATGTCATGAGGACAAGTCTACCACCAACTCAACTCATCAAAATGTATTGCTTGAAGCTAGGGTAGGTGAAGGTCGGTAACTGTAGACTTTCAGAAATTAGGTTTTCCAATGGTTTGGATCGGTCTTTTAATTCAAAAGATGGACTGAAGTGGAGAGATCAGATCAGATTAATTGAGATGTTCAGACCGTTGTCGTTGTAGGGACCGTGAAACAAAAAAGTGCGGTGGAACAGATAAAGGACTGAATCGAATTGAATGATGGTTTCATTAATTAATTAATTAATTAAATGATGCGTTCGTTGGGGTAGCAATATATATAATATAATTAATCATGCATTCTTCCCATCTTATAATTAACTAATTAATTTATGGTCGATGATCAATCCTTCATATATCTAAATTTACATCTGCATTCAAATTTTCTGATACTGTAAATCAAGCGTAAGTGACAGCTCTCATCTTCCTCGATCGGCCCTCCTTTTCCAACACTGCACTGCTGCATGTGGCGGCGGAGTCTTCTTCATCCCCAACGGAACATCAAGAAGCAACCACCTTCTTTTGAGCTACACACACTACCGTCGCCAGCCGCATAGAGGTGTCGAAGCCCGTCGTCGTCGTCGGCGGCGGCGGCCAACCAAGCACCTCCAAAATCTCTTTGATCATAGCTAATGGCAATCAAGTGCCGATTCTTAGAGCAGCCTGCGTGCGGCGGCCATCCTGTCGCCGAAAGCTACGGCTACTTCTTCGTGAAGAGGAATGAAGGAAAAGATTAATGGGTGAAATTTAAAAAGACACCACTATATAGTGGATATGCATGCGGCAATTTAACTGAATCAGAATTTGACACGCCCTCCCATGGCAGCATGGTACAAATAATCATTACCCTGAGAATAATTAAATTAGTTATGATGGAACAAAATTACTGAAGTAAGTATAAATTGAATCTCAGCGAAGTCGAGACAATACTTTTTTCCATCGTGACCAACTGTAGTTTTTTGATTTATCTCTTCACAGATGTATCATGGAACCGACCGTGTGGAATCGCTGGGGTGACGGATTCCATCTTTTTTGTTGAAATGGTACAAATAACTATGGCCACATGAGGCAATCTATTGTGGCTTCATAATTGTTGAAAAATAAATTTAATTATGGATAAAAATGATGTGGTAGCGATATGGATCAAGTGAAAAGTTGATAAGATAAGAATTAGTGGAGATAAAATAGATGAGATGGAAAGTTGATAAAATGGTCTAGATTCAATGTATTTGAGGATAGTGTTTATCCTTTTAGGCCTATAAATATGTAATATTTGTACGAGATTGAACATGAAAAAAAATAAGAGTAGTTCATCTATATTTCATTTGCCTTCTTCCACGAAGTTTTCTTTCCTTCTTCTTCCAACAAAGTGGTATCAAAGCCATGTCGATGCTTCCTATCCCTCGTCTTGCTGACTTGAAGTATGGTAACTGGGTATCCAAATGAGTGCTTTACTTGAGAGCGAAGGCTTGTGGGATATTGTTGAAGGAGGCTATAAAGCACCTCAAGAAGGAGTCGACCAAACAGAGGCACAGAGGATGACAATGGCGGAACAAAAGAGAAAAGATAAGAAAGCCCTTTTCTTTATCTATAAAGCTCTTGATGAAGCTACTTTTGAGAAAGTAGCCGAAGCTACAACTTCCAAAAAGGCATGGGAGATCCTACAAGTAGCATACAAAGGTGATGAAAGAGCAAAAAGTATTCGCCTTCAAATCTTGAGAGGGGAATTTGAATCGTTGGAGATGACGGAGTCTGAAAGTGTATCAGACTACTTTACAAGGGTATTGGTTATTGTCAACCAATTGACAAGAAATGACGATGACATTGAAGATAGTCGCGTCGTAGAGAAAATTTCTAGGCTCGTTAGAGCCAAGGTATGACTATGTAGTTGCGGCCATAGAAGAATCAAAAGATGTGAAAAATATGAAAGTACAAGAACTATTAAGCTCTCTACAAGCTCATGAAGCAAGAATGCAAAGAAGACGAAGAGAGCCTTTGGAGCAGACTCTACAAACCAAGCTTACGATTGTTGACCAGAAAGAAGAGTCAAAGATCGAAGGTTCACAAGAAAACGGCGGTGGCCGTGGTGATTCCTGTGGACGTGGCCGAGGTAGAGGTCGTGGCAGGGCTTTGCTCGAGGCCGAGGAAGAAGTAATGACAACAATCAAGGTAGAGGCCAAAGGTATGACAAAAGAAATGTAAGATGTTATACTTGCAATAAATTTGGACATTATGCAACGGAATGCCGCTCTAACAATGTACAAGGAAATGCTAATTACGCATCAAAAGAAGGCAATGACAATGATGTGGTTTTGCTAGCAAGAAAGGATGGAGATTCCACAAACAAGAATTTGTGGTATTTAGACTCCGGGGCAAGCAATTATATGTACGGGCGTAAAGATATGTTTGCCGAGTTGGATGAAACGGTGAATGGACAAGTCTCGTTTGGAGACGCTTCCAAAATCCAAGTAAGAGGCGTTGGTAAGATTCTCATCAAACTTAAAGATGAAGCTCACACATACGTCACCAATGTTTATTATGTGCCCGACATGAAAACAAATATTATTAGCCTTGGACAATTGCTTGAGAAAAGCTTTGATATGCAACTAAAAGATGGTAGTCTTCGTTTGAGAAAGCAAAACAAACTTATTGCTCATATTCCTATGTCTAAAAATATGATGTTTTCTCTTGATATTAATCATGTTACTGTAAAGTGTTTAAGTGCATGCATAAAGAATTGTACATGACTATGACATATGAGGTACGGGCATGTGAACTTCAGAGTTCTAAAGCTTCTTTCAAGCAAAGGAATGGCGAATGGTCTTCCTCGTATTAATGCTCAAGAGGATATTTGTGAAGGGTGTGTTCTTGGCAAACACCCTAGAGCAAGCTTTCCGAATGAATTGCACAGTCGAGCAAAGAAGCCTCTTGAACTCATTCATACAGACATATGTGGGCCAACCACTCCGGCCTCCTTTGGAGGCCGTCGATATTTTCTATCCTTTATTGATGATTTCAGCAGGAAAACTTGGGTCTATCTTTTGATGAATAAAGACGATGCTTTTGAGAAGTTCAAGGAATTCAAAGGATTGGTAGAAAATCAATCCAGCTATACTATCAAGGCATGCGGTCAGATCGTAGTTGTGAATTCACATCAAAAGAATTTAAAAAATTTTACAAAAATCATGGCATCTGGAGGTCTTTAACCGCACCTTACTCCCCTCAATAAAATGGAGTTGTTGAAAGGAAGAACTGAACTATTCTTGATATGGTTCGAAGTATGCTAAAAACGAAAGAAGTGCCTAAAGAATTTTGGGTTGAAGCGGTAAACTGTGCAGTGTATTTGCTAAATAGATATCCTATAAGGAATCTAGAAGGAGTTACACCTCAAGAAGCATGGACCGGATACAAGCCCTGTGTATCTCATTTGAAGATTTTCGGATGAATTGCCTATGCACACATTCCGGATCAAAGAAGAACGAAGCTTGATGACAAAAGCTTAGCTTGCATTTTCATTGGCTACGAAGCAAGTGTCGGATCGGGTTGGACCGGCTAGAGGGGGGTGAATAGACGGTTAAGCAAGGTTGTAGGATAGACACTCTGTTTTAAAAAAAAACTTAGTTGCAACTTAGTCATTGCTTTCAAGACAATTGACGCTCAAACAAAACTCCTTTAAGCGGAGAAGCCTTTACAATCACTACAAAAAAACACTGTTTTAGCAACGAAATTTTGCAACAAAAAAAATTCGTTGCAAATTTGCAACTAATTTTGCAACGAAAAAAATATTCGTTGCAAATTTGTGTCGAAATTAGCAACGAAATATAATTCGTTGCCAAAATAGCAACGAAAAAATTTCGTCGTAAAATTCGTTGCAAAAAATATTTTCGTTGCAAAATTCGTCGCAATATTTCCAACGAATAAAAAGTTCGTTGCGGATTGGCGACGAAAAAACTTTTCGTCGCAAAATATAATAAATTAGCGACGAATCAAAAATTCGTCGCCAATCGGCGACGATTATTTTTCGTCGCCAATTGGCGACGAGTTCGTCGCCAATTGGCGACGAATTACTTTTCGTCGCCAATTGGCGACGAATTTCGCCAATTCGTTCGTCGCAAATTGGCGACGAAAAATAATTCGTCGCCGATTGGCGACGAAAAGTAATTCGTCGCCAATTGCGCGACGAATTTAGCGACGAAAATAAGTTCGTCGCGAAATTTGACTATTTTTTCCCACCTTCCCGTTCGTTATGAACCGCAATATATATCTTAATTTATAACTGATATTTAATGGAATAATACATACACACATGGACAACCTATTTCTTTTAGAATGTCGTACCAGATTTTATTAATAATTTTTTCTGAATAGGTTGGGGTCAGTCGAGTGCTATAATCCAAGGAATGATGTATTGACACATCGTAGCCTATTTTGCTATATAAGAAAGGAAATCTAACTAGTTATATACTGAACGGAATATACGCTATTAGTAAAGGAGATGATAGCCAAGATTCGTTAAAAAATAATGGAAAATGCATTTTAAACATGATTGGGTAGCTTAGTCGACATTTGGCGACGAATACATTTTCGTCGCCAAATTCGTCGCTATTTGGCGACGAAGTAATATTTTCGTTGCAGATTGGCGACGAAAAATATTTTCGTTGCCAATTAGCAACGAATTTGGCGACGAAAATCAAATTCGTTGCCAAAATGTCGACAATTTGTAAGATAAATGCCCTCTTCAATCCGAAAATAAATTTTTTTTAGGTTTTTTCAATATCTTTCATGTTGTAGGCAGTTCGTTGAAATGAGAATTATATTCATACATGGTTTTAATATTTATTTTAGGCCGATATAGGAAAAGAATGGTTGTATACTAATCTTGGATTTAGATCTCCAAAAGCTTCAATCCTATTTATAGATTATGTTTGTTTATTGTGAAGTTATTTTTTGATATGAATCGATTTCAAGAGATTTCGCGGATGTTTGGATTGAATGATGACCATAAGTCAGAAACTGTTTTGAAGACTTATCATGTTATAATGATAGACGGAGAAATGTATAGTCAAGTTTGCGACAAATTTAGCAACAAAAACTCATTCGTTGCTGAATTTGCGACGAATTTAGCAACGAAAAACTCATTCGTTGCTGAATTTGCGACGAAATTTAGTTCGTTGCAGATTAGCAACGACTTTAGCAACGAAAATTATATTCGTTGCTAATTTGACTAAAAATTACCCGCCATTTTTTGTGGTCAAAATGAATTCTCTTATATTTTGTAACTATCCCATTATAAAGACATCATAATAATGTTGTCAAATAAATTAAAATATTTTTAAAAAATTGAATAACATTAACAAATTTCGCATTTCAGCTCCTTCTTTCATTTGATAAGATAGTTAAGAAATGGACACCAGATGAATTGTGTTATCTTTTCTTAATCATTTTTTGTAAATAATTAATAAATTAAGTTTCTAACTGGTTGTATACTGAACGATATATACTCTAATGGTAAAGGAGATAATAATCAAGATTTGTCATAAATTGCGTTTGTGGGTTGAATATATATGAAGTGGATGATAGTGAAGATAGCGACGAAAATAAATTCGTTGCCAAATTCGTCGCCAATTGGCAACGCAAATAAATTCGTTGCCAAATTCGTCGCCAATTGGCAACGAAAATAATTTTTGTCGCAGATCTGCGACGAACAAGTTCGTCGCAAATCTGCGACGAAAATTATTTTCGTTGCAAATCTTTAATCGATCTTCGAATCGATTACCAAACATTCTGTGGAAAACGAGATATCCCACAGAACCCACCGTAATCGATCGCTCGATCGATTACGGACTTAGGTACGAATTTATGATATTTAATCGATCAGTTGATCGATTAAATAGTGTCGTAATTGGCGACGAAAATAAATTCGTTGCCAAATTCGTCGCCAATTGGCAACGAAAATGATTTTCGTCGCAGATCTGCGACGAAAATCATTTTCGTTGCAAATATAAGAAATCTGCGACGAAAAATTTTCGTTGCAAAAAATTTTCCCAAAATTTTTACCCGGGAGAAAATTTCCCCCAAAAATTTTCAATTGGCGACGAAAAGATTATTTCGTCGCCAATTTGGCGACGAAAAATTTAATTCGTCGCCAATTGGCGACGAAACGTTTAATTCGTCGCCAAATTTGCGACGAATTTGGCGACGAACTGGTTTTCGTCGCCAAATACCCTAACTTAACGATTCACCCCGATCCCCTTTCTCCTTACTTCGCGATTTTTGCTGCTGTCGCCACCTCCCTTGCTGCCGCCGCCTTCGTCGGTTCGTTGCTGCCGCCGCCTCCCTTGCTGCCGCTGCCTTCGTCGGTTCCTTGCTGCCGGCGCCTCCTTGCTGCCGCCGCCTCCCTCGCTGCCGCCGCCTTCGTCGGTTCCTTGCTGCCGGCGCCTCCTTGCTGCCGCCGCCTCCCTTGCTGCCGCCGCCTTCCTCAGTTCCTTGCTGCCGGCGCCTCCTTGCTGCCGCCGTCTCCCTTGCTGCCGCCGCCTTCCTCGGTTCCTTGCTGCCGCGCTTCCTCGACTCTTTCTCTCGGTACGACATTTGATGGATGCGTGTAGATTAAATTGTTCCCGAGATCCTTCTCTTCTTTTTTTGTCAGATTGTTTGAGATTTAGGGCTTTCTCTCTTGCCGATTGCTTCTGCGGTGAGTTGGCTGCAGAATGTGTTTCCAAAGCGCAGCAATTTGTCCTTGAGGAAGATTGGTTTTACCGTCGGTTGATGGTGTTAATATGATTTTTGGAACACTTGTGAAATTATGTTAGCCTCGACAAACCGTTAAAATGCTATTTTTTTTGCTTGTGTTAATATGTTTTTTTTGCCAGAGACGTCCAGAAACATAAAAGGCAAGCTAGTTTGTTGAAGTATTGATGCCTTGCTTGTGTATGCACGTCATGAAGAATTGTTTTAGGAGCTTTATAGGATTGTTATCACTGTTCCAGGTAGGATTTGATTTGATTATATTGATGCGATGAGTGATATTTGATTTTACCTTTTAAATTTCACACTTGTCATGCCCAACTACTTGGGGTCAGCTAGTGGATTTAAATGACCATTTTAGTATAATGATTTTTATCCATTCTCTTTTCATGTGCCATTCATAATGGTGGATCCTTAACAAAGCCTGTCATATGGATTGGCTGAGATTGCTTTTTTCCAATTCAGTTTTATCCAACTTTCTTGGTGATGGGTATTGGCCTTCATTAGATTCAGAATGCTTCGTATATTTTTTTTATTATTTATTATTCTTTCAGTAAATAAATATTGTGTTTGATTTCTTTTAATATGTTATTTTCAGATGCGACGCGGTCGACGGAGTTCTAGCGGGCATGCACCCACAGCCCCCACTCCTTCAGGTGGAGATGCCTCTCCTTCAGGTGTAGCTGCCACTCCTTCAGGTGCAGCCCCTTCTCCCCCAGATGCACTCCGAGGCGCCTCTCCTTCTGGTGGAGCCCCCTCTCCACCAGGTGCATACCCCTCTACAGGACCTTCCCATCACCCAGGAGCTGGGGAAGGTCCTTCGACTGTGCAGTCGTGTGCAGATACACGACCGTTCATATCCCCTGTCGGCGATTCGTAAGTATTTTACCTTTAAAATTTTGTCAATAAATATATTGTTTTATAATTATTTAACATCATTTATCTGATATTATATATTTTAGTTTTACTGATCCTGTCAATGTTATTCACGTGATTAATCGAATCGTGAATAACTTATGGCGAGGGGATTCCATGAGTTATACGAGCACTCCAGATTCCACCAGACAGTTGTGGTGGACTGAATTTAAGGTAACCTATATATATTTTCATTCAATTTATTATATATCCTCTAGTTTTATTAAATAATTTGTTTTCATTTCAGCGCTCTTTTACTTGGGATCCGAGTGATGAAGTTGAAATTCGACGCATTTTTAAGAAAAAATGCGGTGATCATATTCGGAATACCCTCAATCACGCCAAAACAAGAGGGAAAAAACCCCCATTCATCACGGATGAAAATTGGGTGCGGATTTCTCAATTTTGGGAATCCGAAGACAGTCGCAAGAGGAGCAACCAAAATAAACAAAATCAAGCTTGTAATTCTGGTGCCTTATCTGCGACGTACGCGGGCGGCTCAATCAATATTGATGAGCATACACGTAGATTGGTAAATTCTTCCACCTATTTTACTTTTATTTTATTTCATATTATTATTAATTATTTCTAACAATGTTTTTTTAGGTAAAGGAAATGGGGCGAGATCCTGACTTTATTGATACTTTTACTCGCACTTTTCAAAAGAAAGACAAGACCTGGAGTGGGGACAGAGCAAAAGCTATTAAGGTTTAAATATTTATCTAAATTTTATTATATTTTATTTATCAAATATTTTAATATATTATTAAATATTTTGATAATACAGGATAAATATGATGAGCTCGAGCTAGCACGAGTTTCAACTGCTAGCTCTGAAGGTGATGGATCTGAGCCCTCAGTGGGTAATGATTTGAGTCTATGGCTGGAGGCCACTGGGGGAGACAAAGGTGGTAGAAGGATATTGGGTATGGGTTCTTTGGGGAGAACCTATAGAGCTGCTGGTTCATCTTCTATCACTTCCCCAGCCGTGACATCTCAGATCCACAGTTTGACTGAGGAGGTAACCCAGTTGAAAGGGTTACTTATGCAACGAGATGAAGACATGAGGCAACGAGATAATGAAATGAGACAACGAGAAGAGCAAATGAGACAAAGAGATCGAGAAATTAATAGATTGCGCAGACAACAAGACGTGCTCTTCCGACATCTTCAGTTGTCGTTCCCTCCGGGTGATGATGACGATGACGACGACGACGATGATGGTGGTGGTTCTTAGCTGATTTTTTGTGTATGAAATTTTTATAATTATTATTTTATTTATCATTGTATTACATCTGCAAGTTACTAATTTATCTAATTTTTCTAACCGTGTTTATTTTTTTTACAGTTTTTTTGAAGAGAAGTCAGAAGAAGAGGTAATTTTTGACATAATTAACTTATATATTTTAGTTATAATTTTAAAAATGATACTTTCTCTTTTTTATTTTTCGTATACAGGAGAACAACAGATAGTGACGGAGAAGGAAGTAGAGTCTCCGGAGCACGATGATGGATTTTCTTCTATTTGTTGTTACCTCTCTTCACCCTTTTATTATCTGATGATGTATTAGGATTTATATGACTTGATGTAGCTGTTTGGAGTTTAGTTTTGTATTTGGATTTATGACTTGTTTAGATATTGTTAATATTTGAGATTGATGGTTGTATATGGAGTGTGGATGTATGTATATTAGGATTTATATGATTTGGATTGATTTGTATATTGTGTGCAGGTATATTGATTTGGATTGATTTGTATATGGTTGTATATGGAGTGTGGATGATTGTATATATTGTTGATTGTGTGCAGGTATATTGATTATAATGTATGTATCCTTCGGGATGAATAACAAATGAATGGGGCATGGAAATTTTTTTTTAATTTGCGACGAATTTTGCGACGAAAATGAAATTCGTTGCAGATCTGCGACGAAATTTGCAACGAAAACGTAGTTGTCGCAATAGTATCGTAAGTTACTGTGTATCGATATATTGCGACGAAAATTTTTTTCGTTGCAAATTTCGTCGCCGATTGGCGACGAACAGATTTTCGTCGCTGATCAGCGACGACATTATTCGTCGCCAATCGGCGACGAAAAGTTTTCGTCGCCGATTGGCGACGATCGTCGCCAATAATATTCGTCGCCAATCGGCGACGAAAACAATTTCGTCGCCGATTGGCGACGAAAATTGTTTTCGTCGCCGATCGGCGACGAAAACAGTTTTCGTCGCGATTGGCGAAAATAATTTCGTCGCCGATGGCGACGAAAATTATTTCGTCGCCGATTGGCGACGAAATTGTTATTCGTCGCCGATTGGCGACGCGTCGATTGGCGACGAAATTATTCGTCGCCGATTGGCGACGAAAAGTTTTCGTCGCCAATCGGCGACGAAAATAATTTCGTTTGGCGACGAAATTATTTTCGTCGCCAATCGGCGACGAACTCAGCGACGAATTAATTTTTTCGTCGCTATTTTTACCGACGAATCACCGAAATTCGTTGCAGAATTCTGCGATGAGTATTTGGCGACGAATTTTAATTCGTTGCCAAATTCGTTGCAAAAAATTCTGCAACGAATTTTTTTAAGAAATTCGTTGCAAAATTCGTTGCAGAAGGCTGGTTTTTTTGTAGTGTGTTACTATCGATATACATGCTCTTAATCCCAATATAATAACAAACACATATGCTTAGTATGTACTTCTTTGATTCATCAAAGGGTGAGATTTAGAGCGATAGATCAAAAGGCCCGATGAGTTGGGAAGTAATATTATATACATGGTGTGTTGTTGATTATAGAAGGAAACTGTGTCCTATAATCTAGGTTGATGATGTCCCCTTGAGGAGCTCATAAAGGATTATCATGTAAACACTGCAGGCGGACTTAGTTCCGCATGATAACAATGGTTGAGTGGTACTACTCTTGGATTAGAAGTTGATTAAATTCGAGTTGTCAGTAACTCATTTAATTGACAGACATACGATATCTTAAACACATGGTGATTAATGTACTTGTAGTAAGAAGGAGCCCATAATATAATATGGGATTGGTGCGGTAGTGCAATAATAAATCTTTAGTGGAATAAGTTATTATTGATGGACTTAAGTTGGGTGTTCAGGAGGAACATAGGAAGCTTAAGCCCATCAGGAGACCAAAATCAATTTCTCCTCTAGGTCCCTGCTGTAGCCTCTGGATAAAACCTCGTATCCACCTAAGAAAATTATCTGGATGAGATTTGATTTGATTAGAATCAAATCTAGATGAGATTTGATTTGATTAGAATCATAATTTTATCTCTTCCGCAGACAAAATTGGTTATGATTTTTCTAATCAAATCTGGATAAGAAGATTTGATTTGATTATAATCATACCAAATTTTGTGAGATGACATAACTATATAAAGGGGGGTTTAGGGGAGGCAAAAGAACAGACAACAAAAGATTTCTCCTCCCCTCTAGGGCCGGCCAAGGAGAATCAAAGTAATTTTTTTTGCCTTCCGCCGCCCACCCTCCTTCTTCTCTTCTCTTCTTTTGTGGCCGGCAATCCAAGCCCTCTCTTCCTTTAGGGCCGGCGGCCAACAACAAGAAGGAGGAGAAGAGAAAACTAGAAGGAAGAAGAGCTTGCTTCATTGCTTGCATTCTTGCCATCGGAGAGAAGAGACTTGGTGGAATCATCTCGAAGGATCGTTGTCCACACAACGTTCAAGAAGAGGAGAGGATATACAGCAGAAGATCGAGAGGTCTTCAACTCCTTCTAGACATTCCGTTAAGAATCTAACTTGTACTGATATATGAACTTGTATGTTTAAATGATATTTGGAACTTGTATGTATTATAATGTGATTTCGCAAATATCATCATGGCAGATATTGTACAGGAACAAGTTGATGATCATATTGTGCTAAGAGTAATTGATGATAAGTATATTTTATTATTTTTTAAATAATGATATTATTGATCTATTTTCATATAGTCTTTTTCTGTCATTTTTAAACATTGAAGATTCTTTTTTCATAGAGTTTTACTCTATATATATATGTCCACATATATCACTTCAAAGCACAAAGAGCAACAATGCATTACTAAGTATACATTGGGGCACATAGACAAGGAGACAAAAAATTTCTACTATGAAGACTTTTGGCAAGGAATTTAATATGTTTAATATTGTATAATAGCAATTATATTATTTTTCTTAATAATGTTGCAAAAGATATATACATGGGAGCCTCGATGTGGAGTTTAAGGCTAAGATGGAATTTGTACTATCAAAAATAATACAAAGAATTGTTACATAAGTGGAGAAAGAGGCGTTTCAACACCACATATATTGGAAATGGTTGGGATGCATGGAAGAAAGTTTGGAGAGAGAAAAAATAGAAAAAAAAAAATCAGATGTGGCTCAAAATAATAGAACATTGAGGTTGTTGATGTGCATGATTTATATATAATTTTTTGGTATTATTTTGTATGTGTTTACATCATATCATGAGTATATTGTTGGTGTAGTTTACCTCTAGAATTTTGATGTTTGACATTATATCTAGGTCTGGTCAGTTTGATGAAGGATTGATCCAAATAGACATAATATTTGAATGTGAGTGAAGTCTAGTCAGATCAAAGTTGATCAGATGATTAGTAAGAGAAGTTCTAATTGGAAGCTAGACAAGAAGTCCTGATCAACAAGATTGGACAAGGAGTCTTGGTAAATCTACGGCATACACTAGGCGGAAAGTTTAGGCGGGTCAATGGACCGAACGTCTAGCAAGTCGATGGGTTAGAAAAGATCAAACATCGAAAGGAAAGTCCGGGGGTTAGAGGAGCAGATGTGTAGGTCAAGGTTGATCGGATATTTGACAGGTGGGAAGTCTACCGAGTGACTAGTTCCAGTTGGAGGTTAGGTAAAGGTAAGTCCAAGTAAGTTAAGGGTGACTAGATGTTTGACAAAAGAAAATCCTAAGAGAGTAACCCTCAGATAAGCTAGTAGGTTAGACCTACAGGGTAAGACTTAGTTAAGCCTAGTAGGTCAGACAGACTACAGTTAAGCTTTGGTTGCTTGTTCGTTGTATGCTTATCTTACAGGAACTAGGAGTTGGAAGTAAGACTAAAGAAGCATGACAGAAGCAAACAGAAGCAGTCAAACCAAGTCCGGAATCAACTCAGGTCAAACCTGATTGAATCAGTTTCGGACGCCCGAATCATATTTCAAGTGCTCGAAACAGTCTAGACGCCCTAGTCTGGTCCAGCGCCTAGACCAGGGCAGATCCAGGCACCTAAATCTCATTCCAGGTGCTCGGACAGTTCAGGCTCCCTAGGTTGGTCCAGCGCCTGGACCAAGATCAGAATTGGCTTAGATAAAGACCGACGGAACTGGATCAGATTGAATCAGTCCGGGATGCTCGGAAACAGATCCGGGCTCCCGGAAGAGTCTTTATTAGGCCTATATGAGTATCATCAAAGAACGACGAACATACAACTACTCTAGCATTCTGTGGTGCTCATGAACGCGACCGAAGCCTTATTCGTGTGACCGAGGAAGTTCCAAGAGAGGTGCGCTGCACTCAGGACTTCCAGATCGGCTTGACTAGTATTTGTGCTTGTTTTATCTTACTTTTTATGCTTTATATTTTTTTATTATATTTCTACTATAAAACAGGTTTCTACGCCTCCAAAAACAGGTCTCTCGTACATAGGTCTTAGATGTACTAACCCTAAGGGGTTGGGAACCAAGTAAATATGTGTATTATGTTTTATGTTTTTAATTCTGCTGCCAAGTTTTCTGTGATAGAGATTTCAATCGAACAAACGAGATTCACCTCCTCTCTCGCACGCAACGGTCCTATACATATCTCGCAACGGTCCTGTCAATCACGAATGAGATTTTGAATGTTCTAGATAGTTTGTTTCGTGATTTGACTAGTACTCGATTTACAGTCCCTGTGAAATTAATATTTTATTACTTAATAACAACCATGCACTTACGGATTTCACACATCAATTGCTAGCCTAGGAATAGAGTTTCAAAACACACAACTGGATCCTGCCATATTGTAGAGCATCCAATGCAAGTGATGAGTTTAAAATAAATTTATATAAGTACTTCCTTAATATTATCAATTAATATATTTTAACTTATTTATGTAGGAATAGACTTTACCGCGACCAACTGATTGTTGAAAGCTATTTCACAATACCCATCAATGAAAGGATAATACTTTTGTCAATGCTTGATCGCAAGCCATAGATGTAGTTATCAAAACTTTATTAATTTTAAAATTTAACAATAACTTATTTTATGATTTGTATATTACATATTAGTAATATTTTCTTCTACATAGGACAATATGACTACAAGAGTTATATAGACATCTTAGCATGCCTTAGAGGGGAAGCCACAAATTCTATCTGTTGATATCATAAATGACATGTATTTTGAGGATGTTGGTGGGATGAAGAAGAGGTCTTCTACAATTTTAGCTTTAAGAGAAAGTTGTGTTTCATCATGTGATGTCTACTCCTGAGGTTAGGGGGCATCTCAGTTGTTCTTTTATTGATATACAAGAGTTGAAGGCAGAGAATACAGAATTAAAAGCTTCTGTGACTATATTAGAAGAGTCGATGTGGATTTTATATCTCGCATGATGTTATCTCAACCCCCTCCGATTTAGGTTTACCAACCCCCCCCCCCCTCCCCCTTCTTTTTATAAATATTCTATATAGATTTTTTATTTTCAGGAGATCCTATCTCAGATCGGTAGGTAAATATTATAACTGTTTGAGTTTTTTGAATATCTTGAAATAATGTACGGTGGTTTTGAAGTTTTCAAACATGTTTGAATACATTGTAATGGGATTATAATAGTTTGACATTTAGTTTGGTTTAGGAACATAATTTTAAGAATATTTAACAACCAAAGTAAAAATTCTCAATCCTTAATTTTATGATAGATATTTTTAAAATAATTATTAATTTAAATATCGAATAATAACTTTTCATCGTTAATTTAGCGATCAAACTGTGTACTTCGATCTTTAAATTTAACGATTGATTTCAATTTGATGATTAAATTAGCAATTGATCTATTATATGTGATCATTAAAAATTACCATTGAAGGAAATAAAAGATCTTGATCGTTGAATGTCAAATTTTTTGTGATTTATTATCATTTTTGATAAAAAAAAAACATACCTTTTCCTTTAAAAAAATCAAAATATCACTTCATTATTTATTTCATTTCGAAATACTTGTATTCCACCTATAGTTGTTATAATATATAACAACTAACCGACAATTATACCTCTAGTTGTTATAATACGATAGTTATTATAACATATAATAATTATTTTATATCGTAACAATTATGATAATTATTGTATAACATGTTAAAGTAAATTAATATCAAAATACTTTATCAAATTACTCAAAATTAATTTAAATTATTCTAATTTGATCAAAATCACTTTAGCACTAAATTATACCAATTATGCTCATAATTACTATAACTTGAAACAAGTTATAGCAACTATGATTATGACAAAATTACTGTTAGTAAAAATTATAACATAAGATATTATATCAAAATACACTTTAACCGACGTATCAGGATTTAATACTATTATGACCATAATTTGCACCGAAAAACAAACAAAAAAACACTCCTTTAATATGTACCTAAAATGATACAGAGGTCAAAGTTATAAACCTAAATGATACGAGGAAGGTTATGAAGGACTTAACTTGTTAGCTTAGTTCATTAGACAAAATGCAAGTACAAAACAAATAGATCACTAGCAATGGTTTAAGCGTTACATAAGGGGGTTAGCTCATCTTTATAGATTTTTGTTGATTAATTAGTAATACTAATTAATCTGTACAACCAAATTTAGCAGTTACAACAGAATGTGGTGAGTCATGATGCTTCACTACCCTCGTATATCTTTGTAGCAACTACGACAACAAATCTTTTGGGTGTCATTTGAAGAATTAATTCGGACCCTCAAAGCTGCAAGGCTAAATCCGGCTGTTGTGAATCAACTATTACACCTGAAGCTGGTGACCCAGGTGGTTGGAATCCAACATTAAGATGAGGGGAAGAATCTAACGTGGGCTGCACCATCACACCCTGCAGGGGACACTCTGAACCTTTGCCAGGATCTGGCAAGGAGCTGCTAGAATTTGTCTTGATTGAATCATCCATCGATGGTTGTCTTCCTGCGCTTGTGCATGTCAAGTTGTTGCTGCCCGACTTTGGAAGCATGTCAAAAACTTGAGCATGGGCCACATTTGCGTTCTTTCCAAGTGCAGCTGAGCCAAAGTGACCAGACAGAATACCTGCTGGTCTTACCATCTTACCAAATTCAGAAACCGTATTAACATCACACGCAGAATTTAACCCATTGATAATGGGTTGCATTCCTGGGTTTTGATTTTGCTGAAGAGGAACCTTTGACGGAATTGTCTTAGCGCTGCAATTGTTCACCATAGAAATAGAGCCATTTGGGCCTCTCACAGGCAATGGATCTTCTGAAGAACCAGAGGTAGCATTGGGTGCAACAGAGGATGCAGGATGGATCGGTCTGTTGATATGTCCTTCCTCAGCGACTGAATCATGTGGAGGTATTTCCTGTCTCACATGGTATTTGTCAATTGTAGATGTATTGCCAGAAATTCCAGGATCTTCTATGGGATTGGAAGATGAAACCACTATAGGTGATTTAGGGTTATGAGTAGATCCATTTTCTACAACCCAGCCAGGACCAAAGTTAGCTCCAGGAGGCAATACCATTTGAATCCTTTTGGCTGCTAGGACCCAGCCAATCGGGCCAAGCTTTGCAGCAAAACGAGCCAAGCTTCTTGCATATGCAAATTCCAAATGAAGACCAACCTGATCCGACAACGTAAAGAAGAGGAGCAGCCATAAGAAACCTAATATTGTAATGCCAGACAATTTGGAAAATCTGTCTCCAAAAAAATTTGTATAGATAGTATATCTTCATGAGATTGCGAGGGATTCAGTAAAAGAGAAAACCACATGAAAATTTATAAAAGGATATAAAACCATCCAACTGTTAGGAACTAAAACTAACACATTTACTATGAGACATGAACCATTGGTCCAAAATATTGGTGGAAATCTGTCGTAGACTTATTTAGGAACTATAAAGCCTCTCCATTACTCAACATAAAATGTGGGATATGTTAGATTGTCAATTCTCCACAGAGGCAGACATCTTCAGGACTCAATTTTAATGCAAAAAATAATCAACTAGTCACTAGTCAGTGAAGAATGAGGCCCACAACTGCCTTTACCACCACAAGTCATACTTCACTACTTAAACTCACCTTGTGAAATCTAATACTGTGCTTTCCAATGCCAATTATTCAATTCGGACTCAATAATAAATATGAATGACGAACAAACTTAATGGCAATTAGCAGCGAGCTCAAATTCTCAAATTCAAGTTAATGATAGTAGCAATCTAGATTCTAAGAGACTCATTAAGGCTCATAAATCCTCTCGTTAGCCCATGGCTTTCAAGTTAAGATGCCACATCAATAATGGCTAACTAAACATCTTTTTCTTTTGAACCTGGCAAGACATAATTTGAAATCAGGCACAACCTACATAACGTTGTTGGTTAGCTCACACTAAAATACAGCAGTTCATACTAACCTAGGTCACAGCTTAACTAACAGGGTAATTAATAGAAAGAAACAAGTAATCTTTTAAATAAAATAATTAATAATACTTACTGGTACGAGTTGCTTCCTAACCCCATCCAAGGTAGTAAAGATTGGAGATTCATGAATACAGCTAGAAATAGAAGACTGCTTATAAGTATCACGACGGTTCTCCTCAAATATACTCAGTTTCTTCCCAAATCTCGAAACTCCTCTTAGTGCAGATCCTAAAAAAAGATGCAAACGCCAACAGGAGACTATTTAAATGAATCATTTTAGGAAAGATTAAAACAATAACTTCATTGTAATAGAATGAAAAGTTAGTTATGAATACTTCTTCAACAACCTAAGGATTCATCCTCTCTATTTGCATTCTGCTGAGCAATCCATCCAAATGTACTAGAACCAAGAAGACCATATAAAACCCTGAAGGGTGTATTTCCTATGCCATGGTTGTCACATGACACTCCATTTCTTGAAAAGTCTTTTGCTAGATTAGGTAGCTTAGTACCATCCCCAGCATTTGTAACTGTTGCATCAGATGACAAGCCTCGCACAGCACGAACAGCAGGAGGTTGTCCAACCTTTTTGTTTTTGCTTGGTGGTCTGCCTCTCCTTATGACTGTCTTTGCTTCAGGTTCATTATCATCACTTTCATGCCTTAAGTTCTCAAAATTCTTGTTAGCAAGCTCTTGAATCACTCTGGCCTGCAAATATCAATCACTTTATTTAAAAATAATTGGCATCTCATGGATTCCATTTGAACTGAATAAAAATAAAAATGTGTTTATACCTGTCTAAAATAGATAGTGTCTGGTGCATTATAGCGCATGGCGTTTGAGGTGATTAAGTAAACATCATTCTGAAAATATACATGAAAAGATGGACATCATTCACTCTTAAGGGCATGATAATGTAAAATTGAAAGCTAAAACTAGAAATGACATTGTCTACAAGCAAACTCAAAAAATTCATCTATTAATCACACATAAGGATGACTATCAGAAAATTCACAACTCAATTAATTCAGAATTTGTAAAGTATGTATGCTCCAGCACCCAAAAAAAAACATATTCCTCCAAATTTCACGGTAAATCCACTTCCAAAAATCATGTATCAAATTGGTACAGCTTTCTAGTGTGAGACATCAGTGTTGCCACTTTATCCACATCTAGGTAAGCATCTATGGAAGTCCTATCAAAATGCCAAAAGACTTAACACCACAGAAATGAAAGATACTTAAATGACATTTCTCCTAAAGGCTAACCATATATGCCTAGCCCCATGTCAACAGGTATCTATGAGTCGAGAGTTCTATTGACAAAAGCATCAGAGGGGATCACTCCACAATGTAAGGCCAACAAGTTCAAAATCAAATTTAACAATAAGAAAATAGATGCAAAATCTGTCACTACAGACTAGACAGTCATTAATTTAATATTCCAATCAACACAAGTCCTAATGTACCTAGTATCAATTATTCCATTTATTTCACTAATAACAAGAAGCATTGTGGCATTAGTGTCACTTGGTATCAGGTTTTGGAAAAAGTACAAACTACAAAGAGTTTGGTATCTGAACAAAAAGAAACCAAACTAAAAATCAATTGAAGTTTATTGGTTTAGTTTTGTTTCAACAGAAAAATAATTCTAACAGAATATGCATTATTCATGGTAAATAAGTACATTTATAATGCAAATTTATTAATGATTCTGGACTAATATTTAGCATCTTCATACAAGATAATTATACCATGTTCAGACTGCTTAAAGTAGTTTAGTTCAAGGTACAGTATCATTTTATGCCAGAGTTTATGTCTCAAAATAGGACAGTACAATTTCAATACCACATCATGCTGGCATTCAGCATGATACACTTCAAATTGTGATGAGATCAACTCATGAGTTTTAATCCTATAATATCCGCTTAGCTTATTTAGCTCAAAATATATGTCTATAGTAATTGAAAAGTCAATTAAAAACACAAAATTACTATAATATGACAAACATCTCAACTAATGATCACTACTTAATATCAAAATGAGTGTCACACGTCAAATAAAAGCATTCATTCTTGAAACATCCTAGAGATCATCCTGATAATAATCATTATAATATCAAAATGAGTGTCACACACCAAATAAAAGCATTGGTTTTTGAAACATACTAGAGATCAACCTCCTAATTTCTTTTTAAGAGCTTGATTAAATAATGCTCTTAGAATCTATGATATTGAAACTAATTTCTCCACATGTCTATAATATCTCAGTTAACTACTAGCAGTTAAACTTGGACTGACACAATTGGAATTGAATCAAAAAGGTCTAGGGCATAAATATATCTTGATTTCTTCGATTCCATTGTCACTCCTTTTTAATGGTAATAGTCTCATATTGATATTTCCTCACCAAGGTTTAAAATATCGAACCGTGCCGAGGTTTCAGTCCCGGACCGGAACGATACAGTTTCGGTACCATGCCGGTATAGTTTCGGTATTTTTAAAATATAAAATATATTAATTAAAATAAAAAATTTAATCTAAATATTTAAAAATAAAAATAATTTTTTAAAAAAATAATAATAAGATAATTTTATAGGTTTTAATAAAGCCTATTCAAATTATCTCCAACTATAGCTAGGAATTGATTATTAAATCTCAATTAAACCCTAAGTTAAAAACTGAAGAAAAAAAAATCGCGAGTCGAGTCGCGACTGCAGTGCCGCGCTCACACCCGCGCGTCACCGTGGCCGCGCAACGTCTCCCCGTCGGAATCGCTGGTGTCGGTGATGTGCCGGTGCCGGTGCGTCGACGTTTTAATAAAGCCTATTCAAATTATCTCCAACTATAGCTAGGAATTGATTATTAAATCTCAATTAAATTTCGGCCGTATCGCGCCCGAAATTTTCACTTCCCCTCCCTTTATTTTTGTAGTATTTCATATCCTCTCCATTATTTGCAAAATAAAATTGAAGCATAAGTCACTTAGTACCCTGTATTGGCAAAGGCAACACAATATTGATATCAATCGACAAATGGAATAATACGTTTGGTTATGCTAAATATAGCAATTGACACTTGAAACCACAGTTTAATTAAACTAAATAAACCTTGATTATTGTCTAGTTGAGTTGGATTTGTTTTCCCAAGTTTATTTGCACACCCATAAACATCAAATAGCAATGAAATGAGTCACATGCCCTTCATAAGAAAAGGCTCACCATGGAATGGATAAATCAATTGCCTACTTGGCCGTCAATTTTGTCATACTTACGCATAGCAAATCTCCAATCAAGTGTGCTTAAGATCAACCCTAGATAATAAGAAAAAAAATGCATTTTTTCCAATTCATTTGCACACCCATAGGCGTTATAGATAAGTGAAAATTATCTCTACACCTCTCATAGGAAAAGCCTCGCTATAGCATGAATCAATCAATTGCTTAATTGGCCTTCAATTGTCATCATGCTTAAGCATAGCAAATCTCCAATCAAGTATACTTAAAATGAACACCAAATAGCATAAAAGAATATGCATTTTTTTTTCCAATTCATTTGCATGGCTATAGGCATTATAGATCAATGAAAATGAGCTCAATGTCCTTCGTAGGAAAAGGCTAACTATTGCATGCATTAATCAATTTCCTGGTTGGCCTCCAATTGTCATCATTCTCAAGTATAGAAAATCTCCAATCAAATATACTTAAAATATGAACCCCGGTTAGGATTAAAATATGCATTTTTTTTCTAGTTCATTTGCACGCCCACAAGCATTATAGATCACTGAAAATGAGCTCTATGCGTTCCATAGGAAAAGCTCACTATAGCATGGATCAATCAATTGCCTAGTTGGCCTTTAATTGCCATCATACTTAAGCATAGCAAATCTGTGATAAAGTGTACTAGAGTGAATCCTAGCTAACATAAAGATGTGCATGACAGGAATGCAAAGATAAAAACAAGAGCATGTTATCATGTTGTCAGAAATGTAATAACGTGAACACTTGCAACAGTCCATGACTCTGGAACATAAACAGAGTTGAAATAAGAATTAGGATATTGACATGGCAAAATCATCAGATTTGATTGGCCTGAATTGGCCAGTTATTGTCAAGAATTACTGCAAAATTAGTTGATATGTATTCTTCACAAGCATTGGATGAACCTAGTGAGGATTGGTTGATACTGAGAGTGATAAATACCGCTACGCAAACCATGATGAGATATTTAAGAGGTCACTTTAAAAAGAAAAAGCCAGTACCAAGGTAACCAAGTGAGCAATAATACAAAAACCAATTCTATAGAGGCAAAACTTTAAGATGTCTAGATTGTCACACTGATGATATGGAAGATGGCATTGTTGCTTTGTAGCATGTCATGACGTGGTTTTTCTTGCAACCAGTTTCCAACCTCTTTATATAGTCAAAAATGGTTAGAAAAGCTCGCCTTCAGCCTTGCATGCCAAGTTGCTTCCCTGAAACCTTGGATGTTTTTAAGCACTTCAAATCTCACAATTCTTGAGACGGGTTCGTCTTAAGGGCAACAAGTTTATGTATCTAGCAGAAAGCAATTACAGAACTCTAAAGCTAAGTATAAAGACGATACATCTTTCTCAGAGACCCTATTAAGGACCTTCTTGTAACTATAGATGTATAATGGCTTACCTATAAATATCCTTAACTTGATATATATAGGTAGAAGTCACTACTTGGCAGCTAAGCCTTTTTCCCATTATTCTGTATGGTATCAAAGTCTTAGGAGATCTCTCGACATTACCTCAAATGAGAAATTCTTGTGATCATAACCCATGCATGCAACCATCCATTGATTTCCTCTCCAAGTGATTTCTCTAATTGAAATGTCTGATACTGATACAGGTTCTCAGTTCTCATAAGCTTTAGTACAATGAATGCTGCCTCTTCTGAGATTGTTGCCTCTTCTACATGCAGGTGCATCACTTCAGCAGCATGTTCAATGCAAACAACTTGTTAGTGCATATCAATCTCCACTTAGAGATTGTCAATCTTCTCATCTTCCTCAGCCATAGGTGATCCTTTGGCATTTTTGAGCCATTCAAAAACAGAACCGTCATGACAACACCAATGTCCATTGTTGGGTTCACTTGAAGTCCATAACAAGGTAATCAATTGATCAGAACCTCATCTAACAAAGCAATCCGCACCAATGTTCCATTTACCCTAGAGGCTACCTTAAATCCAAATGAATAACAAGTTCTGAGACTCCTCCATCACCACTCTCTTTCTCTGAAATTGCTTCAAGCCTTCTTGGTTGAAGATTATCACCCTGGACAAATTAAATGAGAAAGGTCACCTATGCTACTTTTATTTAGGTCAGTCAAGGTCAATTGGAGCATTGAATAACAAAGTCATCAATGTCTACAAATCCATTAGAGTTTTTATCCTCACAGCTCACTAATGTATAGAGAATAATGGGTGTGTTTCCATGTATCATCAAGTTTGGATTTAGATAAAACACATATCATGTGAAACCCAAAAAAAATTTATTCTTCTTTGTCTTTTCCTGATTTTTATCTAAAAGGTTACCCATTTCTTCTAGCCTCTCACAGTTTTCTTTATGCTTAAGCTTTATTGCTAATGTATGATTTGAACATTTAGATGCTATCTCACCTTCACTATGACAATAAAAACATTAAATTTCATACCATGGAAATGTTAGGGGAGAGAGAAAAACTTTAGGAAAGTGTGAGCAGGCCATGTGTTTCTGTCAGTTTCCTTAAGCAGAAATTATTGGAGGAAAAGAGATATAAGGGAATTATTTTTTTCATTTAAACCCCTCAATCCCCTTCGACGTGAATCCGACTAAAAGGAAAAGCACTAGTGCTGTAAGGACCAAAATACCCTTTCAATATTTTTGATAACCTTAGAGAATGTGTCTACACTCTTCTCGCATTGCTATCTCGATCTTCTAGCATGCTATTGAGACCATCTCGCAATCAGGTATTTCCCATAACCTCATCTCCTCACCTAGGCTTTCCTTTTTTCTTAATGTGTGTTTGTTTACTGTCATTGAGACCAACATTTCGCAATCGAAGAATAAGTCGAGCCTAATCGACGCTACCAACAATGAAGGATTTTTCTAAATAAAACATTGTCAATCGAGGCATTGAAGAAGATTTGCCAAATCTAAGGTTGGTTCCAAGATTATAAGAAAGCATGTTAGTGGCATAGTTTGGAAAATGTTGTTTTCCTTTATTTGTAGGAAACAAGCAAATTAATTTTTACAACTATTTTATCCCCTTGTAAGAAAGGGTGCAAGAGTAATTTTTCTCATACCATTTCTTTAGTATTGCCCTTCTGCAAATCAATTTTCCCAATGCCTTCCGTTTTTTTATAAGAAACACAACATAAATTTATTAGTCTGTCATTTCAAGATTACAGTTATGGATTTCTAGTCTCCTATGGTTAGTTCTATCGAATGGTGCAAGAATTAACATTACTTATTAGATAAATGATCCAAGACGAATACTGCAAATTTGTCTCCACAAAGACATTACCCTACAGGTTAGGATGCTAAATTTTTAGTCTTACAGGTTACACAAACAAATGTAGAAAATTTAAGATATTTGCTTGAACTCTATTACTTTATTTCATGTCTCTTATATCAAATCAGTTAAAAAGGACTACACCTCACTTTGCATATCCTATGTTGATAAACATATTGAGAATTAATCCAAATTCCTCTCTAATGTCACTATATATACATAATTCCTCAAATTAAATTAGAACGTTCCACCAAAAGAAGTATCCACTTGGTAAACTATTAATTCTCAAAGTTGTGCAACATATTCTAGTTCATTTTAATTCTTAGTTCAGTCCAGTGCATGATACGTGTCTCACCTAACTATTTTAAGTTTGCGTGAACACTTTGTCAAAATTTCATAGCAACTCTCTCAAACATTATTTTATCAAATTGCATTAGTGGTTCATCATGTCATACCAATCAAGTAGGCTTCTGTATTAGTTAATCAGCCAAGGAATGAGTTTGAATCTAAGTTACTTTTAAAACTAGAAGTTTCTCTAATATATTTTGGATGTCCTCTTAACTCACTCCTTGTTTTTTTTTCATGTCTATTATGTTGATTCATACTTAATTATAATGTGTAAGCAACTGACTTAAAATTTTCCTAAACATATGGCGTAAGTGTCATCCTGGAAGCTCCAATTTATAGGCATTGAGTAAAATTAATATGGGTAATAGGATTCAAAAAATATGCTATCATAAATAGGGTCCGCCCAGTAGTGAAATGAGTACTCATAGGTCAAGTAATTTCAACATGTCCAAGTAGCCCATCCCAGTTCAAAAAAATCTTGTTCAACAATATCTAAAGTAGTATTGTCAGGTACAATTAACTACCTTAGGTTAGCCATCAATTTGGAGGTGGCATATTGTGCTGAACAAGAGCCTAATTCCTAGCTTTCTCCATAAGGTTTTCCAAAAATAGCTAAGGAAATTTACATCTTGATCTCAAACAATATTTAGGTATTCCATGTAACCTAATAATCTTGTCGACAAATAAATCAGCAACATGAGAAATATTACCCATCTTATGTCATGAAACAAAGTGAGCCATTTTGGAGGTGCAATTACCACAACCATAATGGAATCTTTAAAGCATACCCAATAGAAATGTTCTCAGAGAATAACAAAAGCCTTGTTCATCCAAAAGTGTACGGCTAGCCCTCCACTATATGCTTCTCAAATCAACAGTTATTAGGGGCTGAAATTCCATATAGAAACGGTAACAAACATAGGATCAAACCATAGGTTAACTAACATGGGGTTAGGTCATTCTTGGTTAGTATGGGCCTTCTCTTCATATACCTTGATCCCTTCAAACAAAGAAAACTGATCTGATTCTTGAAAGAAATAGAACATTTTAGGTTTTCATACAATTTTTCCCACCATAGCACATCAAATACTTTCTGAAGATGCTCTGTATGTTCAACGTTAATTCTGAATGCACACTAAGATATCATCAAACTACAAAATGATAAAATTGCTAAGGAACCTTTTCAAGAAATGATTCATTAGCCTCATAATAGATTAGAAGCATCAGAAAAACCAAAAGGCTTTACCATCCATTATAAAGGTCACATTTTGTTTTGAAAATGCCTTCCATTCATCCCTCCATGTGGATCTGAGGATAACACTCTTTAGATCTATCTTGGCGAAAATTTTGGCACCTTGTAGTTCATCAAGAACGAAATTCAGCCTTGGAATAGGATAGTAATACTTTTAACATTATGGAGTTGATAGCACAGTTGTCTACCATGCACATAGATCTTTTGAAATGAGAAGGAAAACCACTAAAAATGAACTCATCAATTAACAAATATATACAAGAAGCTCATCTACTTGCCTTTGGAGCTCTCTTGCCTAGTCTTAGATTGTACCTATAAGTTGATCTATATGAAAAGGTAGCTAGAATAAAATCAATTTGGTGTTCTATTCCCCCTTATAACAGGTAGCTGAGGTGGCAACTCTTTTAAGGAAAATATCCCTAAAAGTATTGACAGATTTGGCTTTGGAAGATAGAGCAGTTCGTATTCAAATCTCTTTCAATCACTACCAAAGTAAACACTGATTCCCACCACAAAAGACTCTTTAAATCAGTGCCTTGCTCGAGAAAAGACCATTATTAATTTCTCCATTGGACTAACTTCTGTAACTTTGATGTGGGCTAAGAGGAGCCAAAGTAATGTTCTTGTCATCCTTTGAGAAAGAATAAATGTCCTTGAAACCACCTACAATGATTTCATTAATGTGTTGGGCACAACGCAGCAGTAAAAGACACGGTGGATTGCTCACGCACCCAGGGTTCGATTCCCATGCAAGACACCCTACGCCCGCAGTGCTCGAACTATTAGGACAGTCAGACTGTTGTGTCACGAGCTGCTTGCACTTTTGAATTTACCCAGTGGGTGAACCGAAGAAAGACGCAAGCCCAGATATCTGGATTAACAAAATAATAATAATAATAATAATAATAATAATATTTATTTTATAAATCTCATCACTTATTACCTCTTGTGTAAACATGATAAAGAAATACAACTATGAGAATGTAGATTACCTTGATTCAAAATATAATAGAGTGAGGATAAGCTTAAAACCCTAAGGACTAACATGGACAATCTAGAACAATTAAAGGACATATTATCAAGCAACCAAAAAATATAGTAGGAGAAAAAATTTAAAAATATTAGATTATTCAAGAAACACTCGCATATCTCACCTAAACATGATATGCATTATGATGATTGACCATACCTACACATAAGGAAGAACATTTTCCTAAATACAATAAAGGTATAGGTTTATGTAAGAGTTAGGAGATATGACTAGACAAGTAAAGGTGGAAGCCCATAATTTTGAAGGATAGTAAGATCCGAACACATTTCTTAATTGCTAGCCAAATTTTGCATAATCTTAGTTGAATGAGCACAATTTGCACAACAACAACAACACAAACAATCTAAACTAATACAAATAAGAACCTATCATAAAATTGGGCGAAATAAAAGAAAAAAGATTGAAGAAATCTATCTGTGAAGCTAGGGAAGGCCTTAGAGATGTCTTCATTTACTTCCTTTATGAACTTAAGTTGGAAATTTGAAGAGAAGTTAGAGAAGTTAAGATGTTTCCCCAAACGTCATTAGAAGAGATCTATCACAAGGCCATAAAATTTGAACATATCCTAAATATTTCTCCAGTCAACTGAACCCACCATATAGGGCGTCACCATTAGGGAGTCCTTCCAACTTAACGGAATTGTCATCCAATGGGTAAAATCCAGCCAATAAAAGCTTAGAAGATTAGAGAGACCTAATCTTAATCCTATGCCTAATCTTAACAATATAATTGTCATAGCAGGGAGCATTGGCATCAAATGTCCACATCGGGACTTTACCATAGTACCCAAACAAGAGCCTAAAAAAATTAAATAGCTTACTTCTAGTTTAGAGACATGACAAAAAAGTCAAGACCATAAATGAACTCCTAACTTAGGAAGATGAGAAAAGGACAAGGGAGTATCAGTGGATGTGCATATTATCCACATCCACTTCCAATGAAACATGGAGACACACCATTAGTTTTCTTACTTTCACAAAAATATGGGGATAAATCGTGAAAAAATGGCATAAATAGTGAGAGTTGCATGAACACTTTTTCCACAAAAAGTCAAAAACCCATCTCAGTTCATACAAAATTGTATAGGTAGACTAAACATCCTTTTTAGTTATAAGACATATTTGGTCCCTAACACCACGATACCATATCTATATATATATATATATATATATATATATATATATAGTGGAGCATTCTTCCTATATTTGTTTTCTATATCTTCTTTGATAGGTCCTAACTCTACCACTTCTCTATAACTCATACATATTGGGATATATCTATATTCTTACGTATAATAGGCAGAATTTCATATTATACCCTCAGTTGAACTAAAGTTATGGATAGATTAATTATCCCTTTCAATTACAAAGAGACATTTCACCCCTACAAAAACAATAAACAGCAGGGCGTCCTTCCCATGGATTTTACCAACGTCTTCTTTCGTAGGCCTTAACTCTATGACTCGTCTATAACTCACTAAATATTTATATTCTTAGGTACAAATAGACAAAACACCATCTTATACAAGATAGACAAATCAAAGTCTAAACTCTAAACAAAGACAACTCAGTCTATAAGTTAGTCCTTTCACCTTCTTACACAATCTCCTTTTGAGTGATGTTAGTTTTAATTGCCTAAGACATTAAGTTATCTAACGAGTTACCATCACTATGAGCTATTCAATATATGATGATCTACTCATTAATTCACAATTATCAAATCTTCCAATCTACCACATGAATTCCAAGAACACACTAAGTTGAATAAGCAAGCTAAAGATCTCTTAAAGGAAAGCATTATCAAGGATAGCATAAACCTTTCTGCAACCCATATATTATTGACACCTATAAAGGTTAGCACTTGAAGAATATGCCAAGAATCCCCAAAAATATTTGACTAAAACATTATTTAATCATACTTCTTTAGACCATGAAAGATGATTATACAAGAATACTCTCTTAGCTTGAACATGAATAGTTGATGCATTGGAAGGAAATTGATCCCTCATTTTGTTTTCTTGAAGAAAGGAAACAAAAAGAGAAATCTTTTCAGCATTTCCATTTCCTCAGACAGAAAGAAAGAAAGGAAATTTATTTTGTGAAATTGATAATTATAACATAAAAAATACAAAAACTCAGCTTGAAAAATAAAAATTGATTTATTTTGTTAAAATTGTTGACATTTTAGACATAATAAAAGCTTTTCGCTCGATCTGGGCAGAAACTATTTTTGCCAAAGCTGAAGAAATTGTTTCCTTGCTTCTTTTTTCCCATCATTTCCATTCAAGGTAATAGAGGGAAAGGGAGGGCTGGGAACTCTTTCCTTGGATTGCTTTCTTTCCCAAATCTTTGCACCAAAGGAAATACTAGTCAAAGGTGTACCTTTAAGATGAAAAAGAATCATTATGCTAGTACACACATTTATTTTTAACTAAATGGTCCAATGCTCATTAGTTTACATATCTTGGTGTACATGATGAACAGATAATAACAAAAAAGAACCATAATCTACAGATCCCCTACAAGAGCACGTGAATCATAAACAAGAAGGGAATTTGATTAATGATTTCCAGATTGATCTCAAGAAGGAAGTTACAAACCAACTTGATAAAAGTATCCCTGATGAGAATAAACCTTGCTGAAGTGATATTTTTACTAATTTTTGGCACCTAATTTTCAAGTTTGTTTTACTTTAAACTTTAAGACATCAATATTTACTTTACCTCCTCAAACTAATGAATGTGAAACTTGAAAGTCATTGTGTTGATCATAAAGTTCAGGTATACAGCATAAAGTTTCTCAGAAACATGAAGTTCAGGTATACAGCTTGATCTAGAAACTTGGTATCATATGATATGAAGTTCACCTATAATCCACCAATCCTTGAAACTTGAAAGCCATTGTGTTAATCATGATGTTAAGGTATACACAAAGCATAACATTTCTTTGGAAAGGAATGCTTGATTTAAAAACCTAATATGATATGAATTTCAATGGTAATTCACTAATTCTTGGAGACAACAAAAAGGAAAAAGCTTGACATAGTAAAACTAAAAACTAGATAATCAGAGCTACATCATTTATATCAGATAAACATAGAAGTATCTAATGGTCCAAACATAATCAAGTGGCCCACAAAAAGGTCATGTCAGCTCTGGCCTACAGCTAGATTTTGATTAAGAACTCAATCTCACCATACTCTGCTTTTCCACCAAAACACCACAACTACAGTATAATCCTCCATGTTCTCTAGTAATCATGTGCAAATATGGACAAAGTATAGTATTTTGAAGAAGTTAATTTCATTTTGTAAGAAATAAATGATAAGAAACAAGCAGAATAGGTAGGGATGGAAACCACTCAAAAACAAGGAAAAGTTAATGAGATAACTGGAAGAGGGAAAAAAAGAACACACTGAAAATTAGGTACCTCCTAGATGAGGAAAGGAAAACTGAAGTAGGCTTGCCAATTCTTATGATCACTACATTGATAAGAATGTCTTAACTCAGCTGGATTGACAGGAAATTTTGAAGAAAAAAAATAATAAACAAGAAGGAACACGATTGCATTAATAAAAGGGTAGCCCGATGTATGAAGCCCCCATATTGGTGAGGTCCCGAAGAAGGTTCAGACCTACATTAGGTCTATTATACGCAGAATTATCTTGTATTTTGCAAGAGGCTATTTTCGCAATTCGAACCTGTGACCTTAAGGTAACATGGCAGCAAAGGCTCCCCTTCAATGCGAATCCAATCATATAACAAATAAATGTGGATTAAGAAAGGACCTGATCTCCAATTACCATAACAGTATTACTGATCAAGAAGATAAATCAATACAATTTTCCTCACACGAAAATACAAATTAGCAATAGAGGCCACTTTGCATAAAAAAGCTCCAAATCTATTTTTTCAACTTTGCGGATATTGTTCCCTTTCCATTGATCAGAGTCACCGAGTTAAAAGAATATGGAGCAAAAAAGAATAAAGTCAGAAAAGTTAAAGTACATCAACATTTATTGATAAATAGAGTCAAAAGTAACCACTCAATAAATAGAGTCAACTTAGTGAAGAGAAAAAGCAAAGAAAAGGGAAGTTCATTATAGGGGTTAAATTATATACTTCATCAAAAAGAAGAAAAAATAATCTCCAGTAACTTCTACAAACCTCAAACTGTTCCAGATTATTATATTCTCCGCCTAACAATTTCATCCTCACGGTTCCAAAATCCATTGGTTGCTCTATGACTTCATGATAATCAGGAAGCTATATAATATCAGATACACTATTAGTAGCCATTAATGTAAAAGATCATGTATGAACAGAAGAAAATATGAGTATGCAGATTTGTGAACTTTAGAACACCTCTTCTGGATCTACTGGCTCTGAGAAGACACCATAGGTATCTTTCCTGAAGAAATAATAAAGCACGACGAAATAATAATTCAGAGTAAAAACGGAACAGTAAAAAAAATGTCATAATTAAGATTACAGCGCAATAGAGATTCCAAGATAGATAACAGGAGACGCACTTCTGTAGCCTATCGAGAATGAACACCAACAACTTTTGGTCGGGCAAAGGCGTCGTGGGCCCCAAATCTGCTTGGCCTCCTGCTATTCGCAACAATTAAATCGATTGTTTTTTCTTTCAATATCTACGATCGCATACCACTAACCACGAATAAATGCATGAACACCGACCTAGAATCGGAATCGAGTCGGTCGCTTTCCGGAAAGTATTGCTCTCACCCTGAAGAACAACAAAATAACCAAAATATAAATAATTTTAAGACAATAATCCCTGAAATTGAGAGAAAAAATAGAGTCGAAGTACAACCACAGGTCATCAGATAATCGCTGGGAGGTAATAAAAGCGCAAATCCACATGGAGGAGAGAAGAGCGAGCAGAAAGAAGACAAAGGCAAAAGCTTTTTTCAATGCAGCGGTCAGAATTTTTTTGACGAAACGAAGAAAAACACGGGATCAGGTACAACGGAAGTCTCTGTACGAAAATTTTCACAAAGCAGCTGCTTCGATTTCCGAATAAATGATTGTAGTTGACCTAGTCAAAATTCAACTCTTCTCTGTCTCTCTCCTCTCTCCCTCTCGCTGTAGGAGTCCACTGAAGAAGGAAAAGAGATCAAAAGAGAACGAAACCCAAGGAGCAAATTCGACCCGACAAACACGCAAATATTCCCGATCCATAGCCGCTGCTACCGTATCAACCTCCCCAAATCACCTCCATTTATATTTAAATAAGGAAACTCCTATAAATCAGAGACTGACTCCGAGAAACCCACTACAGTCCACTTCCCGAACCTCACCACTCATGAATCTGCACGCTCCAAATTATATACGCCGACCGCAATGCCGACGGCATGATCAGAAGTGGGCAGGTCCGAACCTTTTTGTCACGATCTCCGTGACTAGTCTTGCTCCGCTTGGGTTCGGGGCCTTCAGAGTCAGAGGAGGACCCAGCCGAGCGCGAGGGAAGGTGGAGCACGAATTTAAGCTTCTTCTCCTTGCGCTTGGCGCCGGAGCCACCGCCTTCCTCCTGCTTCTGCTCCTCGTTCTCATCCTCATCCTGATCCCCCTGGGGCAGGGACGGACGAGGGTCTTCCTGCGGGGGGTTAGGATTTCGCCGGGTGGCGCGGCGGGAGGAGGATTGAGGGAATTGACGATTGGGGTTAGGGTTAGGGCTGGGCTTATTCTCTTGCTGCTGCTGCTGGCGGAGGCTTCGTTTCTGGAGATCGAGGAGGGAGGGGCGGCCCTTCTTCTTCTTCTTCTTCTTCTCACGCTTGGCCACGTCGGCGGTGCGACGGCCGCGGTTGCCCATTTCGGCACCTGCCTGTCTCACTCTCGCCCCTGAAAACGGAGAGGTGGCGTGGCGGTGGTGGGCGTTCTTTTCTTGGCTGGTGGGTAATTTAACTACTTTTGTTTGGGCATATTAATTTAGCGGCTCATGAGGTAGAAACACGTGACCAGTCGGCGGGCCACGTGACTGCGCTGTGGGACCCGACGTGTTCTTTTCGGAGCCGAAGCTTTGGCGAGGCCACAGGAGCGAGAGTAGTCATCAGTGAGGAGGGCTCTACCATTCGCAATGAGTAGCGGTGGGACTAAAAAGTAAAAAGTTTGAAAACTGTTTTTTTGCAAATGATGAAGAAAATCACTCTTTACCATACAATAGGTTATATGCTGAGAATGCATATAATCTTTTTAAAAAAATTAATCTTATCCAAACAAATTTTCTATTGTTCAGGATTACTAATTTATTTAGAAAAAATATATAAAACAACCTATTTTATGAAGATATTAAATTCATAAAAGAAGTTTTTAAAAATATTATTCTAATATACTCAATATTATTTGTGTACTTTTGGTACAATGATGTGTTTTGATGTGGTATTTTGATATGGCTACTAAAGGATTTAAGTTAAATTTATCTGTGTTTTCATTTATGTGCATTGAGTGTCCAAGAGAAAAGCAAATTGCACATGGAATCATGGAGAAGTCAGCATGCGGGGTTGTCGAAGCCAAGTCGAGCAGGAGGCAGACTTAGAGTATGGTAAGCAGATGTGAGGATTGTGCATACCAAGTCTGAGCATTTAGCCAAGTGAACTTGCAGGAAAACGCAAGTTAGGACACGTGATGAGATACATGCCATGCGACACGACGAATGGAGCAGTAGTGGATTGTTTTACCTAAGTCCGCGGTGCAGGCTTAGGCCATACACATGATGTGCAGGTTGACATTTGGCATGGTGCCAAATCAACAAGTAATGTGGACAAACGGTTTTGACATGTAAGCTAGGGTGGTTAGCAAAACTACCATATAACTACTATAACTTCCAATGTAACCACTGCCTACGCATCATAAATAGGCAAGGTTAGACATTAGCAAGGAGGGCAATTCTTGAGGAATTGGTGAAGAGCAAATCTGTGAGGTCTACTTGTCTTCCTTTGTTATTATGAATAATAAAGGTTACCAGGTTGTAATTATGTTGATGATTACTTGTCACGATTAAATCGGATGGATATTCTCAACCAATCAAAGAGCCAAAGTAGATGAAGGTGATCAACAAAGGATGGCATCGAGTAGGCTTGGAGGGATGAGTGTCAGATCAATATTTATAGATTGTATGAAAAAAACTAAGTTATGTAAACTAAAATGCTCAATAGCTTCATTCCTGCACCTTTGGTAGTCCTTGGTTGGAAATTCCTACACCTTTGGAATCCCTAATATAGTCCTTGTTTATAGTGAATGGAAATTGTATGATGAATGACTTTAGCTTCAGTAAAAAAATGAAATCTACCACCCTAATAGTCCCATACAGTCGGCTCCACGACCATCTGTGAAGAGGTAAATCAAGAAGCTATAGGGCCATAACGGAGGAGGGCACTGCTTCGGCTTCGTCAAGATTCGACTCTTATCCACTTCAGCAAATCTGCTCCATAGTAACCAACTCAATTATGCCCCGAGGGCATATGATGAATGACAAATTTATGCAAATGGACACAAAACAACAAGCAATGATTCAAATGGATTAAGAATTACATGAAAATAACTTTTGAGTGCGATGATGAGTTACCTAAAGAATAAGAGATGTTAAGACTCGTACGAGCTAAAGGGGTGAATAACTTCGCTCGCTTTATCTTGATTTTATGCTCATCGTTTGAATGCACAGTAAAAAACTTGACACAAATTTGATGTCACATAGTCCCACATCTAAAACACATAAAAAAGATCATGAATTTAAAAGGATGGAAGATATCTCCATTGATATGAGGCCTTTTGGGGAGAGCCCAAGAACAAAACCATGAGGGCTTAGGCCCAAAGTGGGCAATATCATGTCATTGTGGAGATACGAACATCCTTTTGGACCCAACAAGTGGTATCAGAGCGAGGTCGCTCTTCACCGGACTAACCGCTGGATGAGCCATGATCTGGATCTAACCATGTGGGTTAAACCTTAAAAACAAAGGAAGTGGGTGATCCCGTGTTTGAATCAAGAGGACCAGACACCGGGCAGAAAGTCCTAGTAGGCCGAGTGGACCGAGGGGCAGGAAATCCTGGTTGCGGCTGGGCAGGAAGTCCTAGTAGGTCGAGTGGACCGAGGGGCAGGAAATCCTGATTGCGACTGGGCAAGAAGTCCTAGTAGGTCAGGGTGGACCGAGGGGCAAGAAGTCCTAGTAGGTCAGGGTGGACCGAGGGGCAGGAAGTCCTGGTGGGTCAAGGATTTGGACATCAAACGGAGGCTTTCCGTTTGAGGGGGGCCTGTGGTCCTTTGTTTGAGGGGGGGATTGTTGGGTTGCAAAGGTGCAAACATAGTCCCACATCTAAAACACATGAAAAAGATCATGGATTTAAAATGATGGAAGATATCTCCATTGACATGAGGCCTTTTGGGGAGAGCCCAAGAATAAAACCATGAAGGTTTAGGCCCAAAGTGGACAATATCATGTCATTGTGGAGATACGAACATCCTTTTGGACCCAACAGATTTTACTTAGTATCCACCTCTAAAAGTGACTAATCCAAGACCTAGTCTTTAAGATCTCCCACCACTATAATCTTTTCCTTTTCGAATATCTTTCACACGCTCTTACAATAAATTTCTAACAAGAACACAACAAAATAAGATATAAAGATAAATGAAATAAAAAATAACTTTACAAAGAGGAATTTTCTTTCCTTATTATTTGGAAATATCTCTTATTGATCTGGAAATACAAGAACATTTTACTACAAAACCTCTAAAAAATGGCACTGAAAATCTCCTTAAAATGCCTCTTTTAAAGCCTTTAGGTCAAGAATGATTTCCACCTATCAATTGATTGATAAGGTCTCTAACACTGTTCCTGTCGTTGAGTGACCTCTGATCTTTCAAAAATCTATCTGATTTTGTTGATTATTTGAACATCAGTCAACTGATTCATCTAGCAATTGACTGATAACAATTAGTCAAATCTCACAATCGAATCAATCTACTTCTGTTCAACTCCTGATCAACATCAGTCAATTAATATCAAACATCAATCGACTGATGTCATTAATCGAGTTGAATGGTTGAATTGATCATCTTCTGTTTGATTTCTAATCAACATTAATTGACTAATGTAGTCAACCATCAATTGACTGATGTTATCAGTCGAGTCAAATAGTCAAATCGATTAGCTTCTATTCGATTTTTAAAGTCGTTAGTCGACTGATCGGATGCATCAATCCACTAGTACTATAGAAAGCTATTGTTTACAAGTATTGTAGTAAAATATTGTAGCAATACTCTAACACAATACTGTAGCACAACTACTATAGCAGTACTTAGTACAATTACTACAACAATCCTATTTTACAATTACTACACCATATCAATTGATAAATACTTCTATTTCAACCCTATTAAAATTGAATTCTTACCTTATTTGATATCAAATTGATCTCAACTTATCAAAACTTCTTTTGTCTGACATCTGGTCAATCTTGACTTATCGATATTGTTGGGTTCTCATGTGAAAATCAACATAAAATACACAAAAAGGAACCCATCAGAGATCCATGCAAATTCTTGATTAATCATTAGTCTAAAAAATTTACCTCTAGATGCACAGAACCTTTGTGAATTTGGAGAGTAAAGCCGATCTTAGCACGATTAACATGTTTCGGCCTCTAAGGTATCCACACAAGCACACCGCCTAGGTACTCATCTCATGAGCAAAATTAAAAATCCCTATCTTAATGACGCAGTGCTAGCTACTATTTAAATTAAGATTCAAAACTTAACTTTTAGGGTTCACACGATCTTATCAGATAAGATCATGTTACGTGGGTATAAACCCGCGAGCTTCATTTGGTTTGGGCCCATTTGATATAAACAAGATTTGGTTTGGCTCTATTTGATTAAACCCATTGCTGTTGATGTTGTCAAATTAACAACTCCATTTCTAACTTTTATTGTTCTAACAATCAATTGCTCTAGTAGACTGCTCTTCGATGAGTCGACTAGTCAATTTACTATTCCTATTTCTGGATTGAAAAGAACAATTCTATACATTCTTATTTTTGCCTAAGTTAGCTACCAAGTCAACTACTTTGCCTAGTCGACTATTAATAAATTGATAGTCAACTCAATACCCTAAAGTCTAAACATCAGTAATTGAATACCTCATTCTGTTTGTGCTTTTATTAGTCAATTGCTAACAAATTATCCGTCGTCTACATAACCTAAATTTAAAATATTCCAAAAAGAATACCTCATGTATTCGACTGCTCAACTTACTTGATTCTTAAGTTCAAGTCTATTTTTTCTTTGTTCCAATAAACAAGTTCACTTATGTTGCTTTCAAGACTTTATCTTTACTTGTCAAAAGATCTTCATATCTCCAGGGATTTCATTTTGCCAAGAGATTCCCCGTGACTCTAGGTCTTCATTTGGTCAAGAGATTTTTTGTGCCTCTAAGATTTCATAATGCCAAGAGGCTACATCATGCTTTTAGTTCATCATGCCAAGAGTCTCTTCGTGCCTCTAGGACTTTTTATTTGTCTAACATTTCATCATGGACTTATTAGGACTTTGTTTATCTGTCTCACATTTATTCTCAACTTGCTAAGACTTCGGACTTTCATTAATTGCCCTTGCAACCTTGCCAAGTTTATCTGCACCTACACATTAGAGATTTATATAAGATCACATCTTTGTAACATTGCCAAAATATCAAAACACATATGTTTGGTTCATAATTGCACCAACCAAATAACTCAAGAAACTCTTCATTTTGTGAGTTAATTACAAGAGTGATGCCACTTTGTACAAAAGAAAAGTAAATGTAGAAAAATAATTTTTGTATGGGATAATTCCTTTTGAGTAAAATGACTCCTTTCATTCACTTGATTTCATACTGAAAAAAAATCATTCCACTTCTTTCAAATATAAGGTATTAACAGATTATGATTTAGTTGAGTGAACTAAACATACAAATTGAGCCGAGAAGATTAATTAGGATAGTCAAACAAACCTAGTTAAGTTAAATTGAACTAAGTAAATTAATTAAAGCGACCCAGGTTAAATAAATTAATTGAGATCGTTTACATGAATTAGTTAGATTGGTTATCTAGTTAGACAATCAATTGAATTATTTAATTAGATTAATGCACCAAATGAATAGGAGGATTGATAACACTTATTTTTATAGTTTATTTTGGCTCTAAAACTTGATATTTTGACCCTCTCGTTGTGTAACTATTGAATATTAATACATATTGCGAGTTGGAGCTTATTTTAGATCCTATTGCATATTCCTACAAATTTTGGGTTGAATCTAATATTTTTTATGTATTTTTGTAGGATACTTAAAAAGTCATGAAGTTGAACCAAGTTGGAGCGCATTTGGAAGTGTCTAGAGGTCATTTGGAGTGTTTCAGAGGCTCCCAGGGTCGTACTCCACCTCTCCAGGCCGTGCCTTACAAGGAATGGCCATGCCCCACCTTGCCCAGGTCGTGTCTCATGAGGCACGGCCGTGCCTCATCTTCCCAGGGGTCAAGACACGACCATGTCTCAACTGGACTGCTCTATAAACACTACTAGAAAACTAGGCTTTTGAGACAAAAATTTTAAGACAGTGACAAAATTCATCTCAAATACTATATAATTAAGACAGTAATTATAGGTGTCTTAAAATTTTATATTGAGACATTAAATTTAAGACAGTATTTAAAATTTTGTCTCAAATTCAACTAAATAAGACACCTAATAAAGACGGTTAAAGATATAATTATATAAGACATTCAAATAAGACGGTAAAAAAGTATTTGTCTCAAATTGTTTTGATTGTGTCAAAAAAAAAAAAATAAATAAAACCACACACTTTGTCTTGATTGTGTCAAAAAAAAAAGAAACAAAACCACACACGTACATAAATATTTAGACAAATATAAATTAGTATTAATAAAAATTTAAAATTATTGTTACTTACGTTTATAAAATCATTTTAATTATATTTATAAATTAATAAATGATTAAAAAAATCTCTTTAGACAAATATAAATTAATATTTATAAATTAATAAAAATTTAAAATCATTATTACTTATGTTTACATAAACGTTTTTATTATATTTATAAATTAATAAATGAATAAAAATTCTCTTTATATAAATATAAATAAATATTTATAAATTAATAAAAATTTTGTTTATGTTTTTAAATATTTTATTTTCATTTACGTTTTATAAAATTATTTTAATTAAATATTTTATAAATATTTAATTTATAAATAAATAAATAAATAATTTATTATAAATTTTACCTAATTATATTTTTATAAATCAAATACTAAATAACATTACCCTTACTTCCGCACCGCATCCTTTCACGCCGCATCCCGCACCGCATCCTTCCACGCCGTCTGCTCCTTCTTCCGCACCGCAGCGCCGCAGCGCCGCAGCGCCGCAGCACCGCAGCGCCGCAGCGCCGCAGCACCGCAGCGCCGCAGCGCCGCAGCACCGCAGCGCCGCAGCACCGCAGCGCCAACACGGTTATGGAGGGGTTAGATGAGTTCAAGTATTAGAGGTAGGTAACAATATTTAGCCAACATAGTTTCTACCTCACCACCCTTCGTTTGCTTTTTTGCATGATTTAAGACAAGATTACTATTTATCTATCGTTTTCAACATCTCTTCTATCAGAGCTTGTGCCAAATTTCACTTAAATCTGTCCTTAACACATTCTCCCTTTCTCAAAGTAAAATGACCAATAACTTAGTTACTTTCTGACATTCCTCCCCTAACAGAAAAAATGTTGGAATTCTGATCTCACTCATATCTGTGATGTTTTTTTAGTTCCATTATTAATTGTAACTCTGAAAAGATAGATCCTTTGTAAATGCCATAATTTACGAAGTCTTTCTTTGAGATCTCTCTTTGAGTAATATTGGATTTTACATGGTCTCTCTTCCAATGTTAATTCCTTATTTGAAGAGCAAATATTGAAATCTCAATCTCTCATTTCACTGTGCATTCTCTCACAAATCTTTTTATCCTTGCAAACATTAGAATCTTTTGAAAGTGGCCAAGATATTCATCCTCCAAGACTCATTTCACTTTAAGGAAGCCATTAGTGCCTACAATATAATGGGTATTATCTTGATTTATCATATAATTTCACTGTTTTTAGTTTCTAATACAACTTTTGTAGAATCTGATATTCTTCACCTGATTGCATGCTTAGCATTTCCTTGCTTTCAATTGTGCTAAGTTTGTTTCTGGGTATGTACTGTTAAGCAATGTCAGTTAAATATTTCTGCGGTGTGGAAATTCTGTATTTATGTATGTGCCGACTTATTTATCTGTCCAAATGTCAGGTTGCCTTTCTTCTTTATGTCCAGCAGTGGAAGAAAAAAGTTGTATTTGTTTTAAACAAATTGGACCTTTATCCAACAAGCAGTGAGGTTTGATTATGAATTCCTCCTCTGATATATTTCATTGTAATTTGTGCTGCTGTTTAGCTATGTTGTTTATCTCTAATTTTAATGACTGTTCTACTTATTCTTTTGTGTAGCTTGAGGAAGCAACTTCCTTTGTAAAAGAAAATGCATGTAAAGTGCTTAACTCAGAAGATATAAGGTTATTTCCTGTATCTGCACGTTGTGGCTTTGGATGCGAAGCTCTCCTCTTCAAGTTACAGTGCGGAAAACTATGAGGAAGCCTTGTTTAGTGATGGTCGTTGGATGAGCAGTCAATTTTACGAGCTGGAGAAGTTCTTATTTAGTCTTTTAGATGGAACAACAGAAAGTGGTTTGGAGAGAGTGAAGTTGAAACTTGAAACACCACTTGCTATTGACTATTCTGCACAGTGTAAAACTTAAAACTTGAAACACCACTTGCTTAAAACAAGAATATGAAATTGCCAGTGAAGATTTGATTTCAATCACTGGAATCCTTAGCAGTGTAAATGACTATTCTGCAAAATTTGAGAGTGACAGTGTTACATGGAGGAAGAGTATCACATCTGTGGTATGTATGGTTATAGATAATATTACCAGGGTACTAATAGGGGATCATACAAACAACAGCTTAATCTCTATCCCTGAATTTTCTTCAAATTATAAGATTATAAGCAATTTATGATGGTTTATCTTTACAACATCTTTCTTTTCTTAAAATGCAGGTTGAGACAGCAAAATCCCGAGCACTGAAGCTGACAGATTCCCTCCTCAGATTGTCAAATATTGATCTTATTCCTACATATGCTTTGAAAACAGAAAGAGCTGGTTCTACCTTCACTACATCAACTTTCCAAAATGACATCATTGATCCTGCTCTTTCTGATGCACAAGTATATTTTTTGTTCTAATTTATGCTTTCAGATGTTTTAAACATTTTCTTCATTTCTTTTAAGCATAAGCATAGTTTCTAGTTCAATTAATGTACATGGAAATACAACTTAATGCATAAAAATTTTGAAACAACCCCTCTTGAATTTATGAAACCAAACACACAGAGCCTTAACCTCTTGAATTCAATGAGCTTTGTTAAATTGACTATTTCTATGTGAGCCTTAATTTTATATGTTTAGTTATGTAAGATTTTGTTGTTAATCTACATATATGTCTCATGTTGAATCAATTATGTTTGAGTAAATGAATTCTTTATATTCTTATAGATTATAAAACATCTTTACCTCTAAAAAGAGTTTTTTTTTTTAATGTTCAGGATTATGATGAAGAAGGATCATAGAAGTTATCTCCAGATCATGAAGAGTTGTTCTTTAAGCTTTCTCTTGTGTAACTTTGGAAGGATCATAAAAGTTATCTCCAGATCATGAAGAGTTATTCTTTAAGCTTTCTCTTGTATAATTTTGGAATAGTAGTTTTTTTCTTATCAAATTAATGATGGATATATACACATTTTTATTATTGGATCAATGTCGGCATGAAACCTTTTATTTTG